>NC_137346.1:25494444-25939444 GCF_965287045.1 Carcharhinus amblyrhynchos | reverse complement strand
GTGCTTTTAAAAGATATGGACTGATTCTGGTCAGAAACCCACATCCAACCTGGCCAGCTCTATTCAAGGACAGACATGCCCTACTCCACTGCAATTTTCATGGTGTTGAGCCTGGTTTTTGAAGAGTCATGCTTCATGACCCCCTTTGTGGAGCCATGAATCCTAGTCTGCACAAGGGGACCTTTTAAAAATTCTGTAGAAGGATCATTTAGATCCAAAACATTAACTCCATTTATCTGCACAGATGCTGCCAGACCTGCCGAGTTTAACCAGCATTTTGGTGATATTTTAAAAGTTCATAGCCTCTACGCAAAGATACTCCCTCCGCCTGGGAATAGAGGGATACAAATGGATGGTTGAGTTAGGAACACATGGTCGGTGCAGGCTTAGAGGGTTGAAAGGCCTGTTTCTGTGCTGTATTGTTCTTTGTTTGTTTTGTACTCCTACAGGCCCCTCATGCCAGGTTTTGCTCTATCACATTCATGCCTGCATGCCCAGCTCTGCCTCTCTTTCCACCCACCACCTTCCCCTTGTCAACCTCTGTCTGTCCACTATGTCACCTGTGACATTAGTGTACCTTTAACAAGTGTTTCCTTTTTTAAAATCATGTACTCCACAAGATGTACTTTTCATCTCGTTTTTCCTCATTGTTGCCATGCTGTCTACAAGAATCTTTTGATTGCTACTTAAACAGGGGTTTGTTTATGACTGTGCATTGTTGAGAAAAACTAGTTGGCAGGTCAGATGAAAGGAATTTTTTTTCATTTTCAGTTTGGAACTGCAGGTTTGAGTTTTAGAAGAGGCATCAAGCAGAAAAGTAGTATCGCCCTCTCGCTCTCCCCGGGTTTTGGAAATTCTGCTGGTTAGCTGAAAGTAAGGGGGAGCGAGCAAGGGAGCGAGCAAGGGAGAGAATGAATGAATGAATATGCTGTGGGCATCTTGCCTAGACTCCCAGTGTTTTGGAAAACCTGTTGAGAGTCTATCCAGAGAATTGTACACTTGATCCAAAGGTTTCAAGTCCAGTATCGCGTGAGCATTAGTCTGTGCTGTGTTAAAGCTGTGAAAAGGATCTTTTGTCTATGGGATTGGTTTGATTGGAACACATTAGATATATTTGGTAAGAGTTATACATTTTAGTCATTATTTTGTTTCTCGTTTGTAACTGATAAAAGTTCTTGCTAATTTTTTGACTACACATGTTGTCAATATTCTTAAATAAAAAACTTTGTTTGATAAAAGCTTCCTAGTGGGTCACTTAAATCATACCTGAAGTGAAACACCTCATGTTTATCCTAACCAAATTCAAGATGTAAAATTTATGATCTAGTTGGGCTCCACAGAACACTTGAGTTACTGACTGGAACCATCACACACGTCATGGTTCATGTACAAATCTCTGACACTTCCATGTTTACTGACCCAACTGTACACTTTCTAGAACCAATGAACACCATAATCTATAATAATGTTTTTTTAAAAAAAGTTTTGAAAAAATTTAATCCACTGATATCTTTCTCTTACGCTTGGGGGAAAAAAAAATCTGGAACCAGCTATAAAACAATCATCCAAGTTCTTTGAAGTTTCAAAAACCACCTGAACTTGCATCAGACATTGTGAAATTAACCACAGAGATCAGAGATCAATGTCTGAGTTGTCAATGTTTCCACAGACTGCAGGTGTTCTCATGTTACAGTGGCCATCCGAGCTCTTAACCAAGCTTCATTATGCATGAGGGAACAGGGTGGGGGGGGCAGGGCCACAAGGTGACACAGATGGGGTACATCTCATGAAACTGAGTCAGGCCTTTTAAACAGCCCACCTTGACACCTAGTAATCTGTAGCTTCCTCCACACTTATTGTTGAGTCAGCTGGCTCAACTCCAACCCTCACCAGGCTCCTAGCAATAAAGATTCGATCTTTGCGAGTAATTTCTCCCGGGCTGGGAAGCAGAGTCAGGAATTATCTGAATTCTGCCCTACTCACCTCAAGGATGAAAACCCAGGCAAGCATGTCAACCACAACAAATACCTCCCCTCTTCCTCAAAACTGTCTCATGCAAAATACAGAGAACCAATTTAATCATTTTAAGAGGCATTTCTTGTCGAAAATCTTAGAAGTAAACTAGAAAATACTGGATATTTTAGGAAGTGATATTCATTTGTAGAAATATATTTTAGTTGAAGCCAAGTCACCAAACACACTCATAACAAATCTGAAAACTGGAATCACACGATAATTGGACAGTAGCGGTTGGGAAAAAGTAGTCATGGAAAATTTAAAATGAGCTCAACTGTAGTTTTTTAAAAATTTAATCTAATACTAACATTTTTAACTATTACAACATTGAAGTGTCGGAAGCAAGACAAAAAAAAAGCTGGCCAATATCTTAAAACCAGAGAAATAAATGTGCAACACCAAAGATCATCAATTTAGAAAAGCATCACAGTGATTTCAGTTTTGTTACCTGTCAGTCCAATCTGATGTCCAAAGATAGTTGCACTAAGATGTGTAATATTGCGTGAGTATCCACCAAAAGGCTTCAGAGGATCCAGTGTGAGCGTTATAGAAACGGAAATGTTTATTGGTCCAGGATCTTCCAGAACTGATGGGGATTGTGTGGAAGATCGCATTTGTCCACTAGTTACTGTGCTCTCTGGGGTGGTAGTTTCATTAATGAGGTGTTTTAAAGTTTCATTCTCAGATATGCATAAGTCCAGATCATTAAACCTCAGCAGGAAAGTATTCCAGTCCTATCAGGGGACAAAAATGTGTATTTTTTTAAAAAATTACAATTGTTTCATCTTTTAACATATATCGTAATTGCAATTGCAACTTTAGCATCAACTAAAATTATTTGGCCCTGCTTATTAGTGGTTGTTGGCAACTGTATTGGAATTACACTTGGAATTATAAATATAGATTTAGATCTCATGTAATTTAAATAAGTCTGTACTATCATTAAACTCTTCATTTAATTTTAAAATTACCTACCTCAGTTATTAGATCAAACTAATTATAAATGAATAATCCATCATCCAACCGGAGATGGCAATAATATGGTTTTGTACCAGACATGCCCTGAGCTACAAGTTACTTCTTTAACAGAAATGGTAACAAGGGAAAACACTTTCATATACAGGAGGGCTTCAGAGTTTATTTAGTAAGTTGAGCTGTATTTACTAGAAGCATTCTAGTCCAAACTTAATCTCTGACTGATCTCAAGTTAAGTTTCCAATTCCATATTAATATACACTATCGTCAAGTAAGCACTCAAAGATGAACCATGATAGACTAACAAAGTCTTACATTCATAGAGCACCTTTAATACGTAAAATGTTCATTTCACTGAAGTGCAATTGAACAAAAACAGACACGGAGTAAGAGGATGAGATTTCAGGTGGATTATTAAATGTTTGGTCATAGAGGTAGCTTTAGAGCCCGACTGGAAGGTGAAAGGTGAGGGATGGAAAACCACAGTGTAAGGCTTTAAACAACTGAAGACATAGCTACCAATGGAAGTGAGGAAGAATACACAACGCACCAGAACTGGAAAAATTCCGAACTCAGAACTGCAAAAGGTTATAAAAGATGGGGAGGGATGACTCCCATAAAAAATTGAAATAGAACTAAAAAAATGTTTGAAGTGTTGGATGACCAGGATTCAACTGAGCACAACCTGGAATGGGATAGAACATTGACATTGTTTTTGATGAGCTGAATTTTACAGATGGAAAGCTGGCCAAGGAAGTACTGGAAAAGTCAAAGTCTATGCAGAAAATCATGGAAGAGGATTTCAACATATGGGATGCAATAGGGCTACAGTCTTTCACTGCAGAAACTTCAAAAGACTTTCAGTAAGGCATAAATATAAAATCAGAATGCTTCAAAGTTCCAAAAGCTCATACGAAACTGAAGGTGAGCCTTCATCTGAATAGATTTATTGAATCAATTGCGTAAAAGGAGAGATTACAGGGGTTGGCCATGAGCCAGTGGCCTATTAAATGTCTGGATGCTGTGTTCAGGGAGAAACGATAGGCAACAAAGCATGAGCAAGGAAAGAGTCAGAGCGAAGAAGCCAATATGTAGGGATTTGTTGATTCCTTTTGATTCTAGAGACTTTACTCTTTAAAAAATGTTTTTTTTAAAAATTGCACTGCAGCACACTATTGATCGGAACACTTCAGTTAACAGATCAACACTACCCTTTGAGATGCTTACAGCAGACTTGCTTTGCTTAACAGTTGTGACAGCAAAACTCTACTGAAACTTTCTCCTGGCTCTGGCAGAGAGTGCATCAGTGTTGATTTCTGACAGTTTTAAACCCCAAACTGGGTGGTTTTATAATACAGTATATATTTTGTATCTTGTGGCAAATATGGTGACCTATTCAGCAAGTATCTCAATCCTATTGGACAACACTTACTATAAAGGAATTTCTCACCAAAACTAGCATCAGATTTAATCAAATTCACTTAGCTTCAATATTTTTTGGAGGAGCCATTCAACTGGGATCTTACCTACCCTCTCAGCTGGAAGTAAAAAATCCCATAGCACTATTGGATAAAGTGTAGGAGTTTACATGGTTCTAATATTTATTCCTCAACCAACATCATCGAAAAATGTTTGTTTGCGGGCCTTGCTGCATGCAAATTGACAGCCACATTTCCCTACAATGCAATTGGGGCTAAACCTCAAAAATTATTAATTTGTTGTGAAGTACTCAGGAAGACAAGGTGCTTTATAAACGCAAGTTCTTTCTATTTAAAATGTTTTTTTTACACATCACTATTCTGTTGTCAACTTAACAGTGCAGTCTGCCAACTTCGTGCACATTTGAAATGCTCAACAGAAATCACTAGCCAGGTTGCACTATGCCATAGTGACCAGCCAATTCTATCATGTATCAAGAACAAGACAAAGTGTCAAATATAGTTTCTGCTTTTTATTGACTTAAGGACTCAGATGGGTCAGTGATAGTTTAATATGGGTGAGGCAAGAAGATTTAAAAGACTGGGAGGATTCTAGAATCCAGTGCTTGCTACAAAGATTCTCTATATTTTAAAACATTATAGATTATAATATTGTCTAAAAAGCAGGTATATTTAGCAAACTACATACTTGCAGAGTAGTTTTGTTAATTTGCAAACACCAACGTTTATAAGCTTAGCACCCCAAAGCGGAATAGATACATCCTATACATATATTTCAGAATAAAATTGCCTTTACATTCACTTTTGGAACCCAGTCTTTAGAAAACTCATTATGTAAAGTCATCTATAGTCTTGTATAAATCTAGAACTTATCAGTTTATCAGAAACATTTCCAAGCCATTAAGGAGACAAAAAAAATACCTCAGTCATTTCTGGAGACTTGATTTCCTTTATTTTGAAGAAGTAACCCAACGTCAGGAAAGCTATGGCCATTGCACTGACACTAATCATAAACACCACAAGGGGAGGACGGTTGCTGATATATACCTTCAAGTTCTCAAGTGGATGGATAGAAAACATGGTTCCTGTCAAGTAAACCTGTAAAACAAATGATTGATTAAATTTGTCGCAAGAACGGATTTCATCTGCTGATTTGTGGGCCTGGCTAGCTCAGGTGGCAGTATGTGGTGCAGAATGACACAGATTCAGTCCCTGTACGAACTGTTGCAGTTCATGGGGCCATGCCTCTTTGCCTCGTCCAACATTTGTGGAATGGTATCCCAAGTCAAATAACCAATTGTCTCCATTTAATGGAGAGAAATGCTTATGGTCCATTGTGGACAATGGCTAATTACATAATGGTGAGGGGGAGGATGCTGACATACAAGATTTTCTAAAATTCATAGTTTTGTTCCCCTGCATTAAAGACATTGGTGCCAATCTGAATTTTTTTGCTGCACAAGTACAATATAAAAGAAACAACAGCAAGCTCAACATGAATGAAAAATGTACAGAAATCCAGAATATAAACACTATTCTTGTTTATAACATGCAACAATCAGCAAGTCAAAATTCTTACCAAAAATCACACCAGTTTCATACATCAGTCATATAGCTAAAATATAATAAATAACTTCAAGCATCCAGAACATTTCTAGAAAAACACTCACTTGTTTGCTTAACTTGCCAAATCAGTCCTCCTCCCATTTCCAGCCTGACAAATACTCTACTCAGCAGGGTCCAGTAGACTTCAGCATATGGGGCCGCATTCATAATAATTTGAAGTAATAAACAGTAAACTATACTCCCACATAAGTCTGTATCAAGACCAACTGTTGTCTGATGAAAAGTTGATACCCAGTACTTACAACTAGTTTTTTTTTCTCTTTTCAGGTGCTGCTTAAACTAACAAATACTTCTAGCATCTTTGTATTTTTTTTCCCTTTTACTAACTATTTAGGCTGATTACAGAATAATGGCGCTCGGAATCATTTGATTTGTTACAGGTATTGGTATACAGTGAAAAGTATTGTTTTTACACCGTATACAGACAAAGCATATCTTATATAGGGAAGGACAGAGTGCAGAATGTAATAGAAGCATAGAACAAGAGCAAAATACAGAATTAGAAGGTATGCTGGGCACAGCTTGCAAGAAGTCACCATACTCTGGCACCATCTTGGTTGGAGTGGTTTACTCATGCACACACAGCTTTAATTGGCTTCGAAAGGACGAACCACAACTTTAAAAAGATGTTTGCACACAAGATTGCTTCTTTTAATTCACCATTGCCTTACGGTAGCACATGGACCCGACTCAGTATCCTTTACCAACCAGAAGAAAAATCAAGAACTCAAACAAATGTGGATTTTCAGATGCAAAGCCAAGGCATTTATGCCAATGATGACATCTGGATCTGAGGATACATCAGTAAAAATGTTTTGCATATGACACACATTTCTTTTAACGTATTCATGTTGCTTCCTGTTGTCCTTACTTCTCCCAGTCTGTATTTTATTCATGACTACAATCATTTAACAGCAGCTATTCCATCCATTTCTCACACTATAACATTACCTATTTCATGGTCAGTGGCAGTCTTCTTAAATAACCATCCACAATTTATTAGTATATTCTAACCAAAAGACAAATCTTTATACTCTCAGGGTGTTTCTCACAATTTCATTCAAACCTAGTTTGCAGGCGAAATATAAGCCATTGTATGTATCTATTTTAAATACATTTTAGCGTCGGTTATATTTTTATAAGCATTGCTCATGGGACTTTGCTTACTTGTGCTGGCGAGCAAAAGCTTGATCCATGTCTTCACCCAAAAATGAGACCAATCATTTTGTTGCTGTAAATTGTTCCCTTTCCTAACTGGGGGCACACTTCTGCTTCCCTTCTTATGAGCCAAGAATTTGGTTTCTCAACTGCCAACTCCCTTTTCCCAACCCAAGGCAGAACTTCTCACCTCCTGCTGCCACTAGCACTCCCCCCACCAGGAATCCCAACTATGCTCTTCAATCTAATCAGTCTACATCCAACTGGCGTCATCACTCCCTGTCTAGGAGCTGGACTCTAATCCAAGCCAGGCGTCTAGGCTTTGGCCGCTGCCCATGAATATTTTGAAGGTGACGTGTAGGCAGATAGGAAGCCAATGAAAGTTGACAAGTACAGGAATAACAGGGAAACAAACATAACTGTTCATTTATCACAGGCAGAGTTTTCAATAAGTACAATTTGTGAATAGAATTCAGCGAGAATATGGAAGCAAACAAAAACATAGATAAGTGTTTTATCAACAGCAATGATAAGGTGGAGGTAGATGCTAGTGATGTAGCAATGGTGATAATTGGTGGCTTTAGATGGTGGTAAGGATATTGGGCCCAAAACTCATTGGAAATGAGCAAGTCAGAGTTTTCACACCACCAGGTTTAGTGCCTGGGAGCTGTCGAAAGAGTGGAGGGAATCAAGTGTCTGCAGCCCAGTTATGAAAGCATGTACTCAAACAGCCAACACACAACAGGCTGCAGAAACAAACGACAACTAACATTCTGCATTTCCAACTGGGGGAACTGCTATTCCACAGAGCAATACAGGCATCCATAGGTCACAGAGATGGCTGGGCTCTCACTCTTTAGGGCAAGTTGTGCTGCTTGCCAGATCGTTCACCTGGAGCTGCTTGGATGGCACAGTGGCATAGCGGTTAGCACCGCTGCCTCAGTGCCAAAGACCCAGGTTCAGTTCCAGCCTTGGGTCATTGTCTGCATGGGTTTCCTTCAGGTGCTCCAGTTTCCTCCCACAGTTCGAAAGACGTGCTGGTTAGGTGCATTGGCCATGCTAAATTCTCCCTCAGTGAATGTGAATGTTGCACCAAAGTGTGGCAACTAGGGAATTTTATTGCAGTGTTAATGTAAGCCCACTTGTGTCACTAATAAATAAACTTAACCTAGTAAGAGGTCAAAACCCATGTTCATTTATCGGCCAATTAGCAAAGGGAAAGACAGCAGCATCTCTTTGCCTTGAGGTTGCTTCAAGATTACATGTCTGGAAACTGAAAACAAAGCCAACCCTGAGGCAATGATTCCTATATTTGGTGCATGACCCAGGGAGCTTCACAGCATACCTAGGCATTACTGATGCTAGGTTGGCTTACTGGGCTCACTGACAGGACCCAAAGAGTTGGATTTGTCACCACAAGCTGAGATTCTTCCCACTTAATTCCAAATAAGCCTGTAAGACAATGTCCCAAATGGTGTGATCCTAGGATGGCAAGGGACAGGCGTTTTCTAATATTCTTCATTAGGTAAGCTGCATAGCTGTATATAGGGAAACATCAGTATTATCCTGCTCACGTATGGCTTTGCTCCTTAGCTCTTCTGGCTAGTTCTAAGCTCTCCGGATATTGGTATATCAGTGCAGTGCATACTTATGGATTCAATATAAGAACAACATTCTAGAGCTTGGCTCAGTTGTTAACACTCTTACCTTTAAATAGGAATATTGTGGCTTGAAGCCCCAAAACATTACTTGGCAAATAAGGCAAACAAGCACTCCAGTCTTTTCAAACTTGGACATTCCCATATTTCTACTCCTTTATGAATATTTATATTCATCTACATTTAAAAACATCTGTTCTGTAATGTGTGGCCAGTAAGGTGAGCATTTGTATCCATCATTAACTGCCTTGAGATGTGCGTTGGGCCACAATCTTCGGTCACAGTAATTCATTTGGTGTTACATAGAGAAATCTAAGACCGGGCAATGACAAAGAAGTGGCTATAAATTCTATCACCTTTAAAAATGTTGCATTGCTAATTAGTTCATTGCAAGCTCTGTTAAACAGCAAATTAAACGAATGACTAGTTGATTTGTTTTTGGTCATAACTAGTTGATATTAACGAGGCCCAGGTCCAAAACTTGAAAAGACAGCTTGTTACAATGTTCCTCCATTTGTTTTATTTTAAATGTTGGTTTTATCTTTCTTTCCAAGAGTTTTGTAGCCAATGTGTTATTTTCTTCCACATGGACAACCATATACAGCAGTAGGAACAAAGAATAGTGCCTCATCTTTACACATTCCACTGCCCCTTTTTACTTTGCATCACCATCTTTTTGTCAATCACTCTTGTCTTCCATATTATCACAGAATCTGTTCTATTCCAACACCCTGCCCCCATGTTTTGCCTGTCTGTGGACCTGTTTTCAACTGTTGCATCTTTAACTTCTTCCAGATCTGATGAAACATCATCAACCGATAAAACACCAAGTCTGCTTTTCAAGCTTTACAAATGCTACCCGACTTGAATCTTAGTGTTTTCTACACACATACACACACACCTGAAAAAGGCAATTTTGGTTCATCAGCTGTTTAAAAGCAGAAAATACAATTCATTACCATTGTTGCTCAACTCACTTCCTTACAGAATATATCCAGACTGTTTTGCAGAGTTACTGACATAGCGCTTTATTAGTTCATCTGTTTTTCTACCCTATGGCCCACTTGCTGTATAAGATATTAAAAATCACACCGAAGTCTAGAAATGAACAATGTGCATTTGCTTGCCTCTATTTTTAAACCACAAGACATCCTGAAAGAAATCTAACAGGTTTGTCAGGTGTCATCCCTACACAAGCCATACAAATTTGTTCTAATAACTTCATTCTTCTACTTATTTCACAATATTCTTCAAGCAATGATCCCTGTAAAATACTGTTGCCATAACCAGTTTAAGTGTTCAGTACCTTTATGGTTTTTAACACAAAACAAGGCCAGCGTGGTACATCTGATGCACGTGCATAGCTTAGCAGAAAGAATGTCTTCATGTCAGCCCACTATTTTACCTATGACAAGTCAGGACCACCAATTTATAATTTGTAGAACTTTGTTTTAAAACAAAATTACATATTGCAAATTACCACAATGTAATTTCATCACAGGAGCAAGCCATATGGACAAACAGTCAGCTCCACAACAGCATTTTTCTACGCCTCTTCATCTAGTACCATCAACATATTCCTTTGCAATAAAACAAAATACTACATAGAATTCCTACAATGCAGAAAGAGGCCATTTGGCCCCTCGTCTGCACCGACCACAATCCCATCCAGGTCCCACCCCCATATCCCTACATATTTACCCACTAATCCCTCTAACCATTGCATCTCAGGACTCTAAGGGACAATTTTAGTATGACCAATCAACCTAAACCGCGTATCTTTCGACTGTGGGAGGAAACTGGAGCACCCGAAGGAAACCCACGCAGATACGAGGAGAATGTGCAAACTCCACACAGACAGTGACCCAAGCCAGGAATCGAACCCAGGTCCCTGGAGCTGTGAAGCAGCAGTGCTAAGCACTGTGTTACTGTGCCACCCATTGGATACTGGAGATCTGAGATAAAACATTAAATGCTGGAAAAATCCAAGAGGTCTGGCAACATCATTGAAGAGATGAACAGTTAATATCGAGTCCAATATGATTCTACTTCGGTACCCAAAGACGTAGGTCTGAAGTCGTCATGTTGGAACCAAAACTTTAACGCTGTCTCGCCTCAGAAGCTGCCAGAGTACAAAGAAGTTATGATCAGATTTGAAGCAATGCATTTCATTATGTGTATAACCACCAATATAGGGCTCCAACTCTTACACTGTTTTCTGAAAATTAGTAGGACGGAACAGGACTGTGACCTCCACACACCCTTATTATAAAGTTTTATTTCAACTTGGTGTTCAATTGCTAGATCTTAAAATTAAAAGTGTTCATTTCAAAAATGAAACAATTTCTACATCTGAAATATTTAATTATTGTGAATTAGAGTTCTACACGTGCAAACACATGCAATAAAGGTCATTCAACAGACTTCTAATAATGTCCCTCGTATTCATTCGTTACAAATATTAACATGAATATCTGCAGTCGCAGTGAAGTGCATTCATGAATGGCTCACTCAAGTAGAAAGTCACACTGAAAGAAAATGTTTACTAAAATCAATTTTGCAGCCAATTTATACTCCTGTACCTTAAATCTGATACAAGGATTTCTTTTTACTCATCTAACCAGCTTTCAAAATGCAATGTGAGAGTTAGTTACATGGTGGCAACATTACTACAAAAGATATTATATTTGATTATATTAAATTCAGTTTTCTTTGTTGATTCCGCAGGACTTTTAAAATTTATTCATGGGTTGTGAGCATCAGTGACAGGGGCAACCCATCCCTAACTGCTCTTGAGAAGATGGTAGTGAGCCATGTTCCTTAACAGCTGTCAGCATGTGGCAACAGTACTCCCAAAGTGCTGTCAGATAGAGACTTCCAGGATTTTGACCCAGCAAGTGAATGAATGCAATATGTTTCCAAGTCAACATGATATATGATATGGATGAGAACATGGTCACACTCGCATGCAACTTCTGCCCTTATCCTTTTAGGCATTAAATGTTCTAAATTTGTAAGGTTCTGGACAAAGCCTTAGCAAATTGTTTCAGTGCACCTTATAAACGGTAAACACTGCTGCCAAAGTGCGCCCACAATGGAGTAAGGGAATGATTGAGGTCATGGATAAAAAGTGAGCTGGATTTTCCTGCATTATGTCAAGCTTTCAGTGTTATTGGAACTGCACTTTTCAGCCAAGTAGAGAGTATTCCATCACACTCCTGACTTGTGTCTTGCAGGTGGTGGACAGAGAGTCAAGTGGTGAGTCACTCATCACAAAACACCCAGCCCCGACCCATTCTTGGAGTTAGCCCAGCTAAGTTTCTGGTTAATAGGATGTTGATGGAAGGGGATTCATGTTGGCAATTTTGCTAAATGTCAAGGGGAGTTGTCATTGTCTCGCACTTGTGTGGCATAAATGTTACTTGCCAATTATTAGCCCAAGCCTGAATGTTGGCCTAGATAGTGCTGCAAAGCAAGTACAAAGTACTTTATTGTAAGGTATGGAAAAGTGCTCATTATGTTTCTGGATATTTTAAAGACAGAGAATTTTACCATTCGGGGCACTGTGTCCATCCTGGCTGCTTGCTCGAACAATCCAAAACAGGCAAACTGTTCTGTTCTCATAATCAAACATCTATCCAATTTTTCTGCAGAAGGTGGAACGGTTTTTGCCTCGACAATCAAATGGCAAAATTGCAAGAATCTTCCACAAGAAGTTTTTTATCCCAACTTCATTCTCCACCCTGACAATGGACTGCAGCAGTTCAAGAAGGTAGCTCTCCATCACCTTCTCAAGAATAATTAGGAACATGCAATAAATGCTGGTCTTGCCAGTGAAAATCACGTCCCATGAACAAATATAAAAAAAATTAATTGATGACTACTCATTGCTGATACCCCAACCAGAGGAAAAAGTCTTATTTAGCATATTAAAATCCTCCATTATTTTAAGAGTTTCTACTCAGTTATTCTTGGCTTCCTCTGCTCCAAAAAGAATAGTCCCAATATCTTACGTTTTTTCTTATAACTATATTTTCCTATCCATAGCATCAACTTGGTGAATCACAGCTGCAGTGGTAACATCAGTGGACTAGTAATCCAGAGGCCCATGTTATGCTCTGTGGACAGGGGTTCAAATTCCACTATGGTAACAGGTGGAATTAAAATTCAATTAATAAATCTGGAATAAAAATTTGTCTTAGTATTGGTGGGTAATCTATGGGGCTATCAAACTATCTGGTTCACAAATTGTCCCTTAGGGAAGGAAGTTAGACATCCTCACCTTGGCTGGACTACAGAGGACTGTAGGCCCACAGCAATGTGGTTGGCTTTTAACTGAATGTTAAGAAGGATTCAGAGCAGGCTAATGAGTTCAAGGGCAATATGGGTAGTTAACAAATGCTGGTCTTCTCAGCAATGTCCATATCCTATGAAAGAATAAAGGATCTTAACTGTATACACTTTATGGGGGGAATATTAACATATGGGTGGATTGAAGGCAGGTGAGAAAGTAAAAATTTAATATCGTCAAACCTGACCCTAACCTATCAACTTATTATTAAATGGGGCAAACAAACTTATCTCCATGTAACTGGCAGATTCCTCCCTCACATGCAATATCCAATCTCCCCCTGTTTCCTACCTGGCACCCAACTAGAAAACCCACTGAAAAATTTTCTAGAAAGATCTCCTGCAATTAATATTCCCAGCACATCTGGGCAACCCTCATTTCAAGACTTCTGATCCAAAAATCCCTTATCCCAAAGCTATAGATAATGTTCTAATTTTAGTCTAACATCAAATTTATTGTACAATTGTTTGTTTACTCTTGTACACCATGTCTAGATTTGTAAAATACAAAATTATACTGGGTACCTTTAATCTTTTTTCTTACTTGTACTTGAATTTTTAATTTAGGTATTTGAACTCTTGTTTCTCTGTTAATCCATTCCCTTCAACATCTTTCTATTAACTTATATTCTCATTTCTTAATTTTACCTCCACAAATCATTACATCACACATCTTTATTAAAGTGCACCTTCTACCCACCTGACCATTCCACAAGTCTATCCAATTCCTTTTGAGTTTTTTTTCCACAACGACACTCGAAATAACTTCCCTTCTGCTCAAGTCCAAACCATCAGCATAAAATGACTGCAAAATGGGCACAGCACTAACTCCTGTGCTTCACTATCAACTCTTCTCCAGTCCAAGCAATATTCATTTAGCCTAAATTAGTTGGAAAATCAGTTTGTTGTCTATTAAACAGTTTTCTGTGTAAGCTGCCGCAACCCATTTTATGCTACAAACCTAAACCATCGTAGATTTCTTATGACATCTTTTCAAACAAATGAAAATCCAAATGCACCATACCTACTATACTTCCTTTATCTATTAAAGCATTTACCTAAAGAATTCCATTAACTTTGCTAAACATGACTTCCTTTGAATAAATCTATGCTAGCTGTCCCTAAAAATGCAAAGGCTCGTTACGTGCTAATCAGTTGCCCACAACTGACATCAGATTAACTATTACAAAATACTTTGGATGCTGGAAATCTAAAAACAGAAAGTGTTGCAAATACTCCATAGGTCAGACAGTATCTGTGAACAGAATCAGAATTGATACATAGAATCCTACAGTGCAGGAGGCCATTCGGTCATTGAGTCTGCATCAACCAGAATCCCACCCAGGCCCTATCCCCATAAATTTACCCCCCCACCCTGACACTAAGGGGTAATTTAGCACGGCCAATCCACCTATCCGCACATCTTTGGATTGTTGGAGGAAACCCATGCCGACATGGAGGCGGGGGGCATGCAAATTCCACACAGACATTATAAGGGTGAATTTCTGTATCGCAGAGTTTTGTGTTAAATTTAGATTAACTGTTCTCCAGTTTATCCTTCTCTACAGCACTACAACTACTCCAATAAGTCCCTATGTATCTCGGTATGCTCAATATCAGCGAATGTAGTGAGGGAAAATATTGTAGAAAAATCTTGCACCACAATGTATCTTACAGGATATTTTAGAAGCGGTATTATGACTTCAAATGCAGTACAAACTTCAGACAGTAACATGAGCTAAAAATTAGATGACAGTCTCAAGAGGAAATGAATTCAATCAAAGACAAAGCAAATTATGAAATGTATCTATTCCTCATTGAGCATTCAAAAAAAGCAATCCTTTGCTAATATTTATGAATACTGAGCACTAATTAACTGCCATGCAGTAACATGGGTTCATTGATTTATTTCCCTGTGAAGTCTTTCACCTTTCTCCAGAAAGTTTCTAAAGAACTGGTAAACTGGGAGTATGCTACATGAAATGTACCATTGGAGTATTTTTTTTACATGCAACCAGGAACAAAGGAAATAAATAAAAGCACATTTTAAACCAAAAAAGCTATCGGACAGATACATGTATGCCAAGCCAAAATCAATTTGTCATCTGATGGTAAATTCCTACAGCTGTGAATGGGCTTTGCAGAAAGCAAAGCCAGCTGGTCTGTCAATTAGTTCAACTGAAATACATCTAATCAAGCTTTGCAATCATGATGTGTGCGTGGGTAGACTAGGTCTGTCTACTCAATGGAATATCAAAGCAAAGGCTTTCATCTACAATAGCTTGTATATTTTGAGCTGAATATTGACTGCACCAGTAGCTAAATATTTAAGTGACTGTCAGGTTCCTATACATAGACATTGGAGCAAAAAGACTGTGATTGGAATTCTAACAAATTTCATAATTACCTAATGGTTAGGAGAAATAAAAATATCCTTTTCATAATTGCAATTTAGCACAAAACGGCTTCAACAACAAAATCTGTCTGCAATACTAACCAGTTTGCAATTAGGATTTAAAATAGCATTTTAGCAATAGATTTTATAACGCATTTTACTAACAGTGACATATCGTGCGACAGTCTGTGTCAAATTCCAATTTTTGGTGGTAATTGAATTATAATTCCAAAATGACTAACATGCACATTTTAATTTCCCCCAGATATGTAAATGAAAGCTATTTTAAAAACAATCACTTTCCCTAAGCCTTTAATACCTAATTATGTCTTCCAAACTTGCATTCAGTTTTCATTTAATCAGCTACAGATTATACTACCAAGAAAGTAGGCAACAGGATATTAAAAATGATGAATGTTTCACAATGTGCCACGGCAGGTCTTATTACTGCAGAATTCCATTTTATATCAGATGCTGCAAGCGTAAAAAGTGTTTTCAGCACTTTTCTTTAATCAGAGTCACACCTTAAAGCACAATTACTTCTCAGTAGACCCGGAAAACTTGCAGAAAAATTTAGAGTTCATTTGAAATGGTGCCCTTCCTGGGAGCAAATACTAGCACTGCACCTGTCAAATCAAAAACT
Organism: Carcharhinus amblyrhynchos; assembly: GCF_965287045.1. Taxonomy (NCBI): domain Eukaryota; kingdom Metazoa; phylum Chordata; class Chondrichthyes; order Carcharhiniformes; family Carcharhinidae; genus Carcharhinus; species Carcharhinus amblyrhynchos. The sequence goes on along the minus strand of NC_137346.1, from coordinate 25,923,184 downwards.
ATAGAGATCTAGCATTTCTGGTTCCCAAAGTTGCTTAGTAGTACAGATTGAAGATTGTTGAAAAGAGAAACATGATGCTGGAGCTTTGTTCTTGCACTCATCAGTACAAATGCAAGAATGCCAAATATCAAATGACAATTTTGCAGGAAAAACTCATACATAGGACCAGTCCTCTGCAAACAAAAGAAATATGTCCAAGCCTTGCACTTTTTTGAATTACATGGGAGTTTGGAAAGCCTCTAGCTCCTTAATATTTGCTCAATGTCAATGCCTTTGCCAGATACTTGCCTACCAAACAGCACCTTTCGCTCCTGCCATATAAATTGCTTTGATCATTTAAAATTTGGCACTCTTCCATTTGTCCTGATGAGACAAGCATCTTCAGCAAAATGTCACCCTTTACAACAACACGTCTAGTTTCCCATTTTGACAGTTAAAATAAACAATACGTAAATTGATGAAAGGGTCTCTGGAATGGCAATGAGAATTATTTAATGTACCAACAGAAGAAACGCATTTAATTAATAACATCTTTCCCAAATGTCTGATGATATTTTTCCTGAGGAGAGTTTCAGTAAACTCAGGCAGAAAACAAAAAGACCAAGGTTATTACTTTACAGAACTCTTCAGAGAATACCTTGCAATCACAATATTTTGTAATCATTCGACCCACTGTTGTCAATAAATCAGTACCACCGGTTCACACTAAGTGAATAAACCAAGTTCCTTTAAAAAAGGGATTTAAAGATTTTTAACAACATTTTGGAGAAATGTCTCCCACCCATTTAAAATCAATAAATTATTTGAGACAGAAATATACTAAATTCCCCTTTAGAAAGTGTAATCAGAACCCAAGACTAAAAAGAATCAGATAAAAAGGAGAAAGGGAACAAAAGTTATTTAAATACAATTTACTTCTCACTGTGATTATTTACAAAACGTGGCCACCACTCTTACAGTTCAAATTGCTCTCTGCAGACCCAATGCAAGCTTGAAAAAGTATTTCTGAGACTGCAGGGCACAAACTACTCTGATGGACATCCTTCTTTGTGATAAAGGCCAAGCTGTCAAACTAATAAGTCAGCAAATCACAACATAGGTACAGGAATTGTGAATAGCAGTGTCAAACATAACTGACGGATTGTGAAATGTTTGAACAGTGCTCACTAGGACAGTATAAACGTCTGGCAATACCATGCCTTTTTAAAACTCAGGTTGGATCTGCAGAGGGCAATTTGAGTGGTGGTCGCATTTTGTAATTAACGTTGGGAGTAATTTGAGATAATAAATTGAGTGTCACGGAGGAACCATATTGTGTAAGATATGGAAGTGTATTATTTTTAGACATGATTTTTACTACCTATGACATGTTCCTCTATAAGCTAAATAAGTTCTATGACAACACTGATTAATCATTGAAAGTTTCCAAAGTGCAGCAACATGCATCTCAAAGAACAACTACCACAGCATTATTTGAATGTTAAGATTGAAGACATTGTCCTTGCTACAAACTCTCATTTCTATCCCTCTCTCTGAGAACTGCCTGAAGCTGAGCTGGACCATTACTGTTTGATAGCAAAATAAGCTTCTGGTCACAAATCCACTCACTCACAAAGTCTGCTTATCACCGTAAGAATCATCCTACTCCAACTCAGTCTCAGGTAAGTATTTCAACAACACACGAGCTATATCTTAGTTATCTCGACTTGATTACTTTGCTGCTCTCCTCACCAGGCTCCCCTTTTTCATTCTACATTAACCTGTGCTCATTAAAACTCTGCCTCCTTATCCACTCATCTATCACCCTTGTCCTGTTAACTTAGCCTGGAGCCTGGTCTGATGATGCCTCACTTTTAAATCCCCATCCTCTTTTTCAAACTGCTCCATGAACTCAATCCTCTCCATCTCTGTAACCCAATCCATACTTAAAAGACTTCAAGATCTCCATGCTCCTCAAATGCCAATAGCTTTCAGAAACAACAGTTAGGTACAAAATTAACAGGCACTCCGAAACACAAAGATTAAGGAAAGCCAGCACAGATTTGTCAGGGGAAAAAATAGTTTAACTTTTGTTCAGAGTAACAACAAAGGTTGATGAAGATTGTGTGATTGATGTGATGTACATGGACATTTCACAAAATATCACATAACTGGCTTGTCAGTAAAGCTCAAGGAGTAACAGGGACAGTTGTACCACTGATACAAATTTGGTCAAGTGACAGAAAACAGTAGCAATAGCAAAGGGTAGTTTTTCATACACGAGGAAAGTATGTACTAGGGTTCATAGAAGTCAATATTAAGACACCTGCTTAGGGTAAAGGGCACAATTTCAAAATTTGCAGATAACATAAAACTTGGAAGTGCTGTGAACCATGAGAGAAGGATAGGGATCAGCTTCAAGAGGAAATGGCATGCTGGTGGAACAGGAAACAAACGGCAGATTAAATTTAATACAGAGAGGTATGAAGGGATTCATACTGGCAGGAAGTAGGAGAGACAATATAAAGGATACAAACTTCTAAAGGTGGTGCAAGAGCAAAGAAAGGGGCCTGGGAACACAGGTGCATGAATCACCAAGTTGTAGGGTAGTTTGAGAATGAAGTTGACGGGTTTAATAAAGAGAGAGCACCAAAGCAAGGAAGATATGATAAATACAAATAAAATATTGATTCAGGATCAGCTAGAATATTGTGTCCAGTTCTTGGCACCACACACAAGGAAGGATTTCACACCCTAAAGACAAAGAGAGTGTAGAAATGGTTCACAAGAACAATTCCAACAATTTCTTAATTCAATACAAGGATAGATTGGAGATGCTGGGGACAGTCTCATTGGAGAAGGGTAAGTTTGAGAGAAGTTAGATTGAAGTGTTTAAAATCATGAGGGGGTTTGGACAGAGTAGGTGGAGTGAAGCTGTTTCCACAGGTGGAAGAATCTGGAACCAGAATGAACAGATTTAAAATGATGGGAAAAGGATGTAATGGTGACATTATGAAAAGCTTGTTTTTTAAAAGCTGCTGATTAAGATCTGGAGCAAACTGCCTGAGAGTGTAATGGAGGCAAATTCAATCGAGGTTTTCAAGAAAATTGGATAATTATCTGCAATAAAATTGCAAGACTATGGATGAAAGGCAGAGAAGTGAGACCAGGCAAGTTGCTCTTGCAGAGCACTAGCACAACAATGGGCCAAATGGCCTGCTTTTGCACTGGAATTATTATGATTGAATCTATTGCATCACCAACTTCAATCACTCCACCACTGTCAACTACACTTTTCAACTGTTTTGGCTCTAGGTCAGAATTCCACCCCCCCCTTAAAACTCTTGCTCCCCCATTTAAATACTCAACACCTACCGCTTTGACGAAACTGTGGTCACCAGTCCTGAAAGCTTATTTTGGTGTTAAGAAATTCTCTGATAATGTTAATTTTGCTACATTAAAAGGAGTCGAGTAAATACAAGTGGTGTTATCGTTGCTGATTAGCCATTCCAACTTGGTATCTTAAATCACAGAATTGCTATAGTGCAGAAGGCGGCTGTTGGACCCATCATGTCTATACTGGCTCTCCAAACGGTCATCATGCCTCACGTACAGCATCATGACTCAGTGCCACTCCGCTGTGCATTGTTTTTGTTCAAATAATCATCTCATACCCTTTTGAATGCCTTGAAATGAACCTGCCTCCGCCACGCAATAACACTCCAGGTCTGAACCACTCAAACATTTTTTTTCTCACGTCACATTTGGCACCTTTGTAAATCACTTTTAAATCTGTGCTGATTCTTGATCCTTTTACAAGCAGAAAGTTTCTCCCTATCCACTCTAACTATCCCCCTCATGATTTTGAGCATGTCTATCAAATCTTCTCCCATTAGCCGCTTTCTCTCCAGGCAGAACAGTCCCTGACCCTGAAATTTATCCTCATAACTGACCTCTCTCATCCCTGGAATAATTCTTGCAAACTTCTTCTGCACTTTTCCAATGCGTTCACATCCTAAGTATGGCATCCAGAACTGTACACATACACCAGTTGACGTATAACTAGCGTCCGGTACACATTTAGCATAATTGCCTTGCTTTGTACTCTATGCCATATTAATGAAGGCCAGAATATTATATGCCTTATTAACAACTCTCTCCACCTGCCCTGCCACCTTCAGTGATCTGTGCACATACGCACCCAACTCCCTCTGCTCTTGCCCACTAACTCCTCCCACACTAAGAATTTATATTGTCTATGTTCTTCCAACCTAAAATGCATCACGTCACACCTCTCCGTATTGAACTTTATATGCCACCTGTCAACTCCACCAACTTTTCCATGTCCTCTTGAAGTACTACACGTGGTAAACTGTGAAGAGGACATTACTTCCACGTTTTGTGTAATCTGCAAACTTTGACCTGCAAGATCCAGATCATTAACACAGATCAGGTAAAGCCCTGAGAACACCACTACAAACCTTCCTCCAACCCAAAAAGTATCCATTCACCATTACGCTCTGCTTCATATTATTCAATTTTGTATCCACGTTGCTACTGTCCTTTTTATTGCACGAGCTATACCTCTTCTCAAGTCTATTACATGGCACTGCAACAAATGCATTCTGAAAGTCCACATACACCACATCAACAGCATTATCCTCATTGATCCTGTCACTTCCTTGAAAAACTTCAGCAAATTAGTTTAGCATGATTTCTCCTTTAGAAATCCATGCTGGCTCCATCTAATCAAAACATTTTTCCATGTAACTACTGATTCTAATCCTAATTGTTTCGAGAAGCCTGCCCACCACTGTTAAACTGACAGGTCTGTAATTGTTGGAGCTATCCTTACAACATTTTTTTGAACACAGACCTAACATTTGCAATTCTTCAATCCTCTGGCACCTCCCGAGTCTAGAGAAGGCTGGAAGACTCTGGCCAGTACTCCTGAAATGTCCATTCTCACTTCTTCAAGATCCTTGGATGTATCTCAAGTGGTTGACTTTCAGTACTGACAGTCTATTCAACACCATCTCCTTATCGATTTAAGGTCAGAAACCTTTAGTTACTGCCAGGAAGAGCATGACCTCAAAAAGTAATTCAAGTTAAAAAAAAGTCTGCAACAACTGATCAGACCTCCAAAATATTTCCTCCTGAATTTATATATTTTTGAAAATGTCTTGCAGTGGAACATTTTTTTTATCCTGGTGAGAATCAGACATGCTCAGATTCACAGCAAAGCTCTTCTTCTTAACCACACAGGTTTGATCAATTTAAGGGATCTTATTTTGAAATAATTAAGGGTCCATAAAGAAGACACATTGGATATTGCTTGCATATATGGAATCTCAGTAGGCATACTAACACAAGCTGTTGATAAAGTTAGGGCATACTGTATAGTATTGATGGGACTAGCAGTGCATACACATGAATAATGGCTTCAGGCCAAAAGTAAAAAGGAGCAATAGAATGTTTTATTCAGATTGGTGAGATGTGAAAAATGGTGTGCCCAAGGGATAAGTTTTGCTTTCTATTAATATAAACATAGGCACAAAAGGAAATAGTATGAACTTTATTACTACCAGATTAGTAGGCATAGCAAAACACCCAGGACAAATACAAGAGATAGCAAACAGGTGCAAGATACAATTCAATGCACAGAAGCACAAGCTAGAAAATTTAGGGGAGAAAAAAAACATAAGTACAGTACTTAATAGTAAAATTTAGAGTGGTCAACAAACACATAGTTGAAGATGGGAGTGTAGGCATGAAAAGCAGGATCACCATTAAAATTAAAAAAAGTTACACATTATTTTTGCACAGAGGATAATTTAAAATGGAATTATCTATACCTTTGAAAGCCATTACAAGGAAGAGATGGAGAAATAATTTAAATTAATGGCGGATTTCTACTTTATAGCAAACACAGGACTCGCTTTAGAACTTGACTCATTTCACACAAGTTCCCTCATGGCAATAGAAAACATGAGCAGTTTCAATCCATCTTTTACATCGGGGCTACATTTAAATTTGGAACCCAGAAAGAACAGTTGCATTTTTTTTAAAGAACCATCCACATTATCAAATGATATTACAATTGCAAAGGCAAACCTATCAGGCCAAAAGACATTTTGGGCATACACTTAAGTGGAAATCAGTGTAATAACAATAACATAAGCAAAGTGGAAATTCTTAGAAATTAAAAATTGTATTGCACCTAAGAATCAAGTCTTCACAAAAAAGTTACAAGCTTGAAAATAAAAGCTGAGTCTCTCCCAAAAGATATAGGATTCCAACTACAAAGTGGCCTCGTTAAACTACTACAAATGCAACCAAAATCTTAAAGTCAAAGAAGTATGGTGTACGTGATAATTAAATGTTTAGCGAGTGTGGGTTGTAGCGTCCACACTACCCAAGTTCTAAATTAACCACCAGAAAGTTTCAAGTATGTTCAGAGCATTCAACCATAAAATCATTTGAGATACATTACCAACTCCTTCTGGGTGTCTCCCACCAGATATCTGCAGTTTACATTGGAAAGTCAGTGTTCACATAAAGCAGCAACAACTTTACAACAGTGTTGTAGCATAAATGTATTCTAAATTTGGTTGATTATTGAAGTTTGGTAATAGCAGCACTGATGCATAAATACTGCATTATTTTGAACAGCCTGCTCAGAATTATGGACCACATTCCCGTTTGAATGGATCTTACATTAAAGCAGCATACAACAATACTGGATAAATATGAACACCAAACAAACAAAAAGCAGCATTCACTGGAAATTGGTTCATGAGTGGCATATAACATTTGTGCCACACAAGTGCCAAGCAATGACCATTTTTCATTTTGATAGGAAGAACATGGAGGCAATATGAAGAGTACAATTCTAAAGATGATGCAGGAGCAGAGGAGCCTGGACGTATAAGTCCATAAATCATTGAAGGTGGCAGGACAGGTTGAGAGCATGATTAATAAGGCCTACAGTATCCTAGACTTTAGTTATACGGGCCCAGTGTACAAGGGTAAGGTTATCACGATGAACTTTATAAGTCACTCATTCATCCACAGATGAGTACTGTGTCCAGTTCTGTTCTGCGTTTTAGGAAAGATGTGAAGGCATTGGAGAGAGTGCTAAAAGATTCATGAAGATGGATCCAAGGATGAGAAACCTCAGTTATAACGATCAATTGAAATTATCCTTGGAGAAAAGGTTGAGAGCAGATTCAGAGTGATAGGAGAAACCTATCCTCATAAACTGTGTGAAGTTTGCAGGTCCTTCCCGTGTCTGCATGGGTTTCTTCGGGGCACTCCAGTTTCCTCCCACAGCCCTAAGATATGCAGGTTAGGTGGATTGGCCGTGCTAAATTGTCCTTAGTGTTCAAAGATGTGTACATTCAGTGGATTAGCTGTGATGTGCAGCATTACAGGGATAGAGCAGGGAGGTGGCGTGCTAGGTAAAATGCCCTTTCTTCTAGTCAATGCAGATGAAATGGACCGAATGGCCTCCTTTTACATTGTAGGGTATCTATGATTCTATGGAAAATGAGAGGGCATAGATTTAAAATAAATGGCAAAGAAAATCAAATGCCACACAAGGGAAAAGCTTATCATGCAGTGTGATTAAAGTCTGGGCTGCACTGCTGGAGAATGTGGTGGGAGGCTCATTTGAAGCATTCAGAAATGAATTGGATAATTATCTGAAATGGAAGTATGTGCACGAGGGTTAAGGGAAGAAGGTGGATCTGAAATAGAAGAATTCGAGGTAGAGAGATTCTTCCTGCTCAGAAAAGACAGCAGGACTAGAGGGCGCAGCCTCAAGATTGGGGGGGGGGGGGGGGGGGGGGGGTACAGTTTAGAACAGAGTTGAGGAGGAACTTCTTCAGTCAAAGGGTGGTGAATCTCTGGAATTCTCTGCCCGTTGAAGTGGTGGAGGCTACCTCACTAAATATATTTAAGTCACGGGTAGATAGGTTTTTGACAGACAAGGGAATTAAGGGTTACGGGGAGAAAGCAGGGAAGTGGAACTGAGCCACTTCAGATCAGCCATGATCTCATTGAATGGCGGGGCAGGCTCGAAGGGCTAGATGGCCTACTCCTGCTCCAACTTCTTATGTTCTTATGAATTATGGGGAAAGGTGGGAGAACAGCACTAGTTGAACAGTTCAATCGGGTTGCTGGTGCAGACACAATGGGCTGAATGGTCTCCATATGCACAGTAACAATTCTGTGATTCAGAAGAGAATCTAACCATCTCCCCTTGACATTCATAGAATCTACAGTGCAGAATGAGGCCATTCAGCCCATTGAGTTTGTAACGACTCTTCAACAGAGCACCTTACCCAGGCCCTATCCCCGTAACCCCAAGTATTTACCCAGCTAATATCCAACTCACACATCCTGGGACACTAAGGGGCAATTTAGCATGGCCAATTCATCTGACCTGCACATCTTTAGACTATAGGTGGAAACCCACACAGATATGGGAAGTACATGCAAACTCCACCCAAGGCCAGAATTGAATCCAGGTCCCTAGCACTGTGAGGCAGTAGTGCTAACCACTCTGTCACCCATTCAATGACATTGTCATCGCTGAATCCCCTAAGAACATCTGCAGATCACCACTGACCAGGAACTGAACTGGTCCAGCCATACAAATAATGTGACTGCGAGAGCAGGTCAGAGCTTGGTAATTCTGCTGCAACTCACCCCCCCCCCCCCCCCCCCGACTCCCCAAAATCTGTCCAACATCTCCAAGGCACAAGTCAGATGTGTGATGAAATACTGTCCACGTGCCTGGATGACTCCAGTACCAACAACATTCAAGAACTTGACACCATCCAGAATAAAGCAGTTTTCTTGATTGGCACCCCAACCACTACCTGAAGCATTCACTCCCTCCAGCACACTACAAAGCAAAGCAGCAGCAGCGTACACCGTCAACAAGATGCACTGTAGCAACCCACAAAGATTCCTTTAACAGCACCTTCCAAACTCATGACCTCTGCCACCTAAAAAGACATGGACAACAGATGCATAACAACAGCATCACCTGCAAATTCCCCTCTGGCTAAGAACTTGATGAGGAACATAGGGTTACGGACAAAACAAAAGAAAGGGAGTGGAACTAAGCGTATCTGTTCTTTCACAATTGGCATAGGCGAGTCAGACTGAACGGCCTCCCCTCCGTGCAACAAGATGTCATCTTATAAGGATAAGACATGAACAGAATTTATGACTGAATAGGCATCACATTGTGCAACAGAATTTCCAAATACTACATAATGGGCACAATTTTACAATTTATGAAGCACTGGCATTTGTTTATGAGAACTAGAGTGACAGATTAATTTATTACAGCAACATTGTAGGTTTATAATAGATACATCAACTCGTAATATATCAAGTCAATTGTGATACACTTCATGATACTTTGTACTAGCTTCACTACAACATGAACACAAATACCAATTTGGGATTAAAGCGAAGGCTAATCGTGTACTGTGCGTACATAGACTGAAACAATTGCGAAAAACAGCTCAGCGTTACTTTTCTCAGTCCAACAAACCAAAACACACACACTGAGCCCCACCATTGTAGTGTCACTGGCAACACTAAGAAATAAACCTAAAATAAATAAATGTGAAGCGGCGAGGGTTTAAAAGGAGGTTTTGAAAATGAATTGAAGAAGAATGGAGAGAAAACACAATTTAAAATCACAAGTTTGCGGCCTAGAGGCAACTTCAGCTGAGCGCAGCCTGCGGGAGTCCCAGCAAAACACTGGGGGAGAGAGACAGAGAGAGAGGCTGTACTCACCATGGTGGGACTGAGAGGGCGGCCTCGCCTCCTCTCTCCGAGGACACAGACTGGGAGAGGAGGGGAAGAGGGATAGGGAGAAGGCGAAGGGTAGGGGGAGTGAGGGGGCGAAGAAGGGCCAGCAGGGCCTGAGCAGGGCAGAGCGGCCTCGTCCTCCTCCTCCTTCACCCCCCACTCCTCGCTTGGCTCTCAGCAGCCGGGCAGCAAAGCGAGGAAAGGCCGCGCTCTCGGCATCTCTCACTCCGGGGCTCGGCTCAGCATCTTCTCTGGGCCTGCGGCGGTTTATAATCCCGGTCGGTTCTCCTCAGGGCCTCACTCACTTCTCTCTCCCTTCCTCACTCACTGCCTTCACCGACTCTCCTCCCCGGGGCCTGGGACACTCCCTGACCCGCTCCGGCTCTACCTCTGCCGCTGGGTCCCTCCGCCCGCCCTCCTTCCTCCAGCTCAGTTCCACTCTCCCAGCACAGCGACACCGAGCTGATTCACCCGGCGACGGCAGCCCGCTCTCACCCTCCCCCGTACAAAAAAAAACCAACCGTGAAATCCAAACCTTGCTGCTGGAATCCTTCAATGCCAGCCTTTTTTTCATATATATACACGTGTGAGACATGGGTGTCACTGGCTGGGCCAGTATTTATTGCCCATCCCTCGTTGCCCAAGGGCACAGTTGAAAGTCAACCACATTGCTGTGGCTCTGGAACCATATGTCAGCCAGACCAGATAAGGACCGCAGATTTCCTTCCCTAAAGGACATTAGTGAACCAAATGGGTTTTTAGGTCAATGGTTTCATGATCATTAGTAATTACAGATGGTTAAATTCAAAATCCACCACCTGCCGTGGTGGGATTCAAACATGCATTCCCAGAACATTAATTGAGTTTTTGGATTAATAGTTCAGCGATAATACCACTTAGGCCATCACCTCCCCAAGCATCACAGTAACTTCACTGCAATGTTAATGTAATCCTATTTGTGATACTAATAAATAAACTAAAAATACTTGAAATGAGAAGCTTGTTCTAAAAGATTATGCGTGGGTTTCCAGCCATACTCACCCCAAAATGAAAAATCCCACCCGAGGTCAACAAACCTTTCCAGGGTTCGTGCCCCATACCCCGTCCGCTACGATTCCTGCAGTGGGCAGGATGGGAAAATTCCACCTTAGAGCATGAAGCAATCTTGATTTTAAAATTGAAACCTCCAATGCTAGACTCAATGTAACAGCAAAGATTATTTATTAGTCCCAAGTAAGACTTACATTAACATTGCAATGAAGTTACTGTGAAATACTCCTAGTCACCACACTCTGGCGCCTCTTCGGGATAGTTTCCTGGAACAGTGCGTGTTGGAGCCGACGAGGGAGAGAGCTATCTTGGATCTCGTGCTATGTAATGAGGCGGGTAGAATTAGGGACCTTGCGGTGAAGGATCCTCTTGGGGAGAATGATCACTGTATGGTGGAGTTTCTGGTGCAGAAGGAGGAGGAGAAAGTGGGTTCCCAGACACGCGTACTTTGTTTGAATAGAGGGGAGTACGGTAGGATGAGAGAAGAATTGGCGAATGTTGACTGGGGGAGCACGTTGGAGGGAGGGTCTGCTGAGGAGCAGTGGAGGATCTTTAAGGAGATCTTTCTTGGTGCTCAGTGGAAATTTATTCCAATGGTCAAAAAGGACAGTAGGAGGAGAGGTAATAAGCCGTGGATAACGAAGGAGGTGAAGGAAAATGTTAAATTAAAAGTGGAGGAATTTAGAGTAGCTAAGAGTAGTGGGTGAGAAGAGGATTGGGAGAGGTTTAAATGTCAACAAAGATTGACAAAGAAGTTGATAAAGAAGGGTAGGAGAAACTATGAAGCTGGGCTAGCGCTTAATATAAAAAAGGATAGCAAGAGTTTTTATAAATATATAAAAAGGAAGAGGCTGGCTAGGGTGAACGTTGGTCCTTTAGAGGATGAGAAAGGGGACCTAGTGGTAGGGGATGGGGATATGGCTAAGGTATTGAATAACTTTTTTGTTTCTGTCTTCACGGAGGAGGACGTGAATAATTTGCCGGGTGTTAGTGATAGAAAGGTGGTAGGACTGGAGGGTCTTAATGACATTACTGTTACTAGAGAGGCGGTGCTCGACAGACTGGAGGGGCTGATTGTGGACAAGTCGCCAAGACCGGATGGAATGCATCCGAGGGTTCTGAAAGAAATGGCGGAGGTGATAGTGGATGCCTTGGTGGTTATTTTCCAGACGTCGCTGGATTCCGGGGAAGTGCCGGAGGATTGGAAAACGGCTAATGTTACGCCGTTGTTTAAGAAGGGTGCCAGGCAAAAGGAGGGGAATTATAGGCCGGTTAGTTTAACGTCTGTGGTAGGTAAAATGTTAGAATCCGTCATTAAGGAGGAAATTGCGAGGCATCTTGAAGGGAATTGCTTGATAGAGCAGACGCAGCACGGTTTCATTAAAGGGAAGTCGTGTCTGACAAATTTACTGGAGTTCTATGAGGATGTGTCCAGGGCGGTGGATCGAGGAGAGCCGGTGGATGTGGTCTTTCTGGATTTTCAGAAGGCGTTTGACAAAGTACCTCACAAGAGGTTATTGCAGAAGGTCGAGGGACATGGAGTTGGGGGTAGGGTGTTAGCGTGGATAGAGGATTGGTTGTCAAATAGGAGGCAGAGAGTGGGGGTCAACGGGTGCTATTCAGATTGACTAGTGGGGTGCCCCAGGGGTCGGTGCTGGGGCCTCAGCTTTTTACCATTTATATAGATGATCTGGAGGAGGGAACCGAGTGTAGGGTGTCAAAATTTGCTGATGACACCAAGATTGGGGGAACGGCAAATTGTGCGGTGGGTGTGGAGAGTCTACAGAAGGATCTAGATAGGCTGGGCGAATGGGCCAGGAAATGGCAAATGGAATTTAATGTTGGCAAGTGCGAGGTGGTCCACTTTGGTAGGAATAATGGTAGGAAGGACTATTACTTACGTGGCGAAAAACTGCAGCAGGCGATGGTGCAGAGGGACCTCGGGGTCCTTGTGCATGAGTCGCAAAAACCCAGCTTGCAGGTGCAGCAGGTGCTCAGGAAGGCGAATGGGATGCTGGCCTTCATAGCGAGGGGGATTGAATATAAAAGTAGGGAGGTCTTGCTGCAGCTGTATAGGGCATTGGTGAGGCCGCAGCTGGAGTACTGTGTGCAGTTTTGGGCGCCGCACCTGCGCAAAGATATTTTGGCCTTGGAGGGAGTGCAGAGGAGGTTTACTAGGCTGATACTGGAGTTGAGGGGATTGAGCTATGAGGAGAGGCTGAATAAACTAGGCTTGTACTCGTTAGACTTTAGAAGAATGAGGGGAGATCTCATTGAGACGTATAAGATGATGAATGGGATGGATAGGATAGAGGTGGAGAGACTCTTCCCGCTCAAAAAAGACAGTAGGACTAGGGGGCACAGCCTCAAGATAAAGGGGGGGCGGTTTAGAACAGAGTTGAGGAGGAACTTCTTCACTCAAAGGGTGGTGAATCTCTGGAATTCTCTGCCCGTTGAAGTGGTGGAGGCTGCCTCGCTAAATATTTTTAAGAGGCGGGTTGATGGGTTTTTGATAAGAGAGGGGATTAAGGGTTATGGGGAGAGGGCGGGAAAGTGGAACTGAGCCACGACAGATCAGCCATGATCTTATTGAATGGCGGGCAGGCTCGAAGGGCTAGATGGCCTACTCCTGCTCCTATTTCTTATGTTCTTATGTTCTTATGTTCAGGTCAATGCACCTAACCAGCATATCTTTCAGAATATGGGAAGAAGCCAGAGCACCTGGAGAAAAGACATGCAGACACGGGGAGAATACGCAAAGTCCACACAGACTGTGACACAAGCCAGGAATCCAACCTGGTCCCTAGTGCTGTGAGGCAGCAGTGCTAACTGTCTGTTCTAATTTTTTTTTTGTACAAGTTTTTTTTACTCCAGTCTTAACGTTACAAAGCCAGTGCTTAGAATGGACCAGGCAAATCTTTATCCATTTTTTACTTGTCTGCAAACTGAATTTGAATTCCAATATGAAACCAATTCATCGTGCCCACAAAAGAGATAAACTAGATCTAAGCTGACAGGATAAAGCATTGCACCCCATCCTGGGCTTGATCCGATATTTGAGCTTAGCCAAAAGGCTGAGAAACGATTTTGTGCAGAACACCTGTCTCCTGCTGATTCTAAACTCCCATCAACTCTCACTGAACCAAGATGCTCATAGAATCATAGAACCATAGAATCAGAGAATCCTACTGTGCAGAAGAGGCCATTCAGCCCATCGAATCTGAACCAGCCACAATCCAACCCAGGCCCTATCCCCATGCATCTACCCTAACTTGTCCCACTGACACTAAAGGGCAACTTAGCATAGCCAATCCACCTGACCCACGCACCTTTGTATCAGGTTTAATGCATATCAGTTTTTAAAAGTGGAACAGTCCGACAATCCATCTGTTTGATAGGATTGACAATCTGCCTCGCTTAATAGAACCTTAAGTTTATCACCTAATATTTCCCCGCTTCCAGAAAAAACATTTCCTGGCTGTGCAGAGCTTTGGGGTTTTTATGTTTATCATCAAAACACAGTGAAGTTTTTTTAAAAATCCAATATCAGTGTCCAAGAGATATACATTTCTCAGTCAGATGTTTTAAACCAGAACAAATTTCATTTACTCACTCGAAATGAGTGAATTTCTCAGGATTACAAACAATTATGGATTCAGATGGCCATTTGGATTCATCTTTCCAAAAAGCCCAAAATGCCAGGTCTCTCTAACCCACTCCTCCTCTTCCTCCCATTATATCACCCAATTATTTCTGCTTGTTTATTCTACATGTTAATCTTTCTTAATAGTGTAAGACAAAATTTTCTGAAAGTCTAAACAAGCCTGTCTCTTTGTTGAAATTATGCCTCCTAAACCTGTTCCTAACGTTTAAAATATTGTTCTGAGTCAACAGAATCTATAGCGCTCAAAACCTTGTATACCTCTATAAGATCCCTGGTGGCTCTTGAAAAGCCCATTTTTCTATTTTCTCATAACTTTATATCTTGGTGCTAAGGATTAACTTTGTGGCTCTTCTCCATACTGCTTCCACCATTTGAAATTTGTTCTTGTTTCTTAGCAACAGGAACTGTAGATAGTATTTGTGGAGCAGTCTGACCAATGCATTTTAAAATTTAATCATTACCTCCCCTGATTTATATTCTATTGTTTCTGCGACATACTTTAACATCGTATTGGAGTTGTTGATAGCTGGTCTGTACCTGGTTGGAAATGTTTGGCATTGAGCCTACTAAGATATTTATTTCTTTCAGCTTTTGTACACAACTAATTTGAACAGGAGTGCATGTATGTCCTCTATTTTTTCTTCCTGCATGTAGCACAATCCAACTGGCTGCTTTATATTTTATTTGTATTGTTCCACCCACATAGATCCTGTCCAACTCACCGTTTAATTTATGAACTGACATTTGTGGTTTTACTAGCCCTGTTAGTTTGGCATCACCTTTAAATTTGACCAATCAGCGTACTATAAAACAATGCAGTCCTGAAGGTGGCCATTTGACCCACCATGCCTATGGCATCTCTTCGAAAGAGTTCTCAAATTAGCTCCACTCTCCTTTTTTACTGTAACCTAGCAAATGCTTATTTTTCAAACATCTATCCATTTTAATTTTTAAAGTTATTGCTGAATCTGCTTCCGCCATCTCTAAGGCAGTGTATTTCAGTTCATAACTGAATTAAGAGCTGATTTATTTTTGCTAGTTACCTTAAATCTGTATCCTTCTGCCACTGGTAACATTTTCCCTTATTCACTCTAACAAAATTCTCAAGATTTTGAAAACTTCGATCAAATCTCCCCTTAAACTTCTTTGCTCTGAAGAGAACTGTACAGGTTCCTCCACCTTTTTCCTTCCTACTACCATTCTCCTAAATCTTTCTAAAGCTTTGACATGCTTCCTAAGGTATGGTGCCTAAGAGTGAACATAATGTGTCTTATTTTAAGCGTGTAAGTGAATGGATTTTGAATTACTTAAAATCAAGCCCATTAATCTAGCTGGGACCTAACCCATGTTTTATAAGTGGCCTCTTTCCAGGATACCTTTTTTCTACAATTCTTCTCAACTTGTTCTGTCACTATCAAAGACTTGTTTCAGTTAATCTTCTTGTCTCTGTGTCCCTGCAGCCCTTTTAAAATTGTGTCAAATCTTATATATTGGCTATGTCATTCCTATCAAAACCTTCAACAACTTCTCTGTGGTAAAATATATATGGTATGAGCTTGCCCATTTTGCCACACAATGCCACTTCCCACCCAGCCACCCCACCCCCAAAGTCCATTGCCGTGCTTCTTACCGTTTATTCTATCTTCAAGTTTTATGTCATCGGCAAAACATTGAAATCATGTCCATGTCATTAATATTTATCAAAAAGAGCAGTCCTCCCAACACCGACCCCTGGAGAACATCACTGCACAATTGCCTCCAGTTTCTTTTAGAATTCATTGAACTCCTACAGTGCAGAAGGAGGCCATTCAGCCCATCAAGTCTGCACCGATAGAGCATCTCACCCAGGCCCTATTCCAGTAACCCCAAATATTTATCCCACGAGTTCCCCTAATTTATACATCTTGCTTGGAACACTAAGGGACAATTTAGCATGGCCAATCAACCTAACCCACACATCTTTGGACTCTAGGAGGAAACCGGAGCACCTAGAGGAAACCCACGCAGCCGCCAGAGTCATCCAAGGTCAGACTTGAGCCCAGGTCCCTGGCACCTGTGAGACAGCAGTGTTAGCCACTGTGCCACCGTGCCACCCACAGTAGTTTGATAAACAACTCCTAATCCCAGTTCTTTAGCCAATTTTGTTTCCAGGCAGCCACTGATCCTTTAATCCTACGGCTTTCATTTTTCCAATCGGTCTGTAAGTGGTGTTTTAGTAAATGTCTATTGAAAGTCTGCATATGTGGCATCAACTGCACTACCACTATTCATCATCCATTCACCAAGGAAGTCATTCAAATTAGCCTAACATAATTTGCCATTAACAAATCCCTACTGGCTTTAATTAGAAGTGCCATTGATTTTGTTTATGCCATTTATGCAAATTAGAACAGAAGTTGCACGAGAACTCAGACTGAGGTGAATTAAGAACATAAGAACATAAGAAATAGGAGCAGGAGTAGGCCATCTAGCTCTTCAAGCCTGCCCCCCCCCCATTCAATAAGATCATGGCTGATCTGTCGTGGCTCAGTTCCACATTCCCGCCCTCTCCCCATAACCCTTAATCCCCTCGCTTATCAAAAACCCATCAACCCGCATCTTAAAAATATTTAGCGAGGCAGCCTCCACCACTTCAACGGGCAGAGAATTCCAGAGATTCACCACCCTTTGAGTGAAGAAGTTCCTCCTCAACTCCGTTCTAAACCGCCCCCCACTTTATCTTGAGGCTGTGCCCCCTAGTCCTACTGTCCTTTCTGAGCGGGAAGAGTCTCTCCACCTCTATCCTATCCATCCCATTCATCATCTTGTCTCAATGAGATCTCCCCTCATTCTTCTAAAGTTTAACGAGTACAAGCCTAGTTTATTCAGCCTCTCCTCATAGCTCAACCCCCTCAACTCCGGCATCAGCCTAGTAAACCTCCTCTGCACTCCCTCCAAGGCCAAAATATCCTTGCATAAGTGCGGCGACCAAAACTGCACACAGTACTCCAGCTGCGGCCTCACCAATGCCCTGTACAGCCGCAGCAAGACCTCCCTACTTTTATATTCAATCCCCCTCGCTGTGAAGGCCAGCATCCCATTCGCCTTCCTGACCACCTGCTGCACCTGCAGGCTGGGTTTTTGCGACTCATGCACAAGGACCCGAGGTCCCTCTGCACCGTCACCTGCTGCAGTTTTTCGCCACATAAGTAATAGTCCTTCCTACCATTATTCTTACCAAAGTGGACCACCTCGCACTTGCCAACATTAAATTCCATTTGCCAGTTCCTGGCCCATTCGCCTAGATCCTTCTGCAGACTCTCCACACCCTCCGCGCAATTTGCCATTCCACCAATCTTGGTGTCATCAGCAAATTTCGACACCACTTCCTCACTCATTCCCCTATAACTCTTCAAACAAATGAAAAATTAAATTAAAATGTGCAAACGTCATGCCAATGGTTCCTACCCTTCAATTAGTTCATTATTTGTGCCCAGGATTTACCCTGACTCCCCACAATTTTGTGCTTAACTCATTGCCTTTTATGTAGAACTTTGCCAAAAGACAGTCAACGTACAAAATGTCACAGAATTATCCAGTTTGGATTGTCGCTTGTTCATAATGGTCAAGACAGGATTTTCCTCTTCTGAATTCATTCCCACTGATGTTGTTACCAGGATGTCACCAATGTCCTTGAGGGAAGGAAATCTGACGTCTTTACCTGGTCTAGCCTACATGTGACTCCAGAGTCACAGCAATGTGGTTGACTCTCAACTGGCCTCCAAGGGCAGCTAGGGATTGCCAATAAATGATTGCAAAATCTCACTAACTGTTTTGGCTGGAATCTCTTTAACCTGTGCTTATCTCTCTCTCCACTCACATTGTCCGTACCCTTAAGATTTGATTACCTGTAAAGACTCTCATTCCAATCATTATCTTGTAAATTGAGTTTGTGTTTTTATATGCCCTGTTTGTGAACAGAACTCCCACTTACTTGATGAAGGAGCAGTACTCCGAAAGCTAGTGGCTTTTGCTACCAAATAAACATATTGGACTTTAACCTGGTGTTGTGAGACTTCTTACTGTGTTTACACCAGTCCAACGCCGGCATCTCCACATCAGTAAATGATAGCCAGCCGGTGACATCCATGCTCTGCAAATAAATTTTTAAAAACAGGAAGTACTGGAAAACCTCAGCTGGTTTTACAGTATCAGTTTTACCCACAGACTCCCTCAATTAACTTTTGAAATTTCCTGTCTGATATCATCAAAGCTGGCCTTTCCCAATTTAGAATTTTAAGTTGTGGGCCAGGCCTACCAGGAAGTACAAGTGACAGAAGATGAGGATTCACTTTTGATGGTATCACGCAGGAACTTTCAAAAATTAATTGGGGAAGTCAGTGGGAAGGCAAAGGAATGTCTTGTAAGTGGCAGGCTTTCAAAAGTATGTTAATCAGAGTTCAGGGTGTGAGAAACACAGCTCACAGTTAAACAATTTAGTCAAGTCAAGTTCTGAAGGAGCAAGATTTTATTTGACGTTCTTGCAAGACCGGGTGTCTAGCGAAATAGGCACACCTCACATAGATTTACAGCACATTTTATACCTTTTTTACAAGCATTGTGATGGCTTTGCAATGTGATGTTCTCTCCTAATTGGTGGTCCCTGTCCCATCTATGTGTTGACATTCTCCTATTGGCTCGAGGTGCCCTAAGTTCCTATCCCATCTAACAATGTCTCCTGTTATCACAAGAGTGCATTAGCAAACTCATCCATCTTATCCAATACTGTTACATGTCCAGTTCAGATTGGCGGTAATCAATCCTTTGCCAACTTAATCACTGCTGTCCCAACCATCTCAGTGACCTTTTCCCCTTTTATGCTTAGTTGTAGAAACAACACATCTTGCAGACCATTTGCTTTTTATAACGTGGGCCTCTTACATTCCTGCAGGATGTGGTGTATGCTTCACTGCACATCACATCTCTGATGTTATCTCTACATTACGGGCAGTCTTTTTATTATCCCTAATTATTGCTGTGTTAGCAGCATCGAACCCTATGTCCTATGTTTGTGACTAAACTCACAGTTGTTTCCATAAAGTGGGTTATCAATATGCCTAACTATATCCAATCTATTTAACTTCAAGCTATTTCTCTATGCTCTACAAATATATGTGTTAACAACATCTTTACCTATTGCTCACAAGGGTAAACACATTCCTCTTAGAGTGAATGGCAAAGCTGGCAGAAGTAGGGAACCCTGGATGACTCGGGATATTGAGGACCTGGTCAAGAAGAAGAAAGAGGCCCATGACATGCATAGGCAGCTAGGATCAAGTGAATCCCTTGAAGAGTACATGGCGTGTAGGAGTAGAGTTAATAGAGAAGTCAGGAGTGCAAAATGGGGACACAAGATTGTTTTGGCAGATAAGGCAAAGGAGAATCCAAAGAGGTTCTACACATACATAGAGGGCAAAAGAGTAACAAGGAAGAGAGTAGGGCCTCTTAAGCGTCAACAAGGTCATCTATATGTGCAGATCCACAAGGAATGGGTGAGATCCTAAATGAATTTACTGTTGAGAAAAGATGGATGTTAGGGAACTTGGGGAAATAAATAATGATGTTGTGAGGAGTGAATATATTACAGAGAAGGAGGTGCTGGAAGTCTCAAAGCACATCAAGGTAGATAAATTCCCGGAACTTGATGAAGTGTATCCCAGGACGTTGTGAGAGGCTAGGGAGGAAATTGCAGGTCCCCTAGTTGAGGTATTTGAATCATTGCTAGTCACAGTTGAGGTGCCTGAAGATTGGGCAGTGGCAAATGTTGTGCTTTGTTTAAAAAGGGCTACAGGGAAAAGCCTGGGAACTACAGGCTGTTGAACCTCACATTTGTGCTGGGTAAGTTGGAAGATATTTTGAGAGGCAGGATTTAGAGATGCAAGGACTGATTAGGTACAGTCAGTATGGCTTTGTGAGTGTAAAACCATGTCTCACAAAAAGATTGAGTTTTTTGAAGGGGTAACCAAGAAAGTAGATGAAGACAGTGCAGTTGATGTTGTCTACATGGATTTTAGCAAGGCCTTTGACAAGGTACCGCATGGTATGTTATTGCATAAGGTTAAATCTCACAGGTTCCAGGGTGAGCTATCTAAATGGATACAAAATTGGCTTCTTGACAGAAGCCAGAGGGTAGTTGTAGAGGGTTGTTTTTCAAACTGGAGGCCTGTGAACAGCGGTGTGCCTCAGGGAGCAGTACTGTGTCCACTGTTATTTGTTATTTATATTAATGATTTGGATGAGAATATAGGAGGCATGGTTAGTAAGTTTGCAGATGATACCAAGATTGGTGGCATAGTGGACAGTGAAGAAAGTTATCTCTGATTGCAACAGGATCCTGATCAATTGGGCCAGTGGGCTGACGAATGGCAGGTGGAGTTTAATTTAGACAAATGCGAGGTGATGCATTTTGGTAGATTGAACCAGGGCAGGACTTACACAGCTAATGGTAAGGCGTTGGGGAGAGTTACAGAACAAAGAGATCTGGGGTACATGTTCATAGCTCCTTGAAAGTGGAGTCACAGATGGACACAGTGGTGGAAGAAGGCATCCAGCATGCTTGGTTTTGTTGGTCAGAACACTGAATACAGAAGTTTGGATGTCTTGTACAAGATGTTGGTAAGGCTACACTTGGAATACTGTGTACAGTTCTGGTCACCCAATTATAGAAAGGATATTATTAAACTAGTAAGAGTGCAGAAAAGATCTACTAGGATGCTACCCAGACTTGTTGGTTTGAGTTATAAGGAGAAGCTAGATAGACTGGGACTTTCTTCACTGGAGCGTAGAAAACTTAGGGGTGATTTTACAGAGATCTATAAAATAATGTGGGGCACAGATGAGCTTGATAGTCAATATCTTTTCCCAAATGTAGGGGAGTCTAAAACTAGACGGCATAGGTTTAAGTTGAGAGGGGAGAGATACAAAAGTGTCCAGAGGGGCAATTTTTTCACACAGAGGGTGGTGAGTGTCTGGAACAAGCTGCCAGAGGTAGTAGTAGAGGCGGGTACAATTTTGTCTTTTAAAAAAGCATTTAGATAGTTACATGGGTAAAATGGGTATAGAGGGATATGGGCCAAATGTGGGCAATTGGGATTAACTTAGGGTTTTTAAAAAAAAGGCCGCATGGACAAGTTGGGCCGAAGGGCCTGTTTCCATGCTGTAAACATCTATGACTTTATCTGTGGAGCAAGAAACAGAGTTAACATTTCGAGTTCAATATGACTCTTCCTCCGAACACTTGGAGTGGGATTTTCTGGTCACACTCACCCCAAGGCAGGAAATTCCCGCCCGAGGTCAACAGACCTTTCCATGGGCGCTGAATTTTCTGTCCTATGCTATGATTCCCGTGGTGGGCAGGAGGGGAAACTTCCGCCCTTAATGTTTTTATTTCGGGTCGCCAGCATTCACAGTATTTTACTTTTACTGTGTTGTAATTGTACAGATGTCCCTTTCTTAATAATTAGTAAAACTAACAATGAAATAGATTGATACCAGATGAAATGTGGAGCTGTCTTCAAATGAAAGATTAAATTAAAATGTGTGACAGTCACTGCTAACAGACATTTGCGCATTTGGCAAACCTGTTTCACTGTTTTCCCAAGGGGACAGGCTACTTGAAAACAGGTTCTTCAAAACCTTCCAACAAGACATCACTGTTCTGTGAGGTTATTTTTGATAAGTTTTTAAGATGCTAATTAAATCAGACCTATCAGTGCCAGCAGACATGACAGTTTCTCTTTATTATGAAAATAAAAATCTAATTAGAAAACTCAATGCAAATAAAACAACATTTAAATATGCAGCATGCTTGAATGAAAGTACCAAAAAAGCTTTGACAGTAATATACTATACGTTACAGATACATATTGTTAAAACTGAGTTCCTTGACAACTTATTCCTCTTCTGGAAATAGATTAGTGTCTGGGTTATATATCCGTGGTTTTGCTCATTTCATTGGAAGGGAACTTGACTAAATGTTACTTTGTAAACCTACATATAATAACTAAAGCACCAGAATATCATTAACTTCATCAGCTTTTCTCAGTCTAGGGATATCCCTATTTCCAATCAGTTTCTAATATTAGAGGATCTATCTGCACCAAGTTACCTTTCTGACTTCTCCGTTATAACATCACAGCAGCATATTATTTTCAGTTGTGTATCCTGCTGCAATAATAAACTGAGAGGGAAAGTAAGTGTTGTAAATAGCTATATTTTATATCTAGATATTAAATAACAAATAGAAAGCAAAATGGAAAGCAATTTGAGGGGGAAAAGTTCCTTTCAACCTAGAAAATGTAAGTAAAAGAATGGGAATCTGCAAGGAAGACTAAATGTAAAAATACAAAAATGAGTGTCACCCCTTATTTTCACTGCATTAGACCGTAAGATATAGGAGCAGAATTCGGCCATTTGACCCATTGAATCTGCTCTGCCATTCAGTTGTGGCTGATTCGATTCTCATCCCCATTCTCCTGCCTTCACCCTGTAACCCTTGATCTCATTATTGATCAAGAACCTATCTATCTCTGTCTTTAAGACACTCAACGACCTGGCCTCCACAGCCCTCCGGCAATGACTTCCACAGATCCACCACCCTCTGGCTGAAGAAATTTCTGCTCATCTTGGTTCAAAAGGAGTGTCCTTTCACTCTGAGGTTATGCCCTCGAGTTCTAGTCTCTCCCACTAGTGGAAACATCCTCTCCACATCCACCCTATCTAAGTCTCTCAGTATTCTGTAAGTTTCTATTAGATCCCCCCTCATCCTTCTAAACTCCATCGAATGTACGCCCAGACTCCTCAGCCGCTCCTCATACGACAAATCCTTCATTCCTGAAATTTTTTTGAAATGAATTGAATGGTTGTAGGAAATCATGTGATATTAACCTTCATGTAATTCGCACGTGCAGCTAAAATGACTGATCGATCCATGCCAATTCTAAATTAAAATATACGATTAGAGACTGGAGTGAGCTTGGAGTTAAAAAAAAGCAGAGGTATGCTGTACCAGAAAAGTAGGAAGGCATTGAGGACAGGAGAAAATAGGAAGTCTGGGGGCTGACAATAGGATGAATGAAAATATTTGCAGCCAGTGGGAAGCAGTGAGATATTAGGAACATAATACGAGGAGGTCAGTTAATCTAATCGTGGCTAATCTACGCATTAACTCAATTTTCCTAGCCTTTTCTTGCTACTCTTATCTGTCATAAAAAATCTATCCCAAAGTCTTGCAAACTCCATCTCAGAGCAACCCTCACTGATCAGTTATTCTATAATTGTAAGCAACTTAGCATATTCCACTGTACTTGAAAATATTTGTTCATAGGGTGTCATCCATATATCACTATTACAAGCAATATACCGGTTGTTCAGTTCAGAAATTGCAACATTCATTATAAATATTGCATATTCTTTAAGTCATCAGCCAACATGAAATTGAGACTTAAAGTGAGTTCCCTCACTATTGAATTGCCACCTGCTCACTAACAGGAAAGTACATATTTAATTTGATGAATGCGTTGCTGTGAAATTTACACAATGGCCGTATTGCATTCACAAGCAATGATTTATTGTGCTAACTAATTCCAAACTGTCAAAACCATATTTTAAGATATCATGTTTGACATTGATTTTACATAATGCAGCAGAGTAGTGGAATTAATTTTTGATAAATGTCTCAACTTTATCAAAAAGTTTATTTCCCATGGCAACGACGGAAGATGAATGTATTGGACAAAATGCCTCACCTGCTAACAGTACCGTATATATCCAAAACATGTCAGGGAATAATTACAATGAAAACAGCACATGAATAACTAGCCCTTTGAGCATTGAATGACCTTCAGATTTCAAAATTTAAAAATTCTCATTTACTATAGTAAATTTGGAAGCAACGTGTTGTGCTTCCAACAAGAAAAGGTTTATTAAACTAATATTTTATAGATAAGGGTCTGACAGAACATATACACAGATCGGCTACCTTCTCCGAGCTGGTCTAGTGAAAGGTCTTCTCTGTCCCAGGTTACGTGCGCTCGCTCCCAATTGGCCTGACACCCTGCCTGGCCACTCCATAGGGTCCAGCCCAATTGTGTGGCCCTCACATCATCTTTAAAGGGGCCACATTACAACACTCCTTCCCCCCAACTCTTGAGTCCATCTACGAATGTAAACAAAAGAGAAACGTCATTGGACATAGGTAGACAGACACAATTGGGGCGATTCTCCCAAAAAAATTCTAAGGGGGGGCAATTTTACCATTGTGTTGTGCCCGTTTTCAGGCACGATGCAGTGGTAAAGTGGGGTGTGAAGCGCTGATTGGCATCGTTTTTCACAACCGGCGCCATTTTACAAGTGCTGGATTTACGGCGCAGTCAGCATCTCGCCGGAAATGGGCAAGAGGCAGGTTAATACATATAAATTTACATTAATGCTGTTTTACATCTGCTTAGCGAGCTCGGGGTGGGGGGAAAGGCTAGCGGGCCCAGAGACTTCAGTCCCGGGCCCACTAATAATATGTAAAATAGATTTAAATTGTAATTTGAATAAATTATACCACTCCGCGCCGACTTCTGGCATGGAGCTGACGCCGCTGGAAATCTGGCTGCCGGAGTTTCACGGAGGCTGTGGCAAACAATGGAGAAAATGGCACAAAATGGCCTCTGCTTGAGTTTCCCGACCCGTTGCGCTGCAAAGACACATTTTCTGGTAGCGGCAATGAGTGCTGTGTTTGACACCTTGGGCACTAGTTGGCCATTCTTCCAATTTCTTTGTCAATGCCAGGCCACCAGACATAGCTTTGGGCCAATGCTTTCGTCCTACTTTTTCCAGGGTGTGCAGCTCCTGGAATAAAAATCGTTGCCTTGCGGTGGCACTGTAACACAAGCCCCCCCCTCCCCAACAATAACTTACCGTTTTCATGTCTCTATCCTATAGATAGGGCCTGATCTATTCTGATTTATGCCAACCTTGTAATACCATCCTCTTAACTTTGGAGAGAAATGGATCTCTCTCAGTCCAGATCTTTATATGGATAGCTGAGACCAATCAATATCTCAAGCAGGTGCAATGCCAACATATTTCTTGTGGCACAGATGGCGATGGTGCTATCTGCGGCAAAGAGAAATGGCTGAGTGCAGCCTTGATTGACAGTTGCTGGTCTTTGCTGGAAAGAGTAGCTGTAAGAACGAGGCCCAAACTGAACCCTCTCAGAAGTAATTGGGGATATAGGCTTATCCTGTCAGAATAATCCAAACGGTGGCTTGTGACCCGATACAATCACAGAATAGAATCATAGAATCCTACAGAACAGAGGAAGGCCATTCAGCCCATTGAGTCTGTACCAACCACAATCCTACCCAGGCCCTATTCCCACAACCCCATGCCCTGACACTAAGGGGCAATTTTTTAGCATGGCCAATCCACCTAACCTGCACATCTTTGGACTGTGGGAGGAAACCGGAGCACCCAAGAGCAAATCCATGCAGACACAGGGAGAGTTTGCAAACTCCACACAGACAGTGACCCAAGCCGGGAATCGAACCCGGGCCCCTGACACTGTGCCGTCTGGTAAAAGTGGGGAGGTGCCTTTCATATAACTTGAAACTTCTTCACCATATAGATTTCCTCAAGATTCTGTCAACGTGAGAATATTTCTTCCCAGCATCTGTTAAGGTTCTTGGTGCAACTGCAATTGGTCTCTATTCTGTCTGACAGCTTGTGAGAAAGGATAGCTACCATTCCATATGATGATGTATCACAGGTAACTATCACTCGTTTGGTTGGATCAAAATGTACAGCAATGTTGGAGACTGTAAGGATCACTTTACCTGAGCAAACTCTTCATTTTGTGCCTCTTCCCATTTCCATCATTGATGATTTTTGGGAAGTTGGTGACATGGGACTGAAGTTGTGGACACATTTTGAGGAATCTCCCATAATAATTTACCACCTCCAGGAACAATTTTAACCTTGTCACATTCTTAGGGCTGTGGTACTTCACTGACGGCTTTCACCTTGTCCTCTAGGGAATGCAGACCTTTGACATCTAGCTTGAAACTGAGGTACGTAACCTTGTCAGGCTGGAAAGTGCATTTCTCTTGTTTTAAGTGGATGTCCCCTTCTTTAAATCTTTTTTGTCATGTGCTCTAGGTTTGACCTTTGCTCCTCAGGGACGCTCCAGTAATTGGGACATTATCCAAATACACCATCACTTGGAGAATGCTGGAAAATGGCACAGGTCGATGAGACCCCAAATGGCAAGTGTGTCTCCTGAAATAACCCTTAGTGGGTGTTAATAATGATGAACATTTGAGAGTCTTCACCCAGATCCAATTGCTGGTATGTATGGCTAAGATCCAACTTGGTGTACTTAAGATTCCCACAGTGCAATCTGGCTTCAAAAGAGGGACTATGGGTTGGTTTCTATGATAGTTAAGTCCTCCAATCTTTCTAACTCCACTTCTGTTTTATGATGGAATGCATAAGGCATTGGGTGGGCAAAAAAGAATTGAAGCGTTGCCTCAGGATTCAAATAAATTTTGGCTTTAGTGCCTTTTATTCATCCCAGTTCATTCTGGAAATCTTCAGAGTATTTGCACAGGAGCTCTTGTGCTCCTGAACATTCAATAGCCCCAGCCAGTCTCTATTTCAACCAACCTCACTCCATGAGACAAGGTCTGTGAATCTCAATCACTGTAACTGCTAACTCTGCTGTTTGGGTCCTGTAGGATACCGTTGTGCAACTAACCTGACTGTCTTCAGCATCTCTCCTGAATAAGTTGATAAAATGGCTTCTGAACAACTCAACCTCAAGGATTACAGACCGTTCTTAATTGCTTGGTCACTTATAATCTAGACCGCAGCTCCAGTGTTGACCACCATCTTTAAGTATCTGCCATTGATCATCAGACTATCTTGATATGTGGCACCTTTTTGCGTTGGACTTGGTTTAAAGTGTAAGTTTTGGATCCTTTATTGGGTGTTTTAATGGTGTTAACTGTTGTTTGTTTTCTGTGTATTTACCTCTGCCTGCTTTAAACTGCACCAAGCCTACATATAACCCTTCTTGCAGCAAAAACATGCATAATTTTTGCACCAGCAAGTTTCCTGTGAGCGCTCTCCCCCAGGCCAAAGGCAAACTTTCTGGTGCTATCCCTCTCAAGCTCTGCCCTCCTCTGGGCTGTTCCTTGCAGTAGCCGTTTCCCACCACAAATGGTTCACCTGGTTGGACACACCTTATGTCCTGCTCAGAGCCATCTCTCTGCCTTTTTCCAAAGAGATTTTAGTTTCAGCCTGCAGATTTATTTTTGTATTGTGAAGCTGTTTATCATGCAGACCAAACAGTCTCTTCGCATCTCTCCCAGTGCTGGGCCAAATTCACTGTGCTTTGCTAAACATCTCAATATGGCCTTGAATCCAGAGGCTGCCTCCGCCGGTTCCCACACAACAGAATGAAACACATACCTCAACGTGATGACTGAAGGTTGGGGGTTAAAATGATTTTTGACCAATCCCACTATCTGATCAAAAGACTTTGGGCAGAATTTTCCCATCCACCACGGGAATCATAGCAGGCGGGGCAGGCCAGACAAATGTCCATTGATATCAGGCAGGAATTTGCAGCCTTGGAGCAAGTGTGGCTGGAAAATCCCTAGTTCTAGATTCTGCCATGAGGAAACATCCTTTGCACATCCACCTTGTCAAAACCCCTCAAGATTTTAAAAATTTCAATCAGGTCACCTCTTACTCTTCAAAACTCCAACAGATACAAACCTAGCCTGTCCAAACTTTCCTCATATGACAACAAGCCCATTCCTGGTAATAATCTTCTAATAAACCTTCTCTGAACTGCTTAACTTATACATCCTTCTTTAAATAAAGGAGACAACACTATATTGGTCTATATTTCAGATTTGGTCTCACCAGTGCCCTGTATAACTGAAGTATAACCTCCTTATTCTTGAAATCAGTTCCCCTCGCAATAAACAATAATATTCTATTAGCTTTCCTAATTATTTGCTCTACCTGTATACTAATCTTTTGTGATTCATGCACTAGGACACCCAGATCCCTCTGCAATCTCTTGCCATTTAGATAGTATACTTTTTCATTCTTCCTGTCAAGATGGACCCTTCACATTTTCTGACATTATACTCCATTTGCCAGATCTTTGCCTATTCACTTAACCCATGTCTCTTTGTAGCTTCCTTATGTTCTCTTCACAGTTTAATTTCCTACCTATCTTTCCGTCATCAGCAAATTTAGCAATCATACTTTTCGCGTGGGTTCCTGGGTCCTGATGTGTGTGTGAGTGGGGGGGGGGGGGGGGGGGGGGGTGTGTGTGTGTGTGTGTGTGTGTGTGTGTGTGTGTGTGTGTGTGTGTGTGTGTGTGTGTGTGTGTGTGTGTGTGTGTGTGTGCTTTGACCCTGAGCCAGCAACAGGGGAAGGGAAAGTCTAAGAGGCGAGGCAGCAAGGAGAGGGGCAGGGTGCAAGTATCATCCCTGCCAGGGGGCTGCCCCTCAGGAAGAGGCACTACACCTCAGGGGAGGGGGAACTTGAGACCTGTGCGACTCCCCACACCCCCTCCCTTAGCTTAGAGAATGGTGGCACCCACGCCTCTCTCCCCGTTCATACCATCCCCTGCCCTGCCCCCATCCGTTTTCATGCCGCTCCCAGAACAGGGGCAAGAAGAGAAATACTAAAAAGAAACAAGTGTTGCCGCGATGCGCCAGATGGGACTCTCCGGGAATGGGCAGAGCCCCTGTTATCCTGTTCCACCCGGTACATTTCAGCACCCCCCTGTGTGGGTCTTTGGGTGGCAGTGGCGAGGAGACCCCCCCACCTCCCTTCCTGATCTCTGATGCTCGGCACTCCCGAATTTGGACTGGGGGGGTTCTCCGGACCTATGGAGTGCCCAACTGTCTGGGGCAGGACAGGGGACTGAGCCCACCCCCGCCCTCGGGCCCAGGAACCAGGGAGGAGCCCAGGAGGAACCCCTCCTCCGCCAATGCTGGGGGTGGGATTGGGTGGGAGTTAGGTCTGGTTGGCGGCTCCATACGTACTGCGGCAGGAGGCTTGGAGGCGAAGGGCGATTTCCCTGAGGAGGAGGAGAGCTGCTCGGTGGTGGGCACGGGGACGGTTTCAGAGTCTACCTGGAGCGAGGTGGGGGACTCCTTCATACCCCCCACCGAGTCGTTCCTCATCCCCTCAGGGGAACTCAGGGCATTTATAAAAGACCACTCTGGTCACCCTGACAGCATCTGACTGGCCCTCGACCATTGGTCAGACCTGGCACTGCTGGTCCGGCCAATGCAGGCCTGCTCACAGGTGGCACTGGACCCGGACAAAAAAGAGCAGCATCAGGTTCAGGAGCTCCTCACTGGGCTCATGGCGGAGTGGACTGGTGCATCTCGCACACTTAGATATGGTGATGGTGGCACTAAGCTACTGATATAAAGGTGACTGTAGCCAGCCTCAACGTCAATGGCAGCAGCGAGCCACTCCGTGGGTTCCTGACGGGAAGTATGCGGAGTGTTTCCCGCAAGAAACCCAAAGCATTCCGGGAGATGAAGCCCGATGGCTCCTGGAGTGGCGAGAGGGGGTCTACATGAGCCAACTGACGCCCGCTTCTAGTTGGGTGGCTATATTGTTGGCCCCACATTTCCAGCCAGAGACCTTGGGGGTCAGTGAGCCTGCGGCAGGCTGATTGCTGTGAGGGGAGTGTGGTCATTCATTTCCTGAACATCTACACCCCAACCGCTGGACCGCAGCAAACAACTTTCGAGAAAGTGTCCGCTCATCTCAACACCATCACGGGGGGACAAACGCATCACCCTCGGGGGGATTTGAACTGCACCCTCGAGGTACAGGACGGCACCGACCCCTGGCTGCGTGCCCCGGAGGTGGTGAAGTTGCGCGACCTACTCAGGACCCACGACTTGGTGGACGTCTGGAGACATCTCCATCCTGGCTCCAGAGCTTTCACTTACTTGAAACCTGGAGGTGGAGCGTCCAGACCCGACCACCTTTATGTTTCGAGGGTGCACGTGTCCGGTGTGCCGTCGGCCTCCATGCGGCAGGTGCCGAACACGGACCACCACCTGGTGTGGGTGGAGTTTGTTCTGTCTCGTGCCTGGGGTGGGATGGGGGGGGTCACTTTAACAACACGCTGCTGGAGGACGAGCACTTCCTGGACTCATTTCGTCAATTCTGGGCCGGCTGGAGAGGGAAGTGGGGAGGCTTCCCCTCCTTGAGGCTATGGTGGGACGTGGGCAACGCTCACATGTGTATCTTCTGTCAGGAGTGTGTGAGGGGGTCGGCAAAGAGGCTGTGAGCAGTTGGAGAAGGAGGTGTTTGACCTGGAGGCATACCTCAGTCAGCCTGACACGGACCTGGCCCTGAGCTGGAGTACAGGGAGAAGAAAGGTACGCGGCAGGATCTGCAACTCATCGGGTCCCGTAGCGTGAGGTGAGGACCTGGAGCACGGGTCCCCCTTCTTCTACTCGCTGGAGAAAGGTCAGGGTAACCGTCAGCAGCTCCTCACACTGCTGGCCGATGACGGGGCCCCGTCTCAAATCCGGAGGGCATCAGGGCGATTGCCCAGGATTATTATACCATCCCTCTTCTCTCTGGATCTATCCAGCGAGGATGCCCGTACAGTTTTGTGGGAGGGCCTGCCGCAGGTCAGCCCGGAGGGCGCCTGCAGCTTGGGGCCCCGATCAGCCTGGCCGAGCTGACTGGCACCCCCGACGGCCTCCAACGGGGCAAGACCCTGGGGCTGGACGGGCTGACTGTGGAGTTCTTCAGGGTGCTCTGGTATGTTCTGGGGAACAACTATGTAGGGGTTCTGGGAGAGAGCATCGCAACCAGGGAGATGCCCCTCTTGTGGCGCAGGGCCATCATTGCCCTGCTGCCCAAGAAGGGGGATCTCCGTGACCTAAAGAACTGGCGCCCAGTCTCCCCCCTCAGAACGGACTACAAAATCTTTGCCAGGGCTATAGCTTCACGCCTTCGCTCCGTCTTGAACCACATGATCCACCCTGACCAGTCCTACACAGTCCTGGGCAGGTCGATCCACCCTGACCAGTCCTACACAGTCCTGGGCAGGTCGATCCACCCTGACCAGTCCTACACAGTCCTGGGCAGGTCGATCCACCCTGACCAGTCCTACACAGTCCTGGGCAGGTCGATCCACGAGATCTACATCTCATCCCAGACCTTATCCACCATTCCCAGAGAGCTGGTCTGTCGATTGCCTTCCTGTCTCTCAATCAGGAGAAGGCGTTTGACAGGCTGGATTACGAGTGCTTACTCAGAACTCTGTGGGCGTTCGGATTCAGGACACATTTTGTCACCCGGATCCAATTACTGTACTCTGCTGCAGAGCGTCTGACGGCACCCCTTCGCTTTGGGAGAGGAGTGCAGCAGGGTGCCCCTTGTCCAGCCAATTGTATTCTATATGCGCGGAACCATTCCTGTCCCTCTTGCGGAGGAGGTTGTCGGGTTTGGCTCTGTGAGGCCCAGACGTAGGGGTGATCCTATTGGCTTATGCCGATGATATGCTCCTCATATTCATGGACCCGACTGACCTGCGGAGGGTGCGAGGATGCCAGGCGGTGTACTCTGCTGGGTACTCTGCCAGGGTCAACTGGGCCAAGTGCTCCGGGCTCCTGGCTGGTCCATGGCAGACAGACTCCCTTCCAGAGGAGCTCGGGCCTTTCGCCTGGAACAGGACCAACCTCCTCTACTTGGGGCCCTTTTCTGTCCAGCCGAAGCATTTTGGCCGGCGAACTGGCAGGAGCTGAAGGCCAAAGTCTCTGCTTGCCTGAGCCGCTGGACAGGACTGCTCCAAGCGCTGTCTTACAGGGCAACAGTTCTCATCATAAACCAGCTCCATGTTGTGGTACCGATTGGTCACATTGACCCCCTCCCCCTGGCTTTGTCACCAATATAGTAAGAAGTTTCACAACACCAGGTTAAAGTCCAATAGGTTTATTTGGTAGTAAACGCCGCTAGCTTTCGGGGTTTGCCCCTTCGTCTGGTGTTCACCAGGCATCTCCACATCTTTATCACCAATATCCAGAAAACCCTTGTCCGGTTCTTCTGGGACAACCGACTGCACCGGGTCTCTGCCAAGGTTCTACATCTCTGAATTAGGGAGGGTGGACAAGGTCTGGTGTGCGTCCACACACAGGAAGCGACCTTTCGCCTCCAGACCCTGCAGAGGTACCTTTACATCGAGCCTCCTCCACAATGGTGTGCCCTGGCGACGTATTCCTTTCACCAGTTGCATGGCCTGAATTACAATGTGCAGCTCCTGCACATCAATCTGGGGCGTATTCCCACCTCCTTGCGGGAGTTGCCCGTCTTTTACCAGGACTCCCTCACGGTCTGGAACATGGTCACCTTGCAATGCAGCTCTCTCCCGTCAGGAGTAGCAACTCTTGGGCGAAAACCGCTGCTCAGGAATCCGCTCCTCCAGCTGTATAACTTCAGGTGGCTGGTGGAGAGGAGGGCTGGGAATGCCGGTGTGACCAGGATCGGGAACGTGCTGGATGGTGGAGAAACAGGCTGGATGAGGCCCCGCATGCTGGCTGAGCGTGCGGGAGTGGCATGCTGGCTGAGCCATCCAAAACCTTAGGGATGGTGGTGCTCGGACCCGAGTGCACATGTGGTCTTGAGGCGGCGCACAAGTGCAGTGGGATCCCCTGCTGGGATGGAATTTCACATTGGCCCAAAGCCTAGACAACTCACCCCCCACCCCCTCCCCGCCACCCACCCCTCCACCCCGGCTGGGTCAGGTGCCCAATAGCATGTGCCACCTCATGGATGTGTGTATGTCCTTTGCTAGCGCACGGAGTCGGCTACTGCACACCTTTCACTATTGCGTCCTCACCTGTCGCCCGGATACACCTTGGCGGGCCTTGTTGCTGCTGGGTGGCGCAGGTCCCCAGTGGAGGTCCGTCTATGGACCTTGGGTGAAGGGTGTTGCACGCAGCAGTTCCATACAACTGTAGGTTTTTCCGGTTCACAAGCTCCCAAGCATGCCCTTTTTGTGGTCTTGTGGAGTCCGTGGACTATGTCAGTGTATATGTTATAGAGAATCCATCAAAGAAAGCTGTCCAATGTTAGCCTGAGGGATTGGACCTCCTACGCGGCTGCTTAGAATCAGCAGATGGTCAGTCTTTAAAAACTCTGTTACCAGCCTGAACAAGTTTGCCACTATAGTAACTGACTTCATTAGTGTGTAGAAGGCTATGTGGTAAAGAAGTTAGTCCAGTTTCCCAGCTGGAAACCGTAGATGAACAGGGATATCCACTTCTTGCTAAAGTCCAGGTCTGAGGCATTCAAGGCAGGCAACCCTGACCTATACAAGAAAGCCAGATATGATCTACAGAGATCCAAATATGCCAAACAACATGCCAAGATGCCACCACATCAAGCTAGAGTTCCACACAAGCCACACAGACCCCCCACTGATTATGGCAAGCTCTGCAAGGCACACAAGATGAAGGTGTGTAAAATTGCCAACATACCCCTTCCTGATGAGCTCAATGCATTCTATGCCTGTTTTGAGCAAGCATGCCCTCCACCCCAGAAGTCTTGGATGAACCTGTATCAGATGTCACCATTGTCAGAGCAGCTTTCTCGAAGGTCAACCCACAGAAAGCGACTGGCCCGGATGGGGTACTCGGACAAGCACTCAGATCCTGTGTGGACCAGCTGGGGGGGGTATTCACAGACATCTTCAACCTCTCTTTGCTACAATCCGAGGTCCCTATCTGCTTCAAGAATATGACCATCATTCCAGTACCAAAGAGTAAAAGCATGCCTTAATGACTATTGAACGGTGGTTCTAACATCCATCATTACGCAGTGCTTAGAAAATATAGTCATGGCACAATCAATTCCTACCTCCCAGATTGCCTGGACCCACTACAGTTCACCTATCACCACAACAGGTCCACAGCAGATGCCATTTCCCTAGCCCTGCACACAACCCTGGAACACCTAGATAACAATGACACATGACAGACTCCTATTTATTGATTACAGCTCAGTCTTCAACGCCATTATTCCTGCAAAACTTATCTCCAAACTCTGTGACCTGGGGCTTGGCGACTGGAGCCTGAACTTCCTAACCCACAAACCGCAACCAGTAAGGATAGGCAACAACACCACCTCCATGATTATCCTCAATATAGGTGCACCACAAGGCTGTCGCCTAAGCCCCTTACTATACTCCTTATATGCCTGTGACGGTGTGGCCAAATGTCCCTCCAAATCGATTTTCAAGTTTGCTGATGATACCATCATAGTGGGTCAGATCCCAAACAATGATAAAAGGGAGTACAGGAAAGAGATAGAGAATGTGGTGAATTGGTGCAACGACAATAATCTCTCCCTCAATGTCACCAAAATGAAGGAGACAGTCATCAACCTCAGGAAGCATAGTAGAGGACATGCCACTGACTACATCAATGGGAAAGAAGTAGAAAGTATTGAGAGCTTCATGTTTTTAGGTGTCCAGGTCACCATTAACCTGTCCTGGTTCCTCCATGCTGATGCAATCATTAAGAAAGCCCACCAATGCCTCTACTTTCTCAGAAGACTAAGGAAATTTGACATGTCAGCTACAACTCTCTCCAACTTTTACAGATGCACCATAGAAACCATTCTTTCTGGTTGCATCACAGTTTGGTACAGCTCCTGCTCTGTCTAAGACCGCAAAAGCTACAAAGCCCAATCCATCACTCAAACCACCCATTGACACTATTTACAGTTCCTAATGCCTCGGCAAAGCAGTCAGCATGATCAAGGACCACATGCACCCCGACCATACTCTCTTCCTCCACCTTCATTAGGAAAAAGATACAAAAGTCTGGGGTCACGTACCAAGCGACACAAGAACAGTTTCTTCCCTACTGTTGCCAAACTTTTGAATGGACATACCTAGCTATGTCTGTAACACTATATTCTGTACTTTGACTCCTTCTCAATGAACAGTATGCTTTGTCTGTATAGCACACAAGAAACAATAATTTTCAGTGTATGTTAATACATGTGGCAATAAATCAAATCAGACTCATAAATGTCCAGAGATCAGCTGTGAATTTTAAAATTGGCATGTGAACAGTAAAGGGTGGTGATGCACAGCAGTGAAAAATGCAAAGTAGTGAAACCACTATTGATATCATTGAAAGACTGAAAGTTCTAAGTAAAAATATTTTAAATGTAATTTGTAACAAACAAATCTGTGGTGTGACAGGAAACACAAGCTTGGAAAAAGCTTTCCTTTATTTACTTCCAGATTCCTTAGTTGTTACACAAAATGTACTCATCCTTAAAATGTGCAAAACTGAATGGTAGGATTGTTCTGACTAATCGTCATTAGCAATACTGAGTGTTTTTAAATAAAAGACAAGATTGTCAAATATAATGTGCATTTTCATAAAAAATGATATTCACGTGTTGCACATACATAGATGGGTTCTTTATTGGAAAGGGGATAAAAGTTTATGGGGAAAAGACTGGGAGAATGGGGTTGAGAAACATATCAGCCATGATTAAATGGCGGAGCAGACTTGGTGGGCCGAATGGACTAATTTTGCTCCTATTTCTTATGGTCTTACATGGTATGGCAGCTACTCCCCACTCCATATAGACCAACGTATAGTGCAAGTGGCCATCATGTCTTTTGTTGTACCTATGAAATCTTAGATACTTTCAACCAGTTTTACCCTGGTGCCCTTATTTGCAAGATGTACAAAGGGCAAACACAAGTAAAGCTGCAATAATTTATTAATAAAAATACTATTAAACCTTAAATTACCCACATTAAACAAGAGGATACCCCACATTCAAGTGTACTATCTGCAAAGATGGTTTGGTTAAACTGCAGGCCCGATTCTCTGACTCCCTCTGGTCCGTTGTCATGAAGGTGAGTCTCAATGGCAGCTTCTTCCTTCCTTCTCTGGTCAGTCTTCCGAATGGTCAAAGTCGACTCCCTCATTGAGTCTTTGCTGCTGGTGTGTCTGAGATGTGTACCTTTATCCCCCTGCCTGCCTTTCCAGAAACTTCTCTGGATTCCAGCGAATGAAGTCCCATGAGGGGGGTCCCAATATCCAGTGGGTTTCTTGATGTCTGCCTGACAGAACACTGAGGCCCTGCCCCAGTTATCCACCTCCATGGTGTTGCTTACATGTAACCTGTTGCCATGTAAGATAACTGCAGGAACTCTAGGTGACAGATAGTGTGGCTCGATCTGGGTTTCTAACAATAAACTTGTGCCTTTCAATGGGATGTGATGATCTCCTGCTGGGTCTCAGTAGAGTGCAAGATTTTTGATGGGTGATTGATGGAACAGATTCAGGCATGTTTCTGTGCCTTTGTATATTTGACCTTAGTCAAGTCTGCCCTGCCTGAGGTTTGACTGTGTTTGATTTTAATATACCCAATTCTTTAATTTAGGATATCCAATTTAATCAGTCTTAAACTGGACCCTGATTATATTGCCACATCTTGCTTTGCTCAATTTAGATGCTGAAAATGGAACATGCCTTTTCCCTGCTACCAACAGAGCCTGTCCAAAGGTCCTGAAGATAGGCAGCTAGGAGAAGTCATTGGCTTTTCCATAACTCCGATTCCAGCCTTACTCCACTGTCAATACTTCCTATTGAAAGATTGGATGATAAGCTCCCCTTTGCTGATTGGCCATTTGTCATACACACCTCCTGATTTTTCTTTCCCCTGATTTTTCATCCTTTAATTGTCTAACTAGATTTTCAGTCTGTAAGATTAGTGTTGATTTTAATCATCTCTAACCCCAATATTGAGTAATGTGGAGATGCCAGTGTTGGACTGGGGAAAACACACAGTAACACCAGGTTAAAGTCCAACAGGTTTATTTGGTAGCAAAAGCTACTAGCTTTGCAGCGCTGCCCCTTCATCAGGCGAGTGGGAGTTCTGTTCACAAACAGAGCATATAAAGACACAAACTCAATTTACAGAATAATGATTGGAACGCAAGTCTTTACAGGTAATCAAGTCTTAAAGGTACAGACAATATGAGTAGAGCAAGATTAAGCACAGGTTAAAGAGATGTGTATTATCTCCAGACAGGACAGTTAGTGAGATTCTGCAAGCCCAGGCAAGTTGTGGGGGTTACAGATGGTGTGACATGAACCCAAGATTCAATATTGAAAGCACTGCTCTCCAGGAGTAATCCCCCCCTTGCAGGGGGATTTGGCTTATTGGTGACAATAATCATCAGAACTGGAAGAAAATCCTCTTTCAAATTCATGGGACTGCATGACTTATGTCACAGCCAGTGTGGGGACTGCGTGGAATGAATTGTACCTGCATTACTATGTGGGGCACAAGGGTTACTTTGGTCATAACTTCCTGGGGTTTGAGTTCAGGCTGGATGGCAAAGTTGGGTCAGAATGTCCAGAGCTCACAACATGGGTGTAAATCCAAAGCTTAGAGAGTTCAGAGATGGAGGGAAGAAAACTGGCCCGAAGTTCTGGGCCTCAGTGTTGCTGCTGAACGTCTCCAGAGTCAATATAAGGTAATAGCAACAGCAGTAACCCTCCTGTACAACTCCCTGCCCGCAAAAATATACAACTCCCAACATTCTTTTCTCATAAACAGATATTTCAAGGTTTTTGAAGCTCAAAGGTCCCAGGGTCTAAAGCAACATCAATATCACCAAACACCCTGTTGCATTTGCCAACTGAACATTAATTTCTTGGGTGTGATGTCCTGAGCTTGTGAAATGCAATGTAGTATTTGCATTCCCTGCTAACAGAATTTATAGCACAAATAGAGACAATTTGGCCCATCTCATCTTTGTTGGTACTCAAGATCCAGATATGCCTTCTCCCCCTCTCCTTGATCACACTATCAGGGTACCCTCTGCTTCTTTCTTGCCCCCGTGTTCATCAACTTCCTTGAATGTATAATAAAATCAGAATGATTTCTATGGTACAGAAAAATATGTTCCAGCTAGTTTCCTTTATTAACCATTTACATCTATTCCCCAGTGATAGTTTCTCTATCCCTGCCTGGGCACTTGGATGAAGTTTGGAGTTTAATCAACACTTGCAGTTAAGTATTAAATGCAAATATCAGCTTTTTAAAAAGCGATTTAAGATTCCCTCTACATATTCCCTCAAGTCTATTTAAGATACTGGTAAATGGGATTGGGCAAGTAAGTTGGATGTTTCTCATGTGTTGGTGAGACTTGATGGGCCAAAGCGCCTCTACTGATTCTGTGAACAAATTCCCAGACAAATACAGAAAATGCTGAAAAACCTCAGTAGATCTAACAGCATCTGTGGGGAGAGAATAGAGCCAACATTGACCCTTCATCAGAACAAATTGGTGGAGATTTATACTGTGAGTAGGGGAGAGGGCTGCTGGAATGGGACCAAGGGAATGTAAATGAGGATGCAGAAAGCTGAGAAAGGTGCTATAAGTGTCCATTAAATGATCAGAATTCATGAGTGGCAGAGTAAGAGGTGCAAATTGTTAGAGCAATGTGGCAGTTGGCCTGAAGGAGGGTCAGGGAAGGGGCAAGAAGGGGAGCTGGAATGGAAAGTGGAAAAATGGAGGTGAGAAAGAGGGATGAATGAGAACAAACAAAATAAATGGAAGTGGGGTGAAGGTGGAGGGGACAGTTCATGCTCTGAAGTTGAACTCAGTGTTTAGTCCAGAAGACTGTAAAATGTCCAATAGAAAATGAGGTACAGTTCCTCCAGTTTCCATGGGGTTCAATAGAACATTGCAAAAGGCCAAGGACGACATATGTTGATTAATCCTCTCTAACCCCAATATTGAATGATGTGGAGATGCCAGCATTGGACTGGGGTAAATAAACACAGTAAGAAGTCTCACAACACCAGGTTAAAGTCCAACAAGTTTATTTGGTAGCAAAAGCTACTAGCTTTTGCAGCGCTCCCCTTCATCAGGTGAGTGGGAGTTCTGTTCACAAACTCAATTTACAATATAATGGTTGGAATGCGAGTCTTTACAGGTAATCAAGTCTTAAAGGTACAGACAATGAGAGTAGAGAAAGGTTAAGCACAGGTTAAAGAGCTGTGTATTGTCTCCAGACAGGACAGTTGGATTAGTGAGGTTAGAGAGGATTAAAATCAACACGGATGTGAATGTGAGAGCAGGATGTGTTGAAGTGACAAGTGACAGGAAGGTCAGGGTCCTGTTTGCAGATGGATTGAATTCCCAACACTGAGGTTGTATTCAAACTAATAATAATTCATTTCCAGTATATTTAATGACCTCACAACATTGTTAGCAGAAGAATAACTAGTTTGTTAAATTTTAGCCAGAGGTAAATAACATGTACACAGGATAAACATTTTTGTGATACAAAAGCAGCTTTAACACCAATAGCTTAATTTAAAAAAAACCCTAAGATACTGCCTAAATATATCCTTTAAATGTTTCAAAGAGCCGTAGCTTGATCAACAAATAGCAAATGAGTAAATAACCAAATACTCTGATTTTGTCATACACTTCCTCATCACCGTGGTCCACTCTTCACTCTTGGAGAGGCAATGGCCTAGTGGTAATATTGTTAGACCATTAATCCAAAAATTAATATTCTGGGGACCTGGATTCAAATCCTGTCATGGCAGATGGTGGAATTTGTATTCCATAAAAAAAACCTGGAATTAAGAATCTACTGATGGCCATGAAACCATTGCTGATCATCAGAAAAACCCATGTGGTTCACTAATGCCCTTTAGGGGAGGAAATCTGCCATCCTTCCCTACTCTGGCCTGCATGTAACTCCAGAGCCACAGCAATGTGGTTGATTTTCATAGACCCTTGGGCAACCAAGGACGGGCAATAAATGTTGGCCAGCCAGCAACGCCTATGCCTCACTAATAAATAAAAAAACATTTTCAATCAGCCCCACAATACACAGCACCTTACAATAGCAGCACAGGGGATATTACACCTGCTCTTTTACTGCCCCTCTCCCCCCAAGGCCACAAATACATATTTGAGGTGCAACAGTGATTTGCTTAATTTCTTTCAATTTAGTTCACAGGATTCACTGCTCACTGTGTTGACTCCTCTCCATCGAGGAAACCAAACATACATTGACTCCAACTTCCAATCACCTGTCACTTTAATTTTCTGCTCCATTCCTCAGCCTGGTACACGATTTCCATGAAGCTAACATAAACCTGAGGAGCAGTACTTGGGCGATTTTAGACTTTACATGGAGTTTGATTATTTCAACCTCTGCTATCTTTTTTGTTTGTTTTCAGATGTTGGAAAAAGATATGGTATTTTCCCCAATAAGAACTCCATTGACACATTTAGTTTTGTTCCATTATCACCTCTTGTGCTTTTCGTCTTGCACCATCTGTTTTAAGTTTAATCTCTCTAGTCTTCCACTTTATTCACTTATTTTCCTCCATTCCACCTTTTCCCTGCCATTTGTTTTAAACCCGTTACATCTCCTATTTTCCCCAGTTGTAATTGAAGTTTAATGACCTGAAGTGCTAACTTTGTTTTTCCTCTCTCTATAAATGCTGCGAACTGTATAATGTATTCTTAGAGTTTCTACTGACCCCACACAAAAAAAACCAACCTGTTGAATACCTGAGGGACAAAAGTAATTTACCTGATGGCATTCCAGGAAGTGGTTGCCATATTTAAGAAGCTGCACACTTCCACATCACATTTTTCACCTTCCTGCCATTCAGCCTCCACCTCCAAAGGCACTTCTGACCTGCCATGCAATATGCAATGAAGCCAAACCACAGATTCCAGCAGAATAGCCACATACACCATAGATGAGTGGAAGTATCATTCTGTCTGTATTAAACATCCCCCAAATGCTACAGCCTTTTGGCTAAGATCAAGTGTAGTCTTCGCATCCTTCACTTGGTTGAAATCATGAGGTTACACAGTCTTCACTGGAAGCAATGCCTGTTCCAATCAAGTTGGATCATGTAGGTCAAGCCCAAGACAGGAAGTGGGATGTCTGTCTTGCCAGCTTGGATCTGGAATGTCTCACTTGGAATTGGATTTTGATTGGATTAAATTGGATATATATATAAAAAAAATCCCCCAAGTGTCTCCAAGGAAATTCAAGGTACATGTTTTTAAATAGTGTGGGACTAGGGGTATAGGTATCCAGAACCAATTAGGATAGGTTACACGTTTGCTCTGCGTATGTGAAAAAGAGATGGATGTTCAAGTGATGTCTTCCAAAATTAAACAGCACAGATCAAAATTTTTAAGCAAATAATCCATTATATGACACAGAAAGGATAATTGTGAAGGTTGTTATAATTGTAAGATACCAATGTTAGTGAGCTGGAAAATTACTGTCGACAAAGAGGGGTGATCAGCATCAATGGGAGGTATGGGTGGGGCATTAGGAGTGTTGGCCTCATTTAGCTCAGTTGGCTAGGTTCCTGTATTGGCTGAGGAAGTTTTCAGGGCCTTACTTTTAGTTGTGTTCAGCACTCCTTGGACAATGAGGACGTTACACAAGATGTGGAGATGCCAGCGTTGGACTGGGGTAAACAGTAAGAAGTTTCACAATACCAGGTTAAACTCCAATAGGTTTATTTGGTAGCACAAGCCACTAGCTTTGAGTGCTGCTCTTTCATCAGGTGAGTGGGATTTTAGTTTACAAACAGGGCATATAAAGTCAAAACTCAATTTGCAAAAATTTTATAAATTGAGTGTGTCAAAATTGCTATTCCTAATCATTCAATATCAAGCAAACATTTTCAAAAATAATTGAATTTCTCAAACACCATTTAATTTTCTTTTATTATGGCAATGTCAAACTATATCCTTTTAAATCGGATTTCAAATATTACTGCTGGTTCAAAAAATTCTGAACTATTTCACATCTTGACATTAAACCAAAGTCTTACACACTTCAAATATTGAAATAGGCGCAATCTAATGGCTACAAACTGCAATTCATCCTCTAAGAAACAAGTCATTGCTTAATATTTTAAAAAATCATGTAGATACACTCAAAATATATTCAGTTTGGACTCCTACAGATTATTGTAATAACACTTGTACAAGATGGAATGAAAACAGGCATATTCAATATAGATGATACTTTAAATCACAACATTGATTTTAGCTACAGAAAAATGTTCAACAGAAAATAAATAGAAATGTCAGTTACACCAATTAAGCAGGTTTTTCTGATTCATTTGAGATATTGAGGAGCTTTTACATCTCCAAATTCAATAGGTGACTAGGAAACCAACAGCTGTTATGGTAAGTTTTCACACAGTGTTATATATTGTTCAAACATCGATTGATGAGCCAAAATTCAGCCTATTTAAGAGATTTTATCCAATACCGTGACCTTATACTATGTGACCTGAACTGATTGAATGTGCTCTATCCCTTCCAAATAGTGTTATGTAGAGTGCACAACCCATGGTTCCAGGGCGAGAAAAGGCACAGACTATGCCAACAATTAAAATTAATTCAAACCATTGCTCGATCAGCAAGTGGCAGACAAATCAGAACATTCCACATTGGCTCACACGGCAGCTGATAAAGTGGCAGTTTGAATTACAAGATCAAATTTTAGTTTTCTAGCATTTGATGTGGTGGTTTTTCACTCTTTTGTTGCTTATTCTTCCAATCAATTTTCCCCAAAAGGTTCCCCCCCACCCCCCCCTCCCCCAAATTCCACATGCCTGATTTGCATCCTCCATATTCAATCTTGGAGTATTTTCAGAGCACTTACTGAGAAACTGTTCTTCCACAAATGAAAACGCCAAGTACTCTGAGGTCGGGAAAGGTTAGTTTTAATATTTACTGTACATCTCTCAAATTAACAAGTAGCAAAATATTAAAAATAATCTCAGGAGACCAGCACACAGGGCATGACCAAAACTACCTACTTAAAAAGTTGGGTAATATTTGGAAGGATTTTTACATTTAAATGTGTTGTCATTCTGGAAATTTAATCCTGATCATTTTTCTGTGCTTGTATTATTTGTGCAAATTACATTGAAGATAAATTAAACTCATAGGATTCTCAACTAATATGGGAAAGTTGGAAAGGGCAAGCCAAGAGTAATCCTTGTAATGTTTTGCATTCTAAAGTAGCAATTGATGAACCAGTTGATGAACAGCTCTGACATACATACTGACCCAGTGAGAAGTCTCAACACCAAGTCCAACAGGTTTATTTGGTAGCAAACACCACTAGTTTTCAGGGCTCTGCCCCTTTGTCAGGTGAGTGGGAGTTCACAGCCCTGAAAGCTAGTGGCATTTGCTACCAAATAAACCTGTTGGACTT
This sequence comes from Carcharhinus amblyrhynchos, assembly GCF_965287045.1. Classification (NCBI taxonomy): domain Eukaryota; kingdom Metazoa; phylum Chordata; class Chondrichthyes; order Carcharhiniformes; family Carcharhinidae; genus Carcharhinus; species Carcharhinus amblyrhynchos. The sequence continues at coordinate 25,879,292 of NC_137346.1, read as the reverse complement.
TAATCTAGTGTTGAGAGACTTCTTTCTGTGTTTACCCCAGTCCAACGCTAGTACCTCCACATCATGCATACTGACGACAGAGCTCACCAAGTGAGGGAAAAGAATTGCTTGCATAAGAAACGTTTCTTCAGTGAAGTGACTTATGGTGTGGTTTAATCTCAATTTTGTCTATTTCAAAAACAAATGCGATCATTTTCTGCAAATTCACTAGAAGGGACTCATAGGTGCAACCACCACCACCAACCCCACCACCCCCCCAACCCACATGAAATTGGATATGCAAAAATGAAAAGCCAACTTCCACAAATTAAGAACATTACCCTTTATCTGCATGTGCCTTAATCTCAAGGGTTCAAAATCAAAATATGAACAATTAAAAAAGTCATCAAGCTGTGCATGAAGTGGTTATTCTATACAGAAATCATTTTAAAATCTTATGATACAGCCACTAGACCAGTTTAATTTTTAATACAAGTGGCAACAATGCCAAGTCTACTGCACTTCACTGATTAAGTTACAGAATTAGCTATCACGAAATATTATGAATGCATGTAGATCAAGTTAAAACCTACTTCAAGTTGTAACAAATATTTTTGGGTTGTGTATTAATTATAAACTGTTAAATTTAATGCAACTCAAATATGGCAATTTGGTTTCTAAGTGGTTCCAGTTCTCTGCAACATAAAGTAGAATATTTTTCACTGCAGATAAATTATAGAAAGTTATTTTATGCACCCACTGCCGTAAGCTGATGGACCAATTAGCAAAATTTCATACCACAGTGCTTGTCTGTTTTTACAATTATATGCAAAAAATCTCAACCATAAATGAAATTGTATTCTTTCCAAAAAAAAGTAAATTCTATAAAAATTGTTTATCCTGAAAAAAATGGACAGTTGTCCTTTAGTTATTGACAATTGTTTCTCCTTAAAATAGATCAAAAAGTTCAGGAGGAAGTTTTAATAACATTTATAAATATCCTCCACATGAAAGCTATATGGAACATTTAGTATTATTCAACCCTCCAGTACCTTGCCAAAGTGCTTAATTTTTATACAACTTTAGGTGTCAATAAACAACACACCATTTGACAGCTAGCACATCACAGCAAAGACTGACCTTGCCCTCAGCAAATAACTACTCAGCACACATTCCATCAGGGCTAATGGACAACACTCTCAAATGTAAATACTGGCTTATGCCAGGGTACTGAAGTCAACTGTTAAGTTCTTTACTGCTTCAATTGACAGCAGCGAACTCAAGACCAGAATGAAAATTTTAAAAATTGCTTTTATAAAGCACCTTTGACAACCTCAGGACCTCCCAATGCATTTCACAACCAATGAAATACTGAGATAGTTTGTGGAATGCTAAAGGTTATATTATGTGGATTTAGCTATACCTCATGGAGAAGCAATCAAATTAATTGTACTGAAACTTGAAATAAAAAAGTTAATTGTGGAGTCATGGAGCTTTGATGTGATGTGATGAAGTGTTGCAACAGACTACTATATTTTACTCTGAACATAAAATGTACAGTGCCTAAGTTTAAATAGATATGTTACTGTTTCCAATAAAATATTGTTAGAATATGCTTCCATGTAAGTAAATTGTTCTGGAGACTTAAATGTAATGAAAACAGGCAGATATTTTAAGTCAAAATGATAAATGCAAATATGCAATTTGGAAAATTTAGCAACGGAAAAAACTGCAAGATAACCAAACCAGAGTGTATGAAACAAGCACTTATTAAGATTCACAGCTGGGCCATACAAGAACATCCTCCAACTAGATCATCTTAATTACTGATTTGTTTTCAAAAATTGAGAAATAAAGGAGTTGGCAAATATGATAAATTTAAATAGCCTATTTCTTTTTGCATGATAGAACACGAGATGAAAAGATGAATGCTTTGTCCTTTACTCTAAGGGGTCATCTTACATTGTACCTCAAATTATCAAAACGGAGTGCAATGAGGAACAAATATTATTTACAATGAAACAATATATTTCGGTTAAGATTACTAAGTAAATACTAATGTTACTTATTTTTCAAAAGACTGAATCATGGAGTGGATCGGAAAACACTGATGAAAATCCCAGAATTGCACGCATTAAACACAATGTGCATTTATTTGCTACTTTCAACTAGAATCCCTGAATATTTAAGGTTCTCATTGATGACATCAAGGAAAAAAGTATACAGAACTTAGCAAATATAAAATATACCTTGAAATGTGCAAACCAGAATTAAAAAGGGAAAACAAAGATTTATTCCGGGTGCTGGGAATCTAAAATGAAAATGAAAATACAGAAAAATCTCAGCCGGTCAGGTTACATCTCACTGAAGATTCTGCCCAACGTGCTGAGGGTTTCCCTTATTTTCTGGTTTTTATTTCACATTAAAAAAGGTACTAATTGTAATATTACAATTTTGATCTCAAAAAAAATTCAGAGGTCAGGCCTTAACTTTTGAAGTAAGTAGCTTTTGGTATATATCTCCAATAGATGTATACCTTCCAGCTGATGTACAAATATTACTTCAAGCATTTCACAACATCATTAGTTTGAACACATTATGTATGTTCCAGAACCATAGTCACCAGTCAACAGATTGAACTTCAGAGCAAAATTAGCTCAGGTTTAATATTCAGTTTAAATTCTTTCAGCCAACAAACATTTGTGGCTGGATGGGTGGTGGAAGTTTGTCATTTTCTACATTGTCAGAATCGATTGCAGCCACTGGTTGGCCTCTAGGCTTGATATCAAGCGGATATTTCTCAATAATGTCTTCAACCTCTTTGGTTACGCCTTCACTCCAATCAATTAGGTCTTTTTCAAGCTGCTTGGCATCTGACAGGAGTTTTTGCTGTCTCTCATTCAGCTGCGAAATAAGATTCAAGTTTTTGTACATTTGTTTAAGTCCTGGGCATGTGTCAGGGGACCACTCCTCAGAGTCCTGCTTCTTAGGAGATGCTTGGCCAGACATGTAGCGATCAAAATCTTCCTGAGTCAGATTCAAAGATTGGGCATCCAATTTTTCAATAAAGGCAACTGCGCAACACTGTAAACAAGATAGGTGTCACATATTTAAAAATCATCCAAATTATAAATTAAAATCAACATTTCACGTTAAACTACTTTTTCTGTGCATTCACATGCTCATTAAATCTCAGCAAGAACCAAAGTAATGCTTTGCTAAACATAATTACTTCAAGGGATTACTTCAAGCCTATAACTTGTCATGTTCGCATCTTAACTTCGCTCTTAGCTAAGGGAAAGTGCACACTCATTGAACAGATGATATTCATTCTACGTACAATTAGTTTTAAAAATCTTGTACCCTTTAGCAATAATAAAACATTGCTGGAACAGGTTTGGGATCTATTTCCCCCATAACTCAAGGGGCTTGTGCACGAAATGGGAGACCCACCATGAATCATTGCTGAAAATTAAGTTTATATAGAGTCTGCTGTCCCTTTACACCAACTCTTTCCTCTTTAAAATTCACACATTGTTGAACAGTCAGTATTAGCCCAGAAGGCATCTGGTATTGCATTAGGATCCCACATCACATATAAAATGTAGCAATTACTTTCCTGCAATTGACAAAGAGGCTGGTCACTAATGAAATACAACCCCCCTATTGCTTCAGAACGCCTGCGTGAAGATGCATATGCAACATCCCCATTCCATGGATAGACTATTTTTCCATTATTACTGTAGTGCAGCAAATTAGGCAGCAATAATTCAACTCAAATCTTAAAAGTCTAAGCTGCTAAAGACCATCTTCTCCCCCCCCCCACAAATTCAAAGTTTGGCCAAAGAGCTGATAATTGCTACAACCCGAATTCTCCACATACATTAAACAAGCTTTAAATTAAGAATATGTTTAATTGAAATTATCACCAGGTTCATAACACTGATTTATAATTTCTTGAAATTAATTCATGTGCATTAGTCATATGAGCCAGATATCACAGGCTTGACATTTTTTTTTAAGAGGATTCTAAATACATCTTTTGTCAGACCACTTACTAGATTTGTAAAATAATATCCATCTTCACCAGTCATTAATCTGCTTGGATTGCAGAATCGTGTAATGTACTGGATGTTTGATTGTAACCGTGGTGGATTAGCCTTCAAAACAATGTAGATAAGTGTGGGCAAGAAGTCATCAGCAGAAGCAGGCTCATTCTTTGTGATCTTTATAGCATTGAATATTTGTTTGCTGCATTTTGTGATGCAGGTCAACTTGTCACGTGGAACACGTCTTGAATCCATTTCAATTACAGCTGTAAAAATTCACAAAATTAACTACATTATTAGGATAGTTTTACCATGTTTAGTTTCCTTTTGTTCCTAAAACAATAGTCAATACATTGTTTGAACATTTGGTGGCGCCAAATTTCAATTCACGATAACAAAGGGGTTGAAATCTATCTTGGACAGTGACAGCAAATGGGTGACACTGGATCAGTTACCCATTGTACACAATTCTGACATATAATTCCACTGACTGCAAATGATCAAATACTGCAGTTTTAAGCCAATGTCCATGATGCATTTATACCCTTTGGCTTAGTTGGTAGTGTTCTCTTCTCCAAGTCTCAAACTTGCAGATTGAAATCCCACTCTTGGACTTGAGCTTAAAAATCTAAAAATCAAGTTATGAGACAATGTTGTATTCTTCCCTTTCAGATGAGAAGTTAAACCATGGCCTCATTTGCCCCTCAGGTGGAGTAAAAGCTTAAAGTCACTATTTTGAAGAATTATTTTAGTGTCCTGAGCAATAGATTTATCCCTCAAATCAACATCATAAATACAGACTCCCTAGTTATTAATATACTACTGTTTGTGGGAACTAACTGTGCAATTTAGCTAACATTTTTCCAGCACTATACCAATGAATATTCTTCAATAAGTACTTCATTGGATGTAAAGCACTTTGAGAAGTTCATCGGTTGTGTAAATGCAAGACTATCTTTCACCAGAACAATAAATAGAAACAAATTTGTCTTTAACACCAACGTATGGAGGTTCTTCTGTCGAACAAGGATAGATATCGAAGATTGGTATAAACTATTTTGGAGACCTGATTATTTGATTGCTTTTACAAGTTGCTTCTGTGGTATATATGAATGTTATTATATTACATTAATTTGTGAGCAACCTTACAGCATCAGGGGTCATTCATGCTATGACAGGGGCCGGTAACTAATTGTGGCCTAATCTATCTACCAGCTCCACCAATCTGGATCTACACAGTGACAACAACAGGAACACTGTGGCAAGAAACTCTACATTGAAGGACACCAAGGTCTCGCAAGGACAACTTTTTTTGGTCAACACCTAACTAACAACCTCTCCAATCCAGAATAACAGGAGTTGCATTGAGCCTATAGCTCCTGGTCCACTCATCAAAATCAGCATTTCTAAAGAGGCTCTATCAGGAAATTCATGAGACTGCTTCAATGAGCTTGATCAAGAAATACAGCAACTAACCAAATGGTTTACAGACTTGGAAATGTCACCAAACTTCAAGAGAAAGGCAGGGGACCTATAGGCATCTAAAAACATGGGTACAATAAAAAACCCGGGGCATAAAAAAAAGTAGACGGAAAAATTCTGGAAGCTCCAACTGTTTGCAGAAAAATCACATGACTGGATTCTTAAGAGCCATCAGGACAAATGTTCAAAAGGCCTACTCCATTAAAAACAAGAATGGAGGAAATCTTATCAAGGACAATGAGCAATCTGCACCGATTGCAGGGTACTATTTATACTGTATATTTGATCTGATTCCGTCCCCAAAACACTATATAGCTAAATTTCAGTGGTAGCTCAGCCCAAAATGAAATTGAAAAAGCCAATCGTTGGCAAAATTCCTGCCAAAATCCAAAAACACGGTGGAGATTATCCCTGGATGATTGCCCAACTCAGGAGCACATGCAAGATTATAAGGATTGGTCTCAACTCTCCTCCCAATCACTAAAGAGCTTTGTCCAGATTCACAGCCTGGATGTCACCCACTGCACAATAAACACAGGAAGTAGCACCAACTGCTCTGTAAGCTAATTTTTGAACTCTCAAAAGCTTTGACTCACTCACGAGGGTTCAATCTTTATCGCCTCCACTCCAAAACTAAGGCAAGTTACTGAGCTTCAGTGCACAGAAGACACGGTGGCGCAGCGGTTAGCACTGCTGCCTCAGTGCTAAGAATCCAGGTTCGATTCCCAGCTTGAGGGGGTGACTGTGTGAAGTTTGCACGTTCTCCCAGTATTGCATAGGTTTCCTTCAGGTGCTCCGGTTTCTTCCCATAGTCCAAAGTCCCTCAGTGCACCCAAACAAGCGCTGGAGTGTGGTGACTAAGGGATTTTCACAGTAACTTCATTGTGTTAATGTGAGCCTACTTGTGACTAATAAATAAATAAACTTTCAGACAACGTTGATGTACGTGCTCACTTGAGTCAGAACTCCAATCCATAACTGGTTCTTTTCACTGAAGAACTCAAGAGTCATACTCTAAACATCTGAAAAACTAAGGTTTTCTTTCAACCTGTTCCCAAAGCACAACATCATTTCCCAACATACTGATCCAGAGACCCTGAAAAACATGAGCTATTTTCCATGCCTTTTCTCTTAATAAAGGAGATGTAGATGATAGAATCCATCCCATCACCATGTTAGCTCAGCCTTTAGCCAACAGAGGAAGACAGTATTCGAGGGTCAGCATATCAAACCTAAAACTAAGGTCCTGGTTTACCAGACAGCAAAAATCTCCATGCTAATGTGCGTTTTGGAGACTTGGACCATCTACAGCAGGCATCCCAAGGCATCAGAAAAATACCAATAACACTTTCTAGAAAATGTTTCTCATACATTGGCAACATAGGCGATTTACTCTCAGCATTCTCTCCCAAGTCAATATTTCTAGCATCAAGGCACAAATCACCTAAAACCTGTTTTGCTGTACAGCCTGACAACCTCCCAAAACAACTACTCTCTTCTGAACCTCATCATAGTAAAGAGACTCCTAAGAAGAGAGAGGAAATGCTTTAAAGGATTCTTAAAACAGTCCTGATGAGATCCAACATCCCCAGGGATTCATGGGAATCCCTGACTTTAATAGGCCAACATGGAGAAGGCACATTCGGGAAGGCATTGGGCACTTCTACAGAATTCAATAACAGCAGACAAGAAACTCATCTACTCAACCTTTCAAACACCAGCATGCCCACATGGCGCAGTCGGCACTGGACTTGTCAGCCAACTTAGAACTCATTGTACCAAGTGAAAACAAGTCATCCTTTAGCCTAAGGGACTGCCCAAGTCGTTATCAATTTGTTTTCATGTAAGCAGAACATTGGTAGAAGTCAATCCGTTGCTGTGGAATACTGGCCAACTCCCAGGTCGTTATATGTACATTGAAGACACAAATTTCTACGCCAACTTTACCAACGATAACTGGCAGGATTCTCCAATCTCGTCCACCCCACCACCCCTGCTGCCAGTGAGAATTTGGCACAACCAAAGCTCCATTTACTTCAGTGGGACCAGAGAATCCCAGTGATTTGAATGATATTGTAAACAATGAGATTAAAACCTCAAGTGTCAGACATAATAATAAAATTCCATTTTTTTATTTTACTTTACAACTATCTGATTCAATATCCACACATACATCAGTAGGGTTACCTACTGATGAAGAACAGGAACTGTTAACTTCACCCTCCTCAACCAACAGGCAGAAAGCCAATGAAGGCATTCTCACAATTGCATCAGCTGACAGCAGCATAGACCAGAACTCCTGGTCCATATGGCCTAACGACATACTGAACTATTAGAAAATTCACACTTTTTTGTACAGTCATCAAGCAGCAATATGATATACACAGTTACTAAACATTGCTGCATTCATTCTTGGACGTTTGCTCAAAAAACATTCAACTCACAGGCCTGAACTTTCACAGTGGCAGAATCAGTTTGCCACTTGGAAGTCCAATTGATACTTTCTTGCCTGGCCATCCAGCTCAGGCTGGGCGAGAACTGTGAGGCAGCATGCTCCTGGAGACTGTCAGCCAAGGGCTGCAGAGTCAGAGGTAAGAAAGCCACACCCCTTTTTTAAAAAACATCAAGAATCATACAGCAGTTAAGTTTAAAGGTCCAGCCACTTTCAGAAGCCATGGAGAATGTAGGTTTGTAAGAGTTTTTTGGGGGACGGGGGTGGGTGTGGTTGTTTTGGAGGAGGATGTTGTGATGAGTGATTTTCATTCGAACTTTCCCTAGGTAACTAGTCTGCTAAGACAGTTTGGAACTATCCAAAGTTTGCAATTTAAAATTCATAGTTACAATTGCAGAGCACATGCTTAAACAGACGTCTGAACTACCCGGGCAGCTGCCGGGCAATCCTTACCTGGGGACTTCAGAGGGTGGGATGGGGGAGGCCTTTGGGGAACAGGTACCTTCCCCCAAACTCCTGCCACCGCAGTTGCAGCACCCCAAAGCCTGGAAATTATAAGCTAATATGATGTCTAATCATAACTTCTACAAATGTCATTGCATCTATCTTATGATGGTTGCATCACCTGTGGTCGAATGATTTTATACCAGCAGCCACTGGTATAAAATCAACAAATTTCAAGAAACATGAGATTCATTCACCCTGAAGCCACTGTCCGAATAACTCTGCACTGCACAAGATGCAGTCAGGCTCCTACAGTTGGTCATTTTGTATAGGCTTGTTCCCCTTTTCAAATACATTTCCCATTCTTCTTAAATTAAGTTTTTATTGCCATGTGGATAAGATATGGTCTAATATCCTTCAGTTCACCCTATTTCAGCCATCAATGGAAATAATCTTAAACTGTTTGCTTACACCAAGGTAGATCCCTAGGTTTCACTTACCCCTTTACCGACTGCTTCCAATCCTCACCTTTCATCTATTGACCTCGACTCAGAAACACTAGTCCCAACATTCAACCTCTTCTCAATTTCCCCCACTTCACATTCACTAGTCCCTTCTCTGCCATAACCTTACATCCCCTATTCACCATCATTTGCTGAGTACCTATTTCTTTGTCTCCAACTTTCACGAGGATTTCTCCATTCTCCAGTTCTCTCCTCAAACCTTCATTCCCTGCATATACACACATTTTGTTTTATATATTTCCCCAACCCTCATCTGCCCCTTCTGAACTTTTTCCGCAATTTTTCCTCAATACACCATTCTCCTCTATTCTTGAGCCCCCAATTTCAGATCTCACTCAGATTTCAAGCTCAAGTTCAGAAAGTCAAAATGGACACTCATGAATCATAAACCTCTCAACTTCTGTCAACCAAATTCCACATGGCAGTCGCTCTCTGCATTGGTGTTTGGGTGATATTATTAAGCTGAAATGTTAACTGTTTCTCTCTCAATAAGTGTTGCCAGAATTGCAAAGTATTTTGGGCATTTTCTGTTATGACTGCAGATTTCCAGGTTTTGCAGTATTTTGTTTCCGCATAAAATGTCTTTATTTTGTAAAAGCAAACAAAATTGTTTTGGTGTAAAAATAGATTTTATCCAAATTAAACATTATAAATAGTCCAACAAACCTGTAATTGCTTTTACAACTAATTCATAAACTTCAGGGATTTCTTCATTTACTGGAACACATAGCATTTCAAGAGTCACCCAATGCAATGCCCTGGAAGTCAAAAACAATAGTAAGGGGAAAATAGCGTCAGCTTAGAATTGCAGAGTCGCATATTTGTTAGAGTAGAAATGGCTAGAATAGCTTTCAAATTCTGAAATAATCAAAATGCATCAATTGCAAAGGATGCTTAATGCTGTCTACTTGCCCCCAATTAAGGCATAATATTGGAGTACTTGCAAACATGTTTGTTGCTGGCAAATATTTTAACATACTAAAAATGGTGCCATTACATTATTCAGTCACTGTAATGTTAATTTATTTCTGTCAAAGATGAAGCCAAGTAGTCTCAAATTCTGGTAAACAACTGCACCAAAAAAATCTACAAATCAAGATATTGGGAGGACATTATACAGTATCTATAAATATAGGACCAAAGAACACAAGAAACAAGAGTAGACCATTTGGCCCCAGCAATGTTTTCCAAGATGCTAAAACAACAATGGAAATAAATTAAGACAATTTCTTTTTTTTGAAAAGAGGTTTTCAGAAATTTCTAGATTTATGTTGAAACTATTATTCCCTTTTTCCTACTTTTCGTGTTCTGCATTGGCATCAAGTATTACAGAGATCACTTGCAGAATCAAGTTGTCTCTAGTCTTCACCAACAGGGTTCAACTCCAAAGCCAGAAACATTCATACGCTAGTGTGAATTTGACCTGCTTTGCATTGCAGCTTTTTAAAAATTCTTTCATGAGACATGGGCAGTGCTGGCTAAACTAGCGTTTATTGACCATACCTAATGGCCCTTGAGGAGATAGTTAAGAGTTAACCACATTGCTATAGATCTGGAATCACATGCAAGCCAGACCAGGTGAGGATGGCAGATCGTCTTTCCTGAAGGACATTAAGTGAACCAGATGGATTTTTAATGACAATCGACAATGGTTGCATGGTCGCTATTAAGAACATAAGAACATAAGAAATAGGAGCAGGAGTAGGCCATCTAGCCCTTCGAGCCTGCCCCGCCATTCAATAAGATCATGGCTGATCTGTCGTGGCTCAGTTCCACTTTCCCGCCCTCTCCCCATAACCCTTAATCCCCTCTCTTATCAAGAACCCATCAACCCGCTTCTTAAAAATATTTAGCGAGGCAGCCTCCACCACTTCAACGGGCAGAGAATTCCAGAGATTCACCACCCTTTGAGTGAAGAAGTTCCTCCTCAACTCCGTTCTAAACCGCCTCTTTTAAACTTTTTTATTGAATTAAAATTTCACCATCTGCCAGAATGGATTCAAACCCTGTTGCCCAGACCATTGTCCTGGGCCTCTGGATTATTAGTGCAGTGATAATACTACTACACAGCCATCTCCCTCTTATAATTTGAAAGAAGACTGTTAATTAACATATAATAGTGTTAACAGCACATCTATGCATCAAATTTATAAACACATTAGCTTGGACCTGCCCAAACCTTTTGACTTTAGCACATCTAAACATCACAGGAATTAGGCAAAAGATACTTTCAGTCCGCAATGGAAGAATGAATGTGCAGCTGAATGAATGTGAGGAATGATACTCATTCCTCATTTCACCAGAGGAATGAGTATCTTTGATATAAATTTTGAAAACACACTTGAGATAGGAAGGGGAATTGCTCTTTAAAAGAACAGATAACAACAGAAAACCAGTACCAACCCCTACTGGCTGCTGCCCACCACCCACATGTCAAATTTTAAAAGTTCCCATTATAAATGTTTAAATCCTCTCCTGATCGCCATAACTTGAATTTCAAGTATCTAATTCTTCTAAACGAAAGCATTTGGTGAATTTACTTCACCCCATCTGAAATTTTTACTCCGAGTCTGAATAAACTAGGCTTGTACTCGTTGGAGTTTAGAAGAATGAGGGGAGATCTCATTGAGACGTATAAGATGATGAATGGGATGGATAGGATAGAGGTGGAGAGACTCTTCCCACTCAAAAAAGACACTAGGACTAGGGGGCACAGCCTCAAGATAAAGGGGGGGCGTTTTAGAACGGAGTTGAGGAGGAACTTCTTCACTCAAAGGGTGGTGAATCTCTGGAATTCTCTACCCGTTGAAGTGGTGGAGGCTGCCTCGCTAAATATTTTTAAGAAGCGGGTTGATGGGTTCTTGATAAGAGAGGGGATTAAGGGTTATGGGGAGAGGGCGGGAAAGTGGAACTGAGCCACGACAGATCAGCCATGATCTTATTGAATGGCGGGGCAGGCTCGAAGGGCCAGATGGCCTACTCCTGCTCCTATTTCTTATGTTCTTATACCTCTCTATCCTTCTTGTTTTAAGTTTAAGGCTATCCCTAAAACTCAATGCTTTGAGCAACATTTGGGTTGCCCTTCTAATAGCACCTTCATTGGTTTATCTGTTTTTTTTACTGTTTCCAAGTTAAGTGTCTTAGATATTTTCCTATGTCTAAGGCACTATATAAATGCATTTTCTTCTTTTCAATGCTTTATGCAACAACATTGCAAGTTGGACATCAAATTCCACTACAAGATCATTACAACTTAATGCCCCTGAATAATATGCAGAATTTCAAGTTTAGTACTAGAAAGCTCCCGTCACATTCCCACTTTCAGGGGAACTTCCCGGGAGCAGTTGAAGAAGAAATTTGTTAACCTGCTCCAACAACGAGCAGCCAATTACATTCCTTGAGTGCACAACTGGGGGCCATTATCAGATGGAAACTGTATATTCCTAATCCTAGATCATGCCCCAGCCCTTCCCCCACAGAACTGCAAATATTCTCACTTCAGTTGCTTGGCTAATTTTATCTTGGAAAGCTATGACTGAATGCGTCTCCAACACACTCTTGGGCAGTACATTCCAGATTCTAACTGACTGCTGTCTAAAAAGCTTTTCCTCATGTTTGCTAGCTCTTTTGTCATTCGCTTTTTAAAAAAAAAGATTCTTTCATGGGATGTGGGCATCCCTGACAAGGTTAGCATTTGTTGCCCATTTCTCATTGCCCTTGAAATGAGTGGCTTGCTAGGCCACTTCAGAGTGCAGTTAAGAGTCAACCATGGTTAGATAATTGACCTTCCCTGACTCTTCCACCAATGGAAACAATTTTCTCTGTCTACTTTACCAAGACTCCTAGTAGTTTTGAAAATTCCAGAAAATCTCCTCTTAACCCAGATTCTCCAAGCTACATACAGGAACATACGACTTGGGAGATAGGCCATTCAGCCCCGAGCCTGTTCTGCCATTCAAAAAGATCACGGCAGATCTGGTTGGGATCAACTTCACTTTTCTGTCTGCCTTCCATAACTGTTGTCTATCAAAATCTAACTCTGCCATGTGTCAGGGATCTGCCTAGCAACAGCAGGGGTGGGGTGGGGTCAGTTATAGTTAGCATGAAACCTGGGCAATTGACTTGAAAAAAATATAAACAATCAAGTCAATATACACTGTATAAAGGGAACCTTGATTTCCTTAAGAACAGTTCACAAATAATTTCTCCAGTTCATAAAAGATTTAATATTTTGAAGCAAAAAGTTTTTAAATCAAAAAAAAATTACTCTGCACATATGCTGCCTGATTATCTGAGCTTTTCCAGCATTTTTTTCTTCTTGTGTCAGATGTCCAGCATCTGAAAGTATTTTGCTTTTGTGTTAATACTTTAAGTACTGTTACTTCAGGTAGAAAAATGAAGTATTAAGAAAAAGGAATGTAATTAAAAAGAGGAGAAAGCTGAAGTGCATGACAAAAGTCTCAGTATAATGCTAATCTCATATCTGGGCATTAGCTAAACATAACTATAGATAGAAGTTATTGGCTTGGTTTCAATGTTGTAATTTTTAAAACATCATATGCCATTTAAAAGTTCCCCATCAAGTCTCTTCAGGATCTTATGATTTAATAAGATTGTCTCTCATTCTTCCAAACTTCAATGGTATAAGCTGAACCTGTTCACCCTTTCTTCATATAAGCCCCTCAAAGCCAGGAGTCAGCCTTCTATGAATTGCTTCAAATGCACAATACATATTTTCAAGTAGAGAGACCAAAACCATGCACAGTATTCCAGATGTGATTTCACCAAAGCCCTGTACATTTGTAGTAAAATTTCATAAAGACTTTATGTACATAACTGAAGACCCTCATTGCTGGAACCACTCAGATCTTTTTTGCATCCTTTCTAAAAGTCTTCACCTTTTTAAAAGAACCTGACTAATGAAGAGACAGTGGAAATATTTAGGCTTCTCACTTGAAACATATGCATTCAACAGTTGATTTTTATTGAAATACACAAAGATAACAAAGGTTAATCTGGAATTTTAAAATATACTGTGCAGTTAAGCTAAGAGGTCACAGATTCAAAATATAAAAATATACCTTTAGGCCTGATATCTGGAAGCACTTCCTCAAGAGTGTGAGACTGGAGCAAATTCGCAATAGCAAAAACCTGGCTGGACCTTTCCAGCCATTCACACCAGTGGGATCTTCTAATCCCACCGACAGTTCACCCCGTTACTAGTTTTCCGGTGGCAAGGGTGCATTCAACAGACACCCCATTGACCAGTGGGACCAAAAGATGCTGCCACTGGCGAATGGCAGACCATCTCTGTGAAATACACGGTGGGTTTTGTGGAAAGCCCCACCTCCTAGATTCATGCAAAAGAAATAATGAAATGCAGCAATGGAGTGCAAGTAGGGTAATTCTGGACAGATGAATTGATGCGAAAAAAATGGCCTTCCTCATCTCCAATAATCGTGACCACATGAACAAGTTTAGAATTCGGTTAATATTCTTTAAAGTATCTTGGAAAAGTCTTTTATCTGATGTCTAACCTCATCTGAAACTTAAATTCATCAAAATTAAACTTTTCACCTGATTCTCTTCTGAATCGCAAGATCTTTTTTCTCATCATCAGTTGTCTCTGGACAAAAAACATTTTTGTACAGTCGTGTCATGATGTAGTTTTCAATCTGGTCCATTAACTTCTCTATCCGTTCAGAGGAACCTGAAATAGCCATTAGATATAAAAAAAAGTTGCTGCACAGCGAGGATGATTTTATCAGCAGAATATAGTTGCATAGCCAAAATGAAGGGCATAGACAGAATTACAAAGAAGCTTTTTTAAAGTGTGATTTTGTTGCAACTGGCAAAAAAGTAACTGAACAAATCAAAAATAATCACATCAATCACCTACAGTGGGGATTAAGCACCCTGTCACTTAGTTACAAAGCATTTACAAGGATTACTTCTCACTTTCAAATTCTGGCAGAATTCAGCACCAGTTTGACAAGGTACCTCACAAGAGGTTATTGCAGAAGGTCAGGGGACATGGAGTTGGGGGTAGGGTGTTAGCGTGGATAGAGGATTGGTTGTCAAATAGGAGGCAGAGAGTGGGGGTCAATGGGTGCTATTCGGATTGGCGGTTGGTGACTAGTGGGGTGCCCCAGGGGTCGGTGCTGGGGCCTCAGCTATTTACCATTTATATAGATGATCTGGAGGAGGGAACCGAGTGCAGGGTGTCGAAATTTGCTGATGACACCAAGATTGGGGGAAAGGCAAATTGTGCGGAGGGTGTGGAGAGTCTGCAGAAGGATCTAGATAGGCTGGGCGAATGGGCCAGGAAATGGCAAATGGAATTTAATGTTGGCAAGTGTGAGGTGGTCCACTTTGGTAGGAAGAATGGTAGGAAGGACTATTACTTACGTGGCGAAAAACTGCAGCAGGCGACGGTGCAGAGGGACCTCGGGGTCCTTGTGCATGAGTCGCAAAAACCCAGCTTGCAGGTGGTCAGGAAGGCGAATGGGATGCTGGCCTTCATAGCGAGGGGGATTGAATATAAAAGTAGGGAGGTCTTGCTGCAGCTGTATAGGGCATTGGTGAGGCCGCAGCTGGAGTACTGTGTGCAGTTTTGGGCGCCGCACCTGCGCAAGGATATTTTGGCCCTGGAGGGAGTGCAGAGGAGGTTTACTAGGCTGATACCGGAGTTGAGGGGGTTGAGCTATGAGGAGAGGCTGAATAAACTAGGCTTGTACTCGTTAGAGTTTAGAAGAATGAGGGGAGATCTCATTGAGACGTATAAGATGATGAATGGGATGGATAGGATAGAGGTGGAGAGACTCTTCCCGCTCAAAAAAGACAGTAGGACTAGGGGGCACAGCCTCAAGATAAAGGGGAGGCGGTTTAGAACGGAGTTGAGGAGGAACTTCTTCACTCAAAGGATGGTGAATCTCTGGAATTCTCTGCCCGTTGAAGTGGTGGAGGCTGCCTCGCTAAATATTTTTAAAAAGCGGGTTGATGGGTTCTTGATAAGAGAGGGGATTAAGGGTTATGGGGAGAGGGCGGGAAAGTGGAACTGAGCCACGACAGATCAGCCATGATCTTATTGAATGGCGGGGCAGGCTCGAAGGGCTAGATGGCCTACTCCTGCTCCTATTTCTTATGTTCTTATGTTCTTATGTTCTTATGTTCTTATGTTCTTATTATTTGACTGGAACAGAAGATTACAAGAAAGGAGAGGGGAACTTGGGCAAAGCCAAGAACATCATTTTTCACATCTTGTGTTGATTTTGTTTAGCCAAGAGAGGAGGAAGGTCTTCAGCAAAGCCACAAATAGTATTTTGCTTTATCTCATGTCAATTTTATTTCACCAAAGTCAGCAGGAATATTTATAATTTTTCTTGATAAATTATATTTTTCCTCTCATTGATTCTGCAAGGCATATTCCTGGCTTGGGCATAATTCCACAAACACCATTTATCTTTTGCTGTCTCACCCAAGTAAACATTATTCACAAATATTCCTTAACAGTGAGCACTGTCAGACTACTTGGGCTATTTGGATGAGGCTCACAGTTCATTCAATATTGTCCTCATCAGTATCTCACACTTGCCCTTGCAGCTAGGGTTGCAGTACAATTATTAGAAATGGGAAGACTGGTCTTGTATCCTAACTATATAATTCCATCACTGCCTGGATAAACTCTGTCATTGAAAATTGTCATTTCTCTCTTTGACTGGAACCATAACATGTGAAACAAATTCAATATTAGCTCCTTAAAACAGAAGGGAAAAGTACATTTTAAAAAGCGAATATGCACAAATCTTTTGAAGATGGTAGGGCCAGTTTTGAAGGCTACTGAAAAAAAGCAAACAGAACCCTTACTATTAGAACAGGACACAAAGAAGAAAGCTAAACCCCTATAAAAATACTGGTTCTACCACCAGCAGAGTATTGTGCCAAATTCTGGGAACTGCTCTTTGTAAGATATGAACAATTTAAACGAAGGTGCAGAAGAGATGAATGAGAATGGTCCCAGGAATCAGGAACTTCCTGGCGAGATTGGTGAAACCAGTTGTGTTCTACTTCAAGAAGACAAAGTTGAAAAGACATTTGATGAAATGTTCAAAGTCATGAAGGATCTTGACAGAGTAAATGAAAAATTATTTCTAGTGATAGTAGTTCCATGACAATTTGAGGAGTCAGGTCAGCTGTAATGGTGCAACATGAGAATCCTTTGAGATCCTCAGTAGGTTCAAACACAAAATGCAAACTGGTGCAGACAATCTTTGACATATATTTCTCCTTGCTGCTGTCATATGCCTTCAGTTTGTCTAGAGCATGTCTAATTACATACCAGAACTGACAGAAAGCTATTCAGCCTTGCCCACCTAAGGACCAAGACAAAAATGCACCAAAATCTCAGTTGTTCTATGCTGATGAGTCCATACCAGTATTCCAAACCAAGGAACATTTGCAGCAGTAAATGGACAGACACTGACACCTTAAGTGAGCTTGGTTTGATCATCAGGAAGACAAAGGCCATTGTTCATGACAATGTCATACTTAACCAACCCTTTTGGAAATTGGTGACAGTTTTACATGTCTCGGCTCCACAAACACCAGCAATCTGTCACTTGATGCTAAAATCAAGACAGGCATTGCAATGGCTGAAGCTGTTACATCCAAGCTCAGTAAATGTGTGTGAACAACAACAACAACTTGGCAGAGAATGTCAAATTACAAGTCTACCAAGTCTGAGTCCACACTGCACTCTACAGCAGAGATCTGGACAACATATGCTAGACAAGAAAAAAGGATGAACTATTTCCACTTTTACTGTGTCCAGTGTATCCTCTACATCTCTTGATGGGACAAGGTCATCAACCTAGTTCCAGGAGGATACTAACCCAGTCAAAATACACTTATTACAAAGCCATGACTACAATGGCTCAGTCACGTTAGTTGGACACATGACAGTCTTATGCCCAAAGACTATCAGGATAGCGAACTGATCACTGGTTCATGAATTGCTGGACATGCATATATCCGCTACAAGGACACCTGCAATTGAGATAAGAAGATATGAAGTTGGGCATTAACAGAGCCAACTGGGAGACTGTCGTCAAATACCAGGGCCTCCTGCAGCTGACTGCATGGAAGGCATTACAAGAGGCAAGGAGAAACATAATTATCTGTTGAGTAAGACAAGGGCCCAGAGAAAGCAGAGGCCAGCAAATTGTATCTTCTTGACCCACTGTCTTTGTCTGCAACACGTGTGGCAGAGATTGCCATACCAAAGCGAGGTTCTTGAGCCTTAACAGAATTGACCACTGAAGCAAAGAAACCAACATCTTGAGAGACTGAAAGCTGCTAGCATCAGAATAAAACAAAACCCGCAGCATGCATAGATTCCAAGATACTTGTAGAAACCAATTAATCACATCAGTAATTTCACAAGGCACCCACAGAATGCATGTCAGGACAGTTAGACAGTGTATGTAGAATCATAGAATGGTGGAAACTATTTGGCCTATTGCCCAATGCTGGCTCTTACCTTGTTCCACTCCCGTTTTTTTTACTAGTAGCCCTGCAAATATTTTCTTCAGCTAATTATTCAATTGTCTTTTGGAGACCCCCTACTGAATCGGCTTCCATCACACTCTCAGGTAGTGCATGCTATTCACTTGCTACATAAAAATGTTTCCTCATGTTGCCATTGCTTCTTTTGTTAATCATCTTAAATCAGCGTTCTCTGGTTCTCAATCCTTCAACCAACATGAATGGTTTCATCCTATTTACTCTATTCAGGATAAACTGACAAACATGGTATACTCTGTATACAATTAGTTAGAGCAGAAGTGAATTGAAAAGGAGATGAATTATTATGCCAACAAGCATAGATCTCATAAAAGAATGGAATGCAAAATCCTATGCATTAATTTCATGCTTTATTTTATAAAAGTGTTATCCAGAGTAAGGTACCTTTAAAACTGGAGTGAGTCTGCAGTCGGTCAACTGTGTTTTGATAAAAGTCCTGGACACACTCGGACTGCTCCTCAATGCTCAAATCCTAAGAATGAAGTTGGAAAATAAAAATTTTAGTTAGTGTTCTGTTTCTGATATAACGTTTGCAAAAATATAACCATAGGTTGAGCGTTACAAATAGAACAGCTTATATTGTTATCATGCCTTGAATGCAAACGTACACCCCAGAATATTTCACTGTGATAATAGACAAAATGTAGAAAGAAAATTTGGGGAACTGAGGAAGAGCATATTCAGAGATAAGTTCCAATGGGCATTTTATAGGCAGGGTGTTCTCAAAATTATGGGGTAACAAACGTATGCCAAAATGTGGAGAGTCAAAATGGTTAAAAGGTGACAAAACATGGATGAAAGCTTCTGTGGCAAATGGAATTAGTTCGGGACTGGGGCACTCACTGACAGCAACATATCACTGGCAATAAGGTTGATGGCACAATTCTACCATTGAGGTTTGGAAACTTCACAGGATTCAGCAAACTTTAAATTGTAGATTGTACTGCTTAAAGTGCCATCTTTTATCTTAAGACTGGATGGCTACTGTTGACCGTCTAAAAGGTTAAGACATGGATGTATTACATAATTACCATATTGGATTGAAAAAAAACAATTTTCTGGTTGCCTCATTATATGAAGGAATCAAAGCCAGGGAGGCAGTGTAGAAGAGATTTACTAAAATAAAACCTGTGTTGACAAGCTTTAGTCTTGAAAAGAGTCCATAGGCTAGACAAACAAGAACTCTTTTCATTACAGCAAAGAGATTTAACTAGAGGGATTTGACAAAACAGACTAGTAAGCAAGTTATAAGAAGGCGGCATAAATTTAAAAAACAAATAGGGAAGCATTGGAAAAAAATTGATTTTATGCAGTGTGTACTTGGGACATGGAGTGTGTCACACCAGTGATGGCAACGGAAGCAAAATCTACAACAGCTTTAAAAGAGCAAGTGGATAAATATTTAAAAAAAAGAAAATGAAGATGTAGAGGCAAGGACAAGCTTTTGAGATTAATTAGATAGTTTTCAGAGAGCCAGTAGGACATAATGAACCAAATAACCTCCATCAGTGCCTAAAATTATATGGCTATTATAGAATCATAGAAACCAGTGCATGTTGGGGTTCGTCAGCAAAAACAGTTTTAGTGTTGGCACACAGTTTAATTGGTGCTCTTTACTTTTTTTTGCAATATTTCAAATTTTCTAGCAGTATATTCAGAATGAATTTATGCTGACTGAATTAATAGGCAGCAGCCTTTGATCAACATAATGCTTTCGCCTCCAAGACAGAAGATTGAGTGTTCAGGTCTCATTCCATAGATGTTAGCACATAACATAGGTTGACAATATTGTGCAGCACTGAAAGAGTGCTGCAGCATATTCCTTTGGCCGAGATTTTCAATGCAGGCCAAGTCTGCCAACTGTGGTGAATGTAAAAAGTCCCACGGACTATTCAAGGAGCAGCACAAGAATTTTCTCATATGCCCTGGCCAATATTTATTCCTCAAACAGTTTCACTAAAATGCTTGATGAACCTGGTTATGCACAAATTGGCTCCTGCAGTTCTTTATATTACAACAGTGAATGGTGGCACAGTAGTTAGCACTGCTGCCTGACAGCACCAAGGACTCTGCACCAATTCCTGGCTTGGGTCACTTGCCTGTGCGGAGTTTGCACATTCTCCTTGTGCCCGCGCGGTGCCCCAGTTTCCTCCCACAATTCAAAAGGCATACCGGTTAGGTGCACTGGCCATGCTAAATTCTCCCTGGATGTACCCAAATAGGCACCGGAGTATGGCAATAAGGGGTTTTCACAGTTAGTTCACTGCAGTGTTTATGTATGCCAACTTGTGATAATAAACAAACTTTTAAACTTAAAAACAGTGACTAACATTGCAAAAATGCTTGACTGGCTGTAAAATGCTATGAGACATCCTAAAGGGTACTACATAAATTCAAGCCCTTCTCTTTTCTTTCAACACTTTTTTAATGTTTAGTATTCTAACTATGTCCAGTAAACATTCATTACAAACCACCAAGTGTAAAATATTAGAAAGAGTATTAACTGTGGAGATTTTATAGATCTGATAGAAAAATCACTGGAGGCAGCATTTCTAAATTGAACTGTGTTGTCTCAAAACCAACTTTAATAAGACCACACTTAGAGTTGTGTGCGCTATACTGGACTCCAATGTAGGAAGGATACTTTAAGCTTTAGTAAGGAAAAATGAAGATACTCTACGATGTAGTCTGCAATGAGGAAATACAAATACAAACAAAAACCCAGATTGAGCAATATGAAAGGAGGGTCAATATGAAAAGACGGGGCAGGGTTGGCAAAAGCAGATGGTTTTCAGTATTTAAGGTGTCAACAACAATGGAAACATAATTAAATGTACAATTCAGAACAGAAAGCAAAACAAACCTCTTTAGTGAATTATGGGACTGTGAAATTGATATCAAGGTTAGTGATCGAAGCAGAAAGCATGTACATTTAAGATTAAATGGACAACAGAAGAAAGGTTGAAGGGATAATGGGAACAGAGGTAGATGTAGTTTGGACTATTGGTTGGCAATCATCGACGAGGTGTGTTTCAACCATCAGAGTTGGGACTGCAATTGTTTACAATTTACACTGATGATTTGGGGTTGGGAACCAAGTGTAGTGTGTCAAAGTTTGCAGATGATACTAAGATGAGTGGTAGAGCAAAGTGTGCAGAGGACACTGAACATCTGCAAAGAGATATAAATAGTTTAGGAGAGTGGGAGAGTGTCTGGCAGATGGACTACAATGTTGGTAAATGTGAGGTCATCCACTTTGGTAGGAATAACAGCAAAATGGAATATTATTTAAATGATAAAAAAGTGCAGCATGCTGCTGTGCAGTGACCTGGGTATTCTTGTGCATAAACCACAAAATGTTGGTTTGCAGGCGCAGCAGGTAATTAAGACAAATAGAATTTTGTCCTTCATTGCTTGAGGGATGGAGTTTAAGAACAGCAAGGTTATGTTGCAGCTGTATAAGGCGCTGCTGAGGCCACATCTGGAGTACTGTGTACAATTTTGATCTCCTTATTTGAGAAAGAATATACTAGCACTAGAAGGGGTGCAGCAGAGATTCACTAGGTCAATCCCAGAGTTGACAGGGTTGGCTTATGAGGAGACAGTGAGTAGCCTGGGACTATACTCGTTGGAATTTAAAAGAATGGGGGGGGGGAATCTTAAAGAAACATATAAAATTATGAAGGGAATAAATAAGATAGAAGCAGGGAGGTTGTTTCTGCTAGCGGGTGAAATCATAACTGGGCGGCATAGCCTAAAATAGGGGAGAACAGATTTAGGACTGAGTTGAGAAGGAACTCCTTCACCCAAACGGTTGTGAATCTATGGAATTCCCTGCCCAGTGAAGCAGTTGAGGATACCTCTTTAAATGTTTTTATGGCAAAGATACATAGATAGATTTTTGAACAGTAAAGGAATTAAGGATTATGGTGAGCAGGCAGATAAGTGGAGCTGAGTCCACAAAAAGATCAGACATGATCTTATTGCATGGCGGAGCAGGCTCAAGGGGCCAAATGGCCTACTCCTAGTTCTTATGTTCTATTTACTTGTGTAGAGGACATATAACTGACTGGTTGAGTCAAATCATTTGCTTTGCATTTGTGACTACAACTATAAATGGTGAGAAAATTTGCTTAGGAAAAGCTCAAAAACAAACTTCATGGGCAATATTACAGTTTGAAATCTGAGCATTTTAGTGAATTCATGATTCAATTATTGCACGATTCTGATATTTGTAGCAATTAATTTTTTTTTTACTTCCAACGACAAAGCACACATCTGAAACAAACTCCTTGCAAATTTTACCTTTTTATGTTGCATAGACTCAATGAATCCTCTGCATTGTTTCAGTATATCTTGACCAGGCTTGCGAAGGCTCTTCAGAAAATCAATAAAATCCTTAGATGCTTGCTCTGTTTCTAGGCTGGCCTGCCTATTTATGGATGGACTCGAGGCTTTGGCTTCTTGGTTGTCTGCTATTTTTGATAAAATTGCATAAATGAGAAACCTACGCCGAAATCGTGCTGTCGTTCACACCAACAAGATCTTTATGGTCCTGCACTGACACACCCCTGCCACAGGTTTCCCAGAGAGCAGTGCGTTCAACAGGAGACCCCATTGACAACGATGGGACCACAAGATCCTGCCACCTGCAAGTATCGCGCATCTTCCGTCACCGCGAAACACGCTACAGAGAGGGAGGAAAATCCTGCCCCTAGTGTTCAAATATCATTGGTTTGTTTCACATTTAATTTGGCTGAAGGCACAATGGTGCAACATACTGCATTTTTAGGATAAAATATACTTCGATACTTCAGGAATCTTGAGCTGGGGAACAGATGTTATACAACTAATGGTGATTATTTTAACTTTACAACTTTGTTTCTCGATACTTAGTGTGTTTCTAATTGCTGTGAAAGATATGCTCAACGAGAGCAAAACCAAAACAATGGTCACCATAAGTGTTGGTGTAGCTCTGCCCATCATAGTGTTGAAAGCAATCTCTATCTCCAACAATTATTACTGGGGCACTTAATGTCATATCGCCTTCTTTCTTGCTTCTGTACTAGCACAAAAATTACAGCAAATACCTTTCATAGTAGGAGTCAATTTAGTTTCCAGTGCTGAATGTTTAGTTTTTTTAAAAAAAAGTGTGATATTTGTCAAAATGTCAATAGGTGGGCAGTATCAGCAGACTACCTTGTTAATAGGTCATCCCATCAGGTATTTAAACAGACTCAATTAGTTTTAAACAAACGGATTAATCCCAACATATAAATGGACATGACTTTTGTTCAGGAAGTCGTGTCCGTCCAACACTATCAACTGCAAATTATATCCTCATTTTGCAGCTGAAAAATATAATGCAATACTGATTTTAACAGGCTATACAATTTTTAAAGCGTATATTTATACATTATGTTCACAAAACATTTCATAGTGAATAGTTCAACAATTCAAAGTTAAGTTTTTAGCAGAAAATTGTCTCAAGCATGAAATAGAGAAATGAATTCCCACTAAATAGCCACTAGACAGACTGTAGGGCAATTGCTACAATAATTGAAAACTAGCGACACAAAGCTCAGGTTAAAGAAAATAACTACTAAATTAATTCCCAAATAAACCAAATTACAACTTAAATAAAAACAGATTTCCAGGGTTTGAAGGACTTATTTGAGATATAATTGTAAAACAAGAATTTTTTTTCTTGTAGGCTGTATGAAATGTGTGAAAGATTAGAATCCTTTTAAACCCAACTTCATTCATATGGTTTACCTCAATATTCAGAAAAATACAACTAAATTTTGTTTGGCAGTGGTGACTTTCAAAATTGCATTTGTTTAATAGGTTTTTTTTTAAAGTTTATGGTTCCAATAGAAAAAAATTGAGACACGAAAAAGAACAATTTCCTTTCACTGAAGTTAAATAATTAGACACAATTAATGTTTTCAAACTTGAAATCAATAAAAACGTAAACAAAAAATTAAGTTATTTAGTAGTTATCAAATTAATTTATGTATTTATGCAATTAAAGCTTGTGACGTGCCCAAAAATTGGAACCATCAGCCATGCAGTTATATTACAATTTTTGTACTTTTGCATAGGTAAGCACTTCATGAAATATTAAATATTAATTGTTTTGTCTTACAGGAACGTGATATTGCCTGGATATTTGTCTTCTGGAAAATTGCAGGAGATTGTATAAAGACATCTCATCCTAATTAAAATACAGTCCTTTCATATGTTCACTAAGTTGAACTTAACCTGGGAGGCATTATAATTATGCAAATTAATAAAGTACTTTAGTCTCGTATCACAAACTGTAGATTTATATCCTCAATCAACAAAATTAGTTTTTTTTGCTGAATGCAATACATGCAAGTTCCATAACAATTTTGAGCCCAAATGATAAATTGGTTAGCACCCACCTTGCAATTTGCCAGCAAATACTGTAATGAAATGAGGGGCAAAAGATATCAAATGAATGCAAAGCACAACAAAAACAAGGAGAGGCACAAATTCCCCAGTGACATGCATATGTGAAACAAGTGAAAATTGGAAGCAATTTTGGTTATAGCTCAGAAAGTGTCACTTCACCCTTACACCAAGATGAAAATAGTTTTGCAAAAATGCAGCAAATAAAAACGAGTTTGCATTATAATAGTTATAACAATTTGTTAATGTTGCAATCTCCAATCTAAATTAATGTTTTAGGCCTCAAAATGAAGTTTCATGTTTTTGTCATTTAAATATACTATTGTCCCATTTCAGCCTTATCATTCTACTTGCATCACTCATTGATATTCTCCCATACCAGGCCTGCCTTACGGAGGATCCATGCTCACTAAGAACTGATTAATTCTGCCCAATTTATTTCACACAATTCTTACAGCCAGTCAGAGGAATAACAGTCTGGTCTGGCAGAATCTGATATAAACAAAAGTTCTCGGCCTTTTGGCTAAGATCAAGTGTCGTATCTGACATGCTGTGCTTGGTTGAAGTCATTGGGTTGCATTTCAGCTTCATCTGAAGAAATTTTTTAAAGCGGCATCTCGGCCTTTTGGCTAAGATACAAATTAGGTCATGCCTTGGAGCAGGAGGTACACCTACTCCAAGCAGCTTGGATCATGTAGATCAAGCCCAAGACAGGAGGTGAGAGCCCTGTCTTGTCAGCTTGGATTGGGAATGTCCTAATTTGTTGGGACTCTGAATTGGCTTTAATTTGACTTGATTGGATTGGAATAAAGCAAACAAAAAAAAACAAACAGTCTGGGCTGGATTCAAATCCCTGAGGCAAAGGACACTCTAATCAACTGTACCAGGCAATTATTGGTGCTCGTGAGCATTAGATTTTACTGAAAAATAAGTGACAAAAAGTACATTAGGTATTCTGTTAGTAAATTCTTCTCCAATGTACATAAGACAACACAACGGTTATTTAACTCAAATCAGAACTGCAATAATTCTCAATGTGGTTTACTTTACAAGTTAATTGGAGTAGTGGATAGAAATGCTGTTCAGTTGCTGTTCAACTGAAATTAAGTTGATCACAGTTAATAATATGTAAGGTTTTGGGTGCATTCTTAGAAGTTCTTGTCTATTGCATTGCAAGTTCTGAAGTTAAATATTAAATGATTTGGTCAGACACTGTGGACAAAGTGACTGGATACTTATATTTATTTCTACTAAAAATTTTGAGTAGTGTGTATCAGGCTGCTTGTAACGCACATAATGTTGCAGATTATATAACAAGCATAGACCTAACATGCACAAATTTATATTTTCTTATTGTCGTTGCTTTCACATAACCCTAAATCCTGATTTTGTTGGGACAGAGTGCAGAAAGTATCTTCCTGCTCTGCATCAGATCTTGGACTGTAGATACTGTTGCAATTCCCAAAGGTGAAACTGTTCCATTTCCAGCACTACCACGCCCCACCTTCAAATGATGGTTTTTCTATATTACGGTTCCACCTTCTTTCCCATTTCGCTCAGTGGTTACATGAGAGTTGAACTAAATAAAATTAAATTAATAAATGGAACTGCACATTTAATCTTTTTCAAGTACATGTTGTACAGAGTTTAGGTTTCCTGATTGTGATACAGCACCATAAGCAAATAGAAACCCTTCCAAGATTTCCAGAAGCTTTGTGTTCATCAAGATGAGTCTCAAAATTTCACCCGACTGCATTGTACTTGAATACAAGCTATTGATCAAAGTTAACAAATAAGAATTCTAACTGTGATTCCTGCACTTGCTCCACCCCTAAAAGTACACTACTGCTAACCTTTAGTCAATGCCTTTGTCAATTCATAGGCTTATCCTGAATCTTTGGCTTGATAGTCTTTCCTCCCCATTCAGCAAAAACATTACCAGTTAAAAGGGAATTTTAATTGCAAAGCTTTAGAAAAAAAAATTGTCACAGCTCATTCACCTCCACAACACTAATTTTCTACTTCTGACCTATTCCTCATTAAGTATCAGCAGGAAATCATTATGACATTTCAGTTTAAATAACAAATACAGCAGTGGGTAGAGGGAGAAAAGATTAAAACTGACTTAGTGAAAATTTAACTGATCCCTTCAAGAAGATTTCCAGTGTCTCAATGAACTGGAAAGTATTTTGTAGATTAAACTGCATATTTGCAGTTTAGCAAATATGTTTTTCAGCTGTGCTTTCTACCCATTAACAATCATGACTCAAGCCAATTTTGTATTTATTTGGAGTCTCAGGATGCTTTTGCTTTAATTACTTTTTTGCATTTCTAAGAACAAAAACAGCAATGTGAGAATATTTACAGTACAAACCTGATTTATCAGGTTGGATTATACATTTTTCAAATTTGAAACATACTTTAATCAAGTTGATTACACTATATTATAATGCAATAATGTTGGTCATCTTGGTATCATTATTCAGAAAAAATACCTCTGAATAAGCTGTCTACTCTATAAACAATAAAGAGAAATTTAAGGTGGAGGAAGGGAAAATATACAGACATTTTATATTAAAAAAATCTATATTTTAAGATAAAAAGAACAGGGATTAAAATTTTAGTGGCCATAGTTGTTAAAATTTAAAAAGCAAATGGACAAGATAATTCTCACCTGAAGTAATTGATTTGGGGTAATTATAAAGTCAAATACTTTATTCTGATTTCATGCTTCGCTTGGTAAAGCATCTTACAACTTTGGAATAAACTATATAGGGAATAATTCTAGAAAAAAAGTCTACTATTCCAATTCAAAACTATATTCCACATTTTTGATTCACTTTACTGAAACATGTTTATGAAACAGAGAATTGCCAGTTTCATTAATGTCTGCTGCAAGTGATGATACTTTGCCAACCTAATCAATAGGCATATCTGACATTATTTAGAGCATAGCGTATTTGAGCTCAAAGTCTGCTACCAAGTGGCAGACTTCAAACACAAGCTCCTGAACAGGAGGCACTTTACCAAAGGCTGGGGGGTGTGTGAAAAGAGGGAGAGACATCAGTTGTGCCCTCATGCATCTCTCAGTAAAAATCTGTAAATGCTGCTGTCTATATGGTAAAAAAAAAGTAATTGTTGGGGCAATGAGAAAACAACTATTACATTGTTTAATATTCAAACAGATACCAGACTTTACTTCTGGATGTACAAATTAATAACTTAAAATGTAAAAGGAATTCCAACTTTTATATAATAGTGCAAGAAATAAAAATGAAACTGGACTTTTGGAAGTTTGAGATTAGTTTTCATATATTAGAATTTGAATCAATTACATCTCTCCTCACAAAACATGCAAAATTAATTATAAAATAAAAAGTTGTGATTTGAGTAAAAATGCCAAATTAGTTATTTAACAACTATGGGCAGTAAAAGTAACCCCAGTTACCAAAGCTTGGTAACTCACGATACTAGTCAGCACAGACAGACAGCTTCATGGCTGTGCTGCATTACCTTCAGTAGGAGAAGCCAGCTCCCATGGTGGAGTAAAAATCTCCTTCAAATCCCTAAGAATGTTATCCGCATTGCACTCCCTCCCACCTACTCCATGCTTAAGAGCCTTGTCTTGATTCGCTAAATGCCGACGCAATAAAGGAAAAAACAGAAGCAAGAGACAAGTAGGAGAACAGCATGAATGGAACAAAAAAAAACACAAAAAAGCATATTATTCAGACCATAATCATACAGTATGAAAATTAGGTACCAACAGCTGTTAGATACCTCCATGCTGTGTCAAGTGAACACTGAAAAGTATGAAATGAAGTAATGGATTTCGTTCCCTCATTGTTAATATTTAGTTTTTATCCCATTAAAAGCAACTGCCATGAAATATCTATGATTAGTTGCGTAAAAAAATTAACATTGCAATTTGAAAGTTGAGATGCAGCCAACCACAATATAAAAATATCAGGTTCTTAAATTAATCATTGAAAAGCTCCTATCCTGTGTTACTTTGTTAAAGATGAATAAAAAGTCTATTTACATATGTGAATGATGTTTCTGCCACACTTCCAGAAAGTATCACGAGTGGATTGGGAACAGCTGAGAAATTTTCCAGCAACAGGTTTACAATTATTTTTCTTTATAACCAAAGAAATGGCTTTAAGGCCTGCAATGTTCTGCCCCAGGCTATGGTGGAGGTAGATCTATTCGAAGCATTCAAATGGGATTTTGGGATTGGATAGAGGACATGTCCCTTTTTCTTTTCGCTGTGCCACTTTTTGTTTGGCTCATGTCCAACCTTTGTTGTTCCTTGTGGAGCGGCTTGTTGTTTTCTTGTCCCTTGGAGCTTTTCCCTTTGTGTTAAATATTTAAATAGTCTTTTCTTGTGGAGGTTGGTATTTGGGAGCTATATTGCTATCTGGAAAGGAAGAATGTTCAGGCGAGCAGGTAGGGAAATGGCACAAGTGAATTGTTCAGAGCTGGTGCAGACAAGAAGGTTGAATAGCCTCCTTCTGTACTGTAACAATTTGGTGATAAGAAAATAGAAAAACTGAAAAAAAGAAAGGCAACATGTACTTTTTTTTGTTAACTTGATCCTATTTTAGTACGACTTATACAAATCGCATACTTTCCAAGTCTAAATGCAAATTAGAAATAAACATGGAAAATGTCTTATGATACACTGTTACTAAGTGAATGCACTATCAAATTTTCTATTGCAAAGTCATATAGAATCATAGAATCCTTATAATGCCAGAGGCCATTCAGGCTCATCGAATCTGCACCAACTCTCCGAAAGAGCATCTTGAGCAGGCCCATCCCCATAACACATTTACCTCACTAATCCGCTAACCGCATACCTTGAGACACTAAGGGGCAACTTAGCATGGCCAATCCACGAAGCCTGCACTTCTTTGGATTATGGGAGGAAACCAAAGCACCTTGAGGCATCCAGCACAGGCATGGGGAGAATGTACAAACTCCGCACAGTCACCCAAAGCTGGAATCAAACCCAGGTTCCTGGGGCTGAGGAGCAGTGCTAGCCACTGTGCCACTAAAGGGGGAGTAAAAAGCCCATTTACATACAAGCAAAAAATTAAAAATTAAGCTATTTGCATATTTTAGGCACATTGATTTGAGAATATTTACAGTATAAACTTAATTACTTTTTTTACTGGTTGGATTATAAAGTTTTCGAAATTTAAAATATACTTGAATGAACTTGATTACAAAACATTATAATGAATAATTTTAGTCAGGTCAATAACATTGTTTAGAAACCCACTGAATAAGCTGTCAAGTCTAGGAGTCATAATGTGGAGATGGATTGGGGAGGGCACAGTAAGAAGTCTCACAACACCATGTTAAAGTCCAACAGGTTTATTTGGACTCACGAGCTTTCAGAGTGCTGCTGCTTAATCAGGTGAGTCAGTGACTCATCTGACAGTGACACACTGACCTGAAAATACATGAAAACAATGCTGCCTTGTGTCAGTTAAACTTGAAGCATCACATTAAAATTTTGTTCCGTCACAATTAAATTCACAAAGTTTAGTATGGGGCAGACAAGTGTTTATATCAAGCTGATTTTATGTAAAAAGCAGTGCTGGCATGTTGCCTGAAGTAGTTTTCCAGCCTAGATTTTTTTTTGGTTGTGTGCAGATTAACAGCAATTTAAGTAGCAATCATTTTGCTGCTAACCATGGAAAAGAATATAAAGCGCAATCCTGCAAATGGTAGAAATATGGAACAAACACAAAATGCTGGACACTCAATGGATGAAAGATAAAGGAAATAACTGATATCAGAAAGGTTTTAGTTTTCAAAGAAGGCATGTGTAGAACTGAAGCGTAATCAAATTATAACCTCAAAATAGAAGTGTTGTGGTAAAATATTAATTATGTAAAACGAAAGCTGTTTTTAAAAATTACAGAATCCAGAACAAAGTCTAATTCTAAAAGTTTCTCTTAAAATACATAAATCGTTTAATCTTTCACTATTTCTGTGACAATAAACAGCGAGAGAGATAGGCAGTAAACAAGCAGTTACCCTTCACAATGATCAATTTTAATTCTCATTGAATCTCAGTGAATAGTTTCTCTAACTGATTCTTCTGAAGTGATAACCCAATATTTTCTTCATGTGGAATTCTACAAGCCATACTAACACAAGAATTACTGCTATTGTTTTATAATCTATACAATCAGAAATTTATACCAATATTTGCAATTAGAAATACTTTGAAAACTCAAGGCTGAAATGTTAGAAAAGCGATCTCTGAAAAAAAAGTCAAGATTCATTATGTTCAGCTCAAATGTTTCCAAGGTATTTACCTTTCTTTGGTGCAGCCCGAGATGATGGACTGAAGAACTTTTTGACTGTCTGGACTTTTCTTTTTGTCTCATTTGTTTTTTTCTCCTCAAATTTAGAAAAAGTGAGTGACGGAGCTCCTTGACTGCTAGCATAGGCAGCCTCTTCTTCGCGCTGTAAACTTTGGATTAAAAAATATTGTTTTAGATTAATATGCAATACACAAGCAAATATTCAGTGCGTACTGTAAAGGGCCTGTTACCTAATGGTGGTAAACTAACCTTTAGGAAGATTTTATTTGCATTAAGTATTTTCAACCTATTGCTCAGGTATAATTGCTGTAGTCAGAAAGTTCCACTTAAATTCAATAAAAAAAGGAATTTCAAATGCAGACATATTAGAAAAAAAATGCAATGTCCAGAAATTTTAAGAAAACAAAAGAGAGGAGACACCAATAAAAATAGCTGAAATGAAAGCAATACCAAGAGAAACAGCTGCATGAATTTAATGGGAACATAAGTACAGTGCAAAACCAATAATACAAGAGAATTTATCTTGGCGCCTAAGATGTTACCATATTGCACTTTATGCAATGTGGAATGTATTACATCCACTCAGTTTCATTTTTTGTTTGCATCGGTGCTGTATTAACATTCTTTAATAGTGAGCATACACCTGGTTCAGGACCAAGATCAGTTTTCAGTGAAGCACATTACATATGGCACATACAGACAAATACATTTTATTTGGACAGGATGGTCAGTTGCATTGTTAAAGGAATTAATACATCAAAAAATAAAATATAATGGAAAAGAAAGTCATTGTGGGACAGATCTTAGAATGTATAATGGATATTTCCAGTGAAATACAGAACAAACAAAAGTGGTAGCACTACCGTTCTGCAAGCTCCCAGTCTTCCTGAATCTGTCGCTGTCTCGCTTTGCTGTACTCCTCTCTCCAGCACTTGGAACAAAATCCTTGCCAAGCAGGATTGCCATAATAACCACAGCCTTTCTTACATAGCAGCTCGGACTGGTCCACATGGATTCCTCTGCGCTCAGATTTCAAGCTCATCTTTCTATTAAGAGACAAAGTAAAGTAACAGTAAAAACAAAAACGGTTCCCTAAAGCCTGAAAGAAAGATCTAATCAGCATAAAACAGCTGCAAAGATCAATAGAGATAATAATTTACTCAAATGCCTTCACTGTAAAATGGTTCTTTAAATAGGATTTCAATGATTTTTTTTTCCTCTTCCTTGTAGCTCTATTAGAAACAAAACTATACATTCAGGGTTCAGCTATCAAAATTAACACCTCGGTGCTGATTTTTACAAGCATGTAATGCATTTTAATATTCTTATCATGCTAATTGCCTCATGTCTACAATTATATATGATGTTTACAGTTAGTTACAGACAGTATTAAAGAGCATCAAAAGTTGAAACCATCAAATGCTCTTAAGATTGTTCTCTCACTTTCACATGGTACAAGCTGACAATGTCAAACTAATTTGCCATGTGCTATTTCTCAGACCATTTTAATTTTAATGAATAGGATTTGTCCAGTATTGATAATGCAAAGTTGGACCAGGTCATCTGGATAATTTACTAAATTTACAAAAAGCTTCAAGAAGTTCAGTTTACACCAGATGCAGTTATATTGGTAGAATAATCCAAGGATGGAATTTTTCCATTTTAAAACTAACTGCCATGGCGGGAGCAGAAATACGAACGATTTCCTAGTCCGGTATAAAATGTGAAAATATGCCCCATTTTCTGGCTCAGACCTCATTAATTATGCCCTGTGTGGGCATAATTAATGGATGGCATGTAGACCACTGTTGTGTCTGGTTGCCATATTGAAAAGGCATCCAAAATCATAGGTCCACTACTGAAGAAGGCAAACCACCTGAAAATTAAGATAGAGATCTGAGAGCACTTTGAGACCAGAAAGTGAATCTCCTGAGAATAAAGATGCATCTCCTAGAACATTCTAAAGCTGAAAGATGGAACCCCTCCAGGACACCTAATCTGGAAGGCCCACTGCTATGTTCCAGGGTGTAGGATTACATGCTGAACTCCAGAGGCAGCCCCAAGCATTGTTCAGATGAGTCCCGACAACTACATTTCATACTGTTCCAGATGTGGTTCACATTGGTGGTGTAATCCTCACATCAAACCAACTGTACCACATTACACTGATATAGAAACCACAGCATATCTGGCCCTTAAAAGATAATTAGAGATGAGAAAGATTAATCTTAATTAATCAACACAGATACTCTCTCACCCCAACTTTATTTACCCAAACACTTCTATGAAGAACAAGGGCTGTCAAAAGGTAAATTTGAAAAGGTTCTTAACCATAGATAAATCAAATTGATGAAGGACTGAAACATGATAACGCTGTTAACTACAGCTCCCGAAATGGAATATGGGGATTGTAATGCACAATTAATCCCCACATGTTGAATATATTGCAGGCAACATGCCAATTTCATGCTGTTTTAAGTAATTTCAATCTCCATCCAGTGGCAGTCAACAGCCAAACAGATTGCACAACATTCACTGACACTAACAGAAAAAGGAGCTAATTGGAGAAAAATATTTTAATTTATACAGTTCCTTTCACATGCATAGGACAAACCAAAGCATTCTTCAGCCAATAAATGTTTTTAAAAGTAGTCACAGAAGTAATGTTGGATGTAGGTACATTAATTATCCTGATCCTCACTAAAGAAGAATGTTCACCATTATTGGAATTGCCAATGTTAACGTGTAACGAAAGACTGGATGAAAACATTGAAGGTTCTGGCATCCTCATATCCAGTCCTCCTCCTTATATCCTGTCTATCCCTCATGCAACACTTCTGACTTACAAGCTGGTGATACAAGTATGCATTTCTCATTTCCTCATTGTCCTATACCACTATGTGCCCTTCTTCTTTCAGATGCCCAAAATGTGGTCAGACAGTGGACGAGCAACAAGTGTTATGAAGGAAATTCTTGATCTGACACTTGCAGCCACCATCTCAGTTAATAAAACTTTGTGCAATTCAGAAGATAGTACTGAGGCAGGATCTGCACATGGCAACACAGCAGTCACAAGTGTCTGCAGCCAGTTCGGAAGCAAGAATAGTACAGATACCAGTTTGCAAAAGATCACATCTGCACAAGAGTTCTACTCCAGAGGGTTCAGATGAACAGTTTGATGGGGCAGCCTACAGAAGACTGATGAGTATGTATAAAATGCATGGTGGATAGAGAAGACTGCCAGAAAACTTGTGGTCAATTCAAGGAGACTGGAGGAGGTCCAATTCTTTCTTGGCACAGGGTTTGTGCAGTCTTTGACTGCACAGAAATAATGACCAACTTAACCAGCGCACTTGCAACCCAACAATGATGCAGCATCTGATAGCTGAAATCTCAGCTTCCACTGAAGCATAGACAGCTTCCACAAAGTTTTTACAAACTTTTAGAGATGCACCATAGAAAGCATTCATTCTGGTTGTATCACAGCTTGATAAGACTCCTGCTCTGTCCAAGACTGCAAGGAACTACAAAATGTAGCTCAATCCATCACACAAACCAGTCTCTGCCTACACTTCCCGCTGCCTCAGCAAAGCAGCCAGCACAATTAAAGACCCCACACACCCCGGACATTCTCTCTTTCACCTTCTTCCGTTGGGAAAATGATACAAAAGTCTGAGGTTACGTACCAACTGTCTCAAAAACAGCTTCTTCCCTGCTGCTGTCAGACTTTCCTTGCATTCAGTTGATCTTTCTCTACACCCTAGTTACGATTGCAACACTACATTCTGCACTGTCTAGTTTCCTTCTCTATGAACAGTATGCTTTGTCTGTATAGCACCCAAGAAACAATACTTTTCACTGTATGTTAATACATGTGACAATAATAAATCAAATTAAAAGGTCTGAGTACCGCAATCATGGTTGTGGATTGGTGTGCAAAAGGGCTTGTAGAGTATCAAGGCAGTCTAGAAATCTTCCCAACAGATTACTAAATGGGGACCAAGGGAAATGCACAAGGGTGATTGGTTGACTTTTGTACGCAATATGAAACTTTCATTTATAAATTTGATTTGGCAGGTTTATGGCAGCTTGTAATTCTACATTATGCAAAATGGACGCTGTGATCGTCAGTGACATAAATGTGGGAACGTCACTGAATGGGGTGCTGGGGTTGTACTTACTTTTTAATCACATTCAGGTCAGCTCTTCTCTGATAGCCCGACCAGGAAGCTGTCTAGCTTGGCTCCTCTCTTCCTCTCTCCCTGAACTGCTTGCCATATAAGCTGGTGACAAGGGTTATACCCTCTTGGGTGATGAAGCTGTGCTTCAGACAAGTCTTGACATTACCAAGTATTGCAGGTATCTTCCACTTAGCTAAAGTATTATTTCAACATGCTAATGGTCTCTCCAACTCATTTCATGCATTTACCTATATGATTTGCTGCCAACGGCCACATAGCAGCTAGACATTGAGCGAGTGGAAACCCTTTGGGTTTCGGCTGGCATGCAGAATTGAAAGTGTGCACTTAACAGCATGCTGCATCATGAGGAAGCCTGCAATCTAGCGAAGTAGTGTGCTTACTCTGCATATTTTTCTGTGATTAGAAGAAATGAAATGTCGTTAGCTGTCAATGAATAGACTGATTGACCTCCTTCATGCAATGGGAGATAGGAAATTGAGAGGTGTGTAAACATCTTTAGCTTTTGTCCAGTTCAAATTTCATGTCACCTTCGCAGTCATTAGTGAAGATGATCTTACAGAAGAACAGCTATCATGCATATTTCCTCTCACTGAGGTTTATTAGGAAGATTACTCCCGAAATATCCTGGGCAGATACAGCTTCCTGCCGAACACATTTTTCCACATCTTTCCCTTTTAGTAGGTTGACCTGCTCTGCATGGTCTTTGCAATGCCATATCCAAGGGGACTAGAATGCTCTGGATTCCATTTTGACAAACAATAGCTGTTTGCAATCAAACAGCAGGACATGCACAATTTCTCATTGAAAATATCCTAGTATATTTCCTTCTGAATCAAATTATTTCAAAACAATGCACCAAATCATAATAATTATCAGGATCTGTATATATGCCAACCAAAATATATGAAAAAGAATGCTCAAAATATTGATGATTCTGGTTCCTTTTCAGAATTAGCGCATATTAGTTGAAATTCACTTTTCAAAACTGAAGCAGAAACCAGCCTTCAGTATCATCATAACAGATACTAGCAAACATAAAAAGGATGAAAAAAGACCATCAGACTCATTGATGCTCTCATCCTATCCACAGGATGATGCAGCCTATACCCTGCCCTCCTGAATTTTCAACGAGAGGGAAAAAACTAGTTAATTTCAGCAAAGTGCTGGAAAATTTATCCTCAATTAAATAAAACAATCAAGTTATTTACACAAGGCAAAAAACTAAAACTTTTATAAACCGTACTCTTTAAGCACATGCCAACGAACTCCTTCAAGAACTGATCAAGTCCTTCACTAAAGACCTATAGTATTCACTCTTAGTTCACGTTCCAGAGAGCAAACCTTCATGAAAAAAAACATTTACTAGCATCAAACCTGCCTCTTTGTCCATATTTTTGTTACGTCTTCTAATACTATCACCTTCCATTTCAATTTTTTATTCAATTCTACCATAAAACATCATGTTCCAAGATGACATTTCTGCAAAAAATGTGAACTTTCCAAGTCCAAGCTCATAATTAAAAGATCCATGTAAATATCCTCTTGTTTTCAGCTCTGTGTTTCTCAAGGTTCATTATCTCCATCATTTTTGATGGAGAAGTGATCATGACAACAAAAGGATGAATTAAAATTCATATAACGTAAAGGATTAAGGATTTGATGGGAGGAGGGACGGAAAGAATTTTATTCCCCACTCAAGGTACGAAGAGTAATTCCAACACTGTCTAATTTAATATGATAACAAGATATCCTGGAGACAGGGTTCAATGCTTTCGGATCTGATCGTGGCATATTAGTAATTTTCGTGGATTACAAATCTAGATGTCCAGATTAATGTTCCAGAGAAATGAGTTCATAGTAACAGTTCTGCAATAAAATGCTGTTCTCATTAACAGCGCCTAAGAAACTACTGATTTTTATTTTCCAGGGGAAGTATCCTGCCATTTTCTCATGGTTTGGTCTACATATGACTGCACAAATAGTCCCAGCTGACCATAGGCTGCTCTCCTCTTTTGAGGGGGACAGTTGACTGATAATAATTTAACCTGAAGATCACCACAACTCTGGCAAGAGGCAAGGTCAATCTCTTAATCAAGATGTTGAAACTATGAAAGCAGGGCATTATGCCCTTTTCACGAATAATCTCAGCCAGGATGGGAATTGAATCTGCACTGTTGGGAGTCACTTTGCATCACTAACCAGCCGTTCAGGCAACTGAGCTAACCGACTCACTGAGATAGTAATGTATTGGCCACTATACAGGAAAAGAGTCCTGTCCATAAAGAAAGTCAAAAAGTCTAAGGAATTTATTGCAAGATTAGTGTTGATAAGAGGATCTGAACAGAAATGATACAACATTTGCTCAGATCACAAGGAGGTACTATTTTGATTTATCTTAGCATTAAATAGTCAGCAGTTTGGACACATTCCTGAATACAAAGCACAGGGACTGCTGATGGGAGCAATTAGTGCAACTGAACCAGGCAGAATATCCAAGAGAAATACAAAACTTGTAACACTGACCCTAAGAAACGTGCTAGATGGACAGCCACAACCTCAGAATTAAAGCTTTCTATTCTAGTTGGCAATCACCTAATCAAGATGTCGGTTGAAACTATGAAAGCAGGACATTTATGCCCTTTTCCCCATAACATTGATACTTCAGAACCACATGTAACAGAGGCATCTCAGGGCTTGCTAACAGAAACACTAGAGGACAAACAACAACTGAATTGCGAAAATAAAACGGAATTTCCAGCTTTCTGGATAAGGCCTGCAGCCAAAATTGTAAACAATAATTCAGTCACCTTGAAATGCTTTGTGATAGATATACAGGTAGCACAGTGAAGTTAAATACCAAGATAAAAATAGTCTGCTAATGTTACATATGATTGAATATGCCTTTTTAGGTCTGACACAAATATTGGAAATTCACATGACTTGGACATGAACAAGGATCAGGAATAGGCTATTCAGCCCCTCACTGAGATTATGACTAACTTTATAGTAACCTCTAATCTGCATCCTGCCTATCCTTGTCAACCCCTTGCTTATTGCAGACTGAGTAATATAATACAATACGACACTGCCCAATGTCGATCCAAGTCCAAATAGCTACTGTGACATACAAGGGATACAGATTTTGGATCAGTAGATCTCAACCAGGACAATGATTTAGGGCCCCCTTGCTTCCAACCTTGATCAGGCTCAAATGTCTTTCCACTATTCCAATGCTTTGTATCCCAGCCCTGATGCTGTGTACAGCCAGTCCTCAGAGTTGTAACACAATTGGCTCCTGAAAATAGTGTTATAAAGCAAAGTGTCATAACTTGGAACTGATTTTTGCAGGGGAACAATGTTAAAAATGGGGGATTGATTCATGAACCAAGACCTAATAACCCTATTTACTAGATATACATTTCTCTTTTCCAACTTACTCTCAGGAATTTAGTTCGATATTTTGGTCAATGATTTCATACTTTTTAAACCTGTTTTCACGGCTTGGGAGAAAATGGTCTTTTGGAGCTTAGTCACCAAATGTTTTTTTGACTGGGTATCCATGTCCCTGATCATTCTCCGTGAAGCACAACCTCCACTCCCACGTGTCTTCCTGTTCCAACTGAATTCAGACCTCTCCTGGACAGCTATCTGAAGTCCAGCCAACTTGGCTTACACAGCATTGGACAACACTCGAGCCTAGCTAGGGTCAGCTGCAGTGAACAAATTGGGTGCGGCATTCTGGAATAATTTACCAGAGAACGGTTTTCATGTTGGTCCAGGTTATCCACCAGCTGTTCACTGCTCATCATTGCCACCTTTGGTGCTGGTGAGAGCTACCAGACTGAAGGGCACCTGTGGGGACAGGCATGTGGTTTAGGAATTTTCCCACAATCCAACAATGCCACCCCAAGCTTGAATCAAACACGGTTTGAGCAAAAGGCTGCAGGCACCAGAATCCCACTGTAATTAATGGGAAAGAGTCAGTGGGGCAAGGCCACATTTTACTAGCAAGTCAGAGGAAGGTTTCTCCACTTCCCTAGGCTCAGAGTTAGCAACATAATCAATAATAATAATAATATAAATAATAGGGTGCACGGAATGTCAATGTGCACATATGAACCTTTGAACTTGTTGCTTGCATGGCATTATAAAAGCTGAAACCAATGATGTAAAATTGAAACATGGCGTCAATTTATACATTTTGTAAGTACTATGTCTCATAACTCAAACGTCATAAAGTTGAGGACTTCCTGCATTTACAACAGCAGCATTTTACGATTTTTCACATCAGCTATTTTTAGCATAGTGAAGTTATTGGAGGTGGTGAACATGGAGAACTACTACCCAATTTCCATTTTTAACTGTTCACGTGCAGTTGCTGGAAATTGCTGACCAAATTACTTTTAAAAGCAAGTGCTGATGACCTCACTACTATTTTTATTCCAAAATATGGGTCATAACCTTTTAATTGCCTCAAACAATGTTCGCAAATCATCAACTTCGATCTCTTACAATTTGTCTGCACACACAACCCATCTTGATATTAGCACAGTGACAACACCACAAAAGTATTTTGGTGGTCGGGAAGCACTTTGCAATACGGTAAAACGTACATTTCATTAGAAAATCTTTTTCGCTCACTATGTATTTAACAGAATTAAACAAAATCACAATGTTTATCTGAATTCCAGTTCTGATTCTCACCTGAAATATAAACCTACATTTTCTCCTTGCATGATGAACCATGTCAGTTTTTTTCTCTTGTCCTTCAAATTTAAGACAATTATAAACTACTGAGCACAGTATGTTCAAATTTGAGATGTGTATTATTGTAAGCAAATGCATTGAGGATCCTAAGTAGTTATACACCCCTAAATATTAAAGCGAAACATGCACGTTGACAGATCCATGGATGAAATACAATTTTAAGTTATAACATCATCGTTGCCCTTAAGACACCCATCTCCTCAGCTAGCAATCCTAATGCTGATATGATTGTGGATACTTGGCTAAGAGGAAGAAATCTTTTTTCTTTAATTTTTTTCATGGAATGTGGGTGGGGTATCTAGCTAGGCCAGCACTTATTACCCATCCCTAATTGCCTTGGAGTTGGTGGGATGAGTCATCTTCTTGAACTGCTGAAGTCCATGCGCTGTGGGTACACCCACATGCTGTTGGAAAGCGAGTTCCAGGATTTTGATCTAGTAATAATTAAACAATGCTGATATACAGTACAGCATCTCAAATTCAGTTGACTGAAAACTGGGACAATATTCTAAAAGGGCCATCCAAGAGTTTTAATTCCTATTAAATAAGTGAAAAAAATTACTGATCGTTTGGGGAGTTAGTGCTTCAATGCAGTGGTGTACCAAGCTGTTATCCACATGGCACCCCTGATACTTCGCATTCTCCAAACAATCCTTGACCCCACCCAATCCAACATACCTGATCCACACAATCCACAGAGGAGCATCCAACCTAACCCCTTGGCTAATAAAGCAGATAACTCTGCAGCGTAAAAGAATGCAAGTCATGATACAATGAAATGCTGTAGGGCAATAAATTTAAAAGCAATCAGGTCAAAAAAGCCAGCAAAAGTCCCTAATGTTAACTTCAATAGAAAAGACAGATGAAGCTCCTTGGCATGAAGGTGTGCCAGAAAGACTAGAAGCTCAGATGGCTAGAAAACACTTCTCTATATTGTAAAGGAACTTCTTATCTGGATTTCTTGCACCCTCCTGTTCATTAAGTTTCAAATTTCCCCACCCCACCACACTATCTCAGAAACCAGCAAGTTCCAAAATCTGGCACAGACCGGTCCCAAATTTACCACTTTTGAAACACCATACATACCGCTCCAAGTCAAGATAACATGTGATTTGGTCAGGAATTGGCAGCTTGCGGTACTCATAGGTTTGGAAAGTGCAAAGAAGGCTTGAACAATTCTGCAGTGTATCTTGGAAGATGGCATATACTGCTGTCACTGAATGTTGGTGCTGGAGGGAGTAAATGTTTAAAGGAGATGGCATGCCAATCAAGAAGGCTGCTTTGTCCTGGTGTTGTGCTTCTTTAGTTTTGTTGGAATTGCACTCATCCAAGCAAGACTCCATCACACTCCTGACTTGTACCTTGTGGATGGTGGAAAGGCTATGGGGAGTTAGGTGCCAAAAGAATTTCCAGCTTCTCATCTGCTCGTAACCACAGTATTTATATGGTTGATCCAGTTTTTTTGGGCGTTGGAACTCCGAGGATGTTGATAGTGAGGGATTCAGTGATGGGAACACCACTGAATATCATGGGGAGATGGTTAGATTCTACCTTGTTGGAGAAGATCATTGCCTGACACTTGTGTGCCATGAATGCTACATGCCACTTATCAAACAGCATATGTCTGAACACGGTCCATGTCTTGCTGCTTATGGACATGAGCTACTTCATTATCTAAGTAGTCATGACTGAACATCTGTACACCTTTTAATGGTGGGGATGTCATTGAAGAAGCAACTGAAGATGGTTGAGCCTAGGACAACTACCCTGAGGAATTCTGCAGTGATGTCCTGGGGCTCAACTGATTGACCTTATGGTGTTTCCCAAGTTGCATGCAAAACTCCATTTGCTATCCACTTCAACTGACAGATTCAAATTTTCCTTGTACGAGATGGAAGACAACTTGAAAGGCGTAAAGCAAATAAATCCCCAGGGTTATCTGGTATCAATTCCACAGTGTAAAGGCAAGAGACTAGCAAAGAGTCTTGCAAGGCACTGATAATCATTGTGCTGGAGTCTGTTGAAATGGATGAAGTAAAAG
The DNA here is from genome assembly GCF_965287045.1 of Carcharhinus amblyrhynchos. Classification (NCBI taxonomy): domain Eukaryota; kingdom Metazoa; phylum Chordata; class Chondrichthyes; order Carcharhiniformes; family Carcharhinidae; genus Carcharhinus; species Carcharhinus amblyrhynchos. The sequence continues at coordinate 25,836,991 of NC_137346.1, read as the reverse complement.
TTTGAAAATAGTCTAACACACTGGTGCCATATTTGAAAAGTGACAAAATAGACAGTAATTAGATCCATCAGCTTAACTTTCATGGAAAATCATGGAAACAGTTAATCACATCTAAATATTTACCCAGTAACAGCAGTCAAAATGACTTTGGACATGAAAATCCTGTCTGACCAACTCTTAATTCCTTTGAGGATGTGTCAAACCAAGACAAAAATGGTAAATGCTGCAACATTAGACAAAAAAAACCACAAAGATCTTCAAGACCACAAATATGTGCATGCACAAGCTTAGATAGGAACACACCCAGAATTTTTTTTCTAATGCATAGGCCAATATTATAAACTTTAACTTTTAATTAAAGAACAATAACCTGATTTATTTCCACTTCACAGCTGTTCAGAGAACTAAGGAATTTTTTTTATCAACCTTTTCTTTTCGATTTTCTTTCCCCAGTTCCCTCCACACTTCTGAAAATGCAGATCATTGGTACTGCTGTGAACTTTCTGTCTGGTTATATAGATTGTCCTTCTAGGTAGACTTCACACCTTGTATTTCAGCATTACCAATGGTCTTTTTAAAAACCTTTTCAAAGGTGGACCAGAAAGAACATAAGAACATAAGAAATAGGAGCAGGAGTAGGCCATCCAGCCCTTCGAGCCTGCCCCGCCATTCAATAAGATCATGGCTGATCTGTCGCTGCTCATCCCATTCGCCTTCCTGACCACCTGCTGGTAAGACAAGGCAATTTACGAAGCATTAAACTGCTTTATTACAAACACAGCAAGTGAAAATACAGACCAATAATTATGTGCAGAGTCACTTAATTCAGTTGGCATAAATTGATTTCACATAATACAAAAAATGCACATGCTTCATAAAAAGAGTTACAGCACAGGAGGCTGCCATTTAGCCCATCAAGTTCATGCTGGGTTTCCAAGAACATTGGAGTTAGCCCCACTTCTCCACCTTTTCTCTCTGCTCTTCAAATCCCCTCTTTTTGGATACCTAGCCAATTCTCCTGTGGTAGCCATTTCTATTCGCCTCCAACAAATCTCAAGAATTCTATTTCAGATCCTAACTATCATGTATAAAAAGGTTTTTTTTCTCAGGTTGCCTCATGTTCTTTTGCCATTTACCTTTCCGTCTGCTTCTCAATCCTTCCGCAAATGGGGCAAAGTTCTTCCAATCTATTCTGTTTAGAGTGTTCATAATTTTAGACAACTATATAGACCTCTAAATATTCTCTTCTAAGGAGAACAATCTCAGCCAAATCAATCTACCCACATAAAATTAAGTCTTTCACCCCAGAACCATTCTTGTAAATTTGTTCTGCATACTCTCCAACTTCTTCAAATCCTTTCTGAAGTGCAGTATCCAGAATTGGACACAATATTCCAGTTGAGAGCAAATTAGTATTTTTACTTAAAAGTTCAGCATAACTTCCTTGCTTTTCTACCAGCCTAAACTCATTGAAGTTTATCACTACACTCCTCAGTTCATAACTGTCCCTTGCATATCCAAGTCTAGATCTTGTTTCTGTACTCTATGCCCAAGACCCCACATTTCTTATTAACTAACTTTCTCATTCTGCCCTACCACCTTTAATAATTTCTGCATGCATATCCCCATGACTGCTGGCTCCTACACTCCCTTCAGTTTGCGTTGTCTTTCTTTGTTTTTCCTTATTCATCCTACTCATTTCATACTTTTCTGCTTTAAACTACATCTGCCATGTGTCTGCTCATTCCACCTGTCTAAACTCATTGAAGTCTATCACTCGACTCATTTCACAATTGTGCCTTGCATGTCCAAGTCTAGATATTTAATACAGATCAAGAAAAACAGCACTGGTGGCCTTATTTTTAGCCCCTAGGTTCCACATAAGCTCCCCCACCTAATTCCTTCCACTTCTCCTTCTTTAAAATCTACTTCCTCCTAACACGTCTATAATTTTCTTGCGTGTAAATAAAGGTGGAATTTCTGTTAAAAAAGGGCATTTTAGATGACAACTATCTTATCTTTATATAGTACTGAAGTGGCACCAGTAACTTGAATGTTTATCAGGAAGCCATCCTTCCTGTCATCTGACACCTAATCATGTGTCACGACCTCAAAAAAAATGCATAACGATAGTAATCAAATTGGCAACAACAGTACAAACTCCGCACAGAAAAATGGAAAACGTGGAGCAGACAGTTCACTTTATTTATTACGAACTACTCAATGGGAATAGGTTGTATGGAGATGGACACAGATTGACTAGAAAGAACATTAAACAACTCAAAAGTACGCCACAAAACAATGTAAACATGCCCTAGTCAAACTTTCTGTTTCACTTGAGTGGGGAGGAAATATAGAGTCATGAATTCCGTACATGGTTTCCAGCTCAAGTGCAACTTAAAATACAAATCTTCCACGACGCAATGACATTCCAAAGTCCTTCACAACCTACTTAGCAAGTGCAACAATTAAAATTCGGGGAAATGCAACAGCCAAGTCGAGCACAACAATGGCCGAGTCACTTGTTTTGGGGACGTTAGTTATTAAATGGTGGCCAGGACAGGGCAACTAGAACTCTTCTACTCCTAAGAGAGTGCCAACGGGATCCTGGTGTCCACTCAAGAAAGGACAGGGCTTCGGTTCTGATGAAAGGTCATCTCTGCAATCAGTGTTTTGTTTTTATTTCGGGGTTTCGCTGTCTCATCCGACAATGCGGCGTTGCTGGGGTGTAAGCGTCGATTTATTTACGACCTCCAGTCTGGCTCTGGAGTGCGGCTTTCCGACTGAGGAGCGGTGTGATAACACTTAGCTCGGGGCATAGGGGTCGGTGCATTTTAAAACCGGCAATCGTGTGAACTTTGTTCCCCAAACGGTCCAGGGAAGATTCAGTGATTGGTTGGTTGGTTAGGACAGCAGCTGACCGAAGGGTCCACCGCACTGCTGCCATCACCGCGCTCTGCCCTGCCCTGCCCTCCCCTCCCTGTCCCCACAGTGGGGGAGGATGCAGAGTTTAGGGCAGGGTGGATGCACTCGGCCTTGACCGGGGGGGCGCCTGGCCGTGCCGGGAACTGTCAATCTTGACAGCGGCACTGGGGAAGGGGGACCGCCAGCCCGCTGCAAAACGGACTGACAATCAGTCTAACACCGCTGAACAATCGACAAGACGCGCCCGGGAGGCCTCTCACCTGGCTCGGTCTCAGTCGCGGTTACCGCCGCCTTTCCTCCCTCTCCGCTTCCCCGTCCGGGCCTTTTGTTTTTCCTTGTCCTCACCAACCGCTGAGCCGCGCGCCGCGGGGTGGGGATTGCGTCATTGCGTCACCGCGCACAGAGCCACGCAGTGACGCACGCCGGCTACGACACTTCAGCTGCGACAACTTTCCCAACTTAACCTGGTGGATCCTGGAAACCCTACAGTACAGAAATAGGCCATTTGGCGCATCGAGTCTGTCTCGACCACAATCCCACCCAGGCCCTACCCCCACCCTACCCCCATATCCCTACATATTTACCCACTAATCCCGCTAAACTACGAATCTCAGGACACTAAGGGGCAATTTTAGCACAGCCAATCAACCCCAACTTTCTCATGTCTCCAAGCCATCGCCTTCGCCTTGGAGAAAGTATCCACTGAACCTGCTGATCTCTATTACCCCACTTTAAAATGATTTTGTGAAGGATTGATTTCGGGAGCAGTGGCTGTCAGTGCCCTATCAGAGCTTTTAGCCACTGATTCACTGCAGGACATCACTCAGTTTGGCCATACCTCACTAGCCCTGACTCATGTAAGAAGTCTCACAACACCTGGTTAAAATCCAACAGCTTTATTTGGTAGCAAAAGCCAGTAGCTTTCAGAGCGGTGCTCCTTCGTCAGGAAAGTGGGAGTTCTGTTCACAAACAGGACATATAAAGACACAAACTCAATTTACAAAATAATGGTTGGAATGCAAGTTTTTACAGGTAATCAAGGTACAGACAATGTGAGTGGAGAGAGTGTTAAGCACACGTTAAAGAGATGTGTATTGTCTCCAGACAGGACAGTAAGATTTTGCAAGCCCAGGCAAGTCATGGGGGTTACAGATAGTGTGACATGAACCCAAGATCCCAGTTGAGGCCGTCCTCGTGTGTGGAACTTGGCTATCAGTCTCTGCTCAGTGACTCTTTGCTATTGTGTGTCATGAAGGCTGCCTTGGAGAATGCTGACCCGAAGATCAGAGGCCAAATGCCCGTGACTGCTGAAGTGTTCGCCAACAGGAAGAGAACAGTCTTGCTTAGTGACTGGGATCTTATGCTTAATGCTATCTCCACTCACATTATCTGCACCTTTAAGACTTAATTAACTGAGTGTATGCCTTTATATGCCCTGTTTGTGATCAGAACACCCCACTCACCTGACAAAGGGGCAGAGCCCTGAAAGCTAGTGGCATTTGCTACCAAATAAACCTGTTGGACTTTAACCTGGTGCTGTGAGACTTCTTACTGGGTTTACTAACTTTCCCAAGTCAGTGGCTCCCACCCGACTTGTCCAAGTAAAGGCAAAGTACTGCAGATGCTGGAATCTGAATCAAAAACAGTTCTTCTTATTCCATTCTCAAAGTTACAAAGCCAATGCTTAGAGTGGACTGGGCCAACCCACATCCATCTCCTTGCTTGCTCCAAGACCCAAATGCAATGGAATCCAATTCATGGTTCCCCACACGAGGGAGACAAACAACATCCAAGCTGACAAGATCAGGCACCACACCCCATCTTGGGCTTGATGCAACACTGGAAAGTTAGTGACTCCCAACTTGTGCAATTCCCGGAAAGTTAAAGGCTGTGGATGTAGGAATCTGAAACAAAAACAGAAAGTGTTGGAAAATCTCAGCAGGTCTGGCAGCTTCTGTGGAGAGAGAAGAGAGCCAACATTTTGAGTATGACCCATCCAGATTCAAAATGTTGGTTCTATTCTCGCTCCAAAGATGTCAGATCTCCTGAGGTTTTTCAGCATTTGCTGTTTTTGTCCTGGAAAGTTAACTCTGCTAGCTTCAGAGATTCAAACAGTACCCCTCCATTAATTTAAATGAAACCCACATTCTGTCCACCAGTTCTCCCTCCAAAAGCCAATCATGATCAGGGGACTTACTTGAATTGATTTCTTATTGTCACATGTTGGGATACATGTTGGATATTGTTTCTTGCGAGCTGTTACTGATAAAACATACCGTTATAGAATACGTAAGGGAGAAAGAAAAGAGAGGGTCTAGACTATAGCACTGCAGCTAGAAATGGGGCGTAGGGAAAGCTTAATGTGTGATACGACCATTCAAAAGTCTGACAGCAGCAGGGAAGAAGCTATTCTTGAGTCAGTTGTTACGTGTTTTCTATATCTTTTTCCTGACAGAGGAAGGTGAAAGAGAGTGTGCCTGGGATGCATGAGGTCCTTGATTGTGCTGGCTGCTTCCCCACATCAGTATAGATGAGAAAGCACTTCTCAAGCCCATGGTGTTGGCCACTGTTAAATTGGAGGATATCTCAAAATATTGACACCATTGTTTCCTGTTGGTCATTCTCCCCCTAAGTTCTCCCCTAACATGTGGTGCTTGTTAAGGGAACAAAATACATTTTCTGTACAAGACTGGGGGATTGGGACAATGAACAAAGAGATTTTTAATCCTTTATAAAGAATTATAATACACATTATAATATACATACGACGTATTAGAAAGGATTCAGGAAAAATGCTGCTGATAGTGGGGTAGTCCAGAACTAGAGGTCATAGTTTGAGGGAAAGGGGCAAATCCTTTAGGACTGAGATGAGGAGGAATTTCTTCATTCAGAGAGTGGTGAATCTGTAGAATTCACTACTATAGGATGTAGTTGAGGCCAAAACATTTCAAGGGGCTAAAGGAATCAAGGGATATTGGTCGGAAGGCAGGATCAGGATAATGAATTTAATGATCAGCCCTGATCAAAATGAATGGGGGAGCAGGCTCAAAGGACCAAAAGGTCTGCTCCTGCTTCTATTTTCTGTGATTCTATGTATTTTCCAGTTTGGTGGACCTTACGTTGTACTTGCCATGGCTCAGTTGCTAGCACTCTCAGCTTTGAACCATCAAGTTTCTGCCTTCAGTCTACTCCAGGTTTTGAAGCCAAAAATCAAGCCTGACACTCCAGTGGAAGTGTCACATAGGGAGTACTGCGTTGTCAGAGGTCCTGTCTTTCAATGAAACATTAAACCAAAATCTCATTTACCTGCTCTGTGACATTTATTTCTACATTACCCCTGAATGGTCTGGTTTTAATGTTAAGGGACCCCCCCCCGCCCCCCCCCCCCAGCCTCCCCCACCTCCCCCCCCAGCCTCCCCCACCTCCCCCACCTTGTTCTAGTCTCTCATGCCAGAGGAAATAAGTGCTCTCCATCTTACGCTATCAAGTCTTTTACTTAAACATTTCAATTAGACTATCCCCTAATATACATTCAAGCCTATGCAACCTGTTCTCATAATTTAACACTATTAGCCTTGGTTTCATCCTGGCAATTCTACACTGAACTCCTTCAAAGGCCACTATATTCTTCCTGAGGTGCAATGTCCTGAATTGCAATGCACAAGAGCTCAGTACAGATGTAGCATAATGTGCATCCATTTGAATTCCAGCCCTCAAGATTAAGGCAATTGATTCATTAGTTTTTTAAATTAGTTTGTCCACTAAGATGTAATGATTTCTGTCCTTTATCCTAAATCTCTTTGCTCATTCACAGTTTCTGCCATTCAGAAAATGTTTTGATGTATCTTTCATTAATTAAAAATAGATGGTCTTACATTTCTGACATAGAACTCCACCTTCTAGCTTTGTCCACTTATTTAATCTGTCACTGTCCCAGTGCAATGTTTTGTTCACATCTGTTTACTGTGCCACCTGATGACACAACACAGACATGCCCTCTTCATATTGGCTCAGTTTTTTGGCAGATAGCCCCGTGGTTCATGAATTGGACTGAGTCAATGGTCTGCTCCAGAAAGATTCCCTTTTGCCTCAATGAATAGCTTGTTTTGGCAATTTCAGCCTGCCAGGCAAACTATACTGTTCTGGACTAAATGAGATCTTCTCTGGACTGTAGGAAACCTGACAATGCTTCATAAATCAGCCCAACTACAACGTGGTCCCATATTCGTATCCTTTCCAGATTGAACTTTGTTGTAGACTGAAGTGGCGTTGATGTCTTCTTCCTATTTAGTGGTTTCTTCATCAATCTCCTGTTGTCCTGGCATGACACAATTGTCGATTGCATGAAGGAGAATGCTGACCTGATCCAAATTTTTCTAACCGTTTCCACTGATTGGATCTTCTAATCACTACCAGGTTAAAAGCCGCGATGGCGAGCGTAAGCAATGGAAAAACCCACTGTAAGTGGTGAGACTGGTGGATCCCATCATTACAGGGTGGGGTGGGGCAGGAAATTCCATTCCTGATTTCTGAGCTAATCTGGTGGCAGTGCAGTGCGCAGCTTGGTTGAGGCCCTCTGGCCTAGGCAGAGGTAAAACTTCTCCCATAACTCTGTGCACCTCTAGTAAACTATTGTGCAACTTTGGTAGTGATTAGCTGCTCCGACTGCTGCTGCAAGCATTTCTCAATTGTGCTCTGCTGGCCTTAACTTTTCAAGCCTTCATTGGCATCAACTGGGATCAGTAGTAAACACTCCCAGACTGCTGCTATCATGTATTATCACAACAATGCTCTGGAACCATTGATAAAGAGAATTGCAAATAATACTGTTGTAAACTAGTGAACATTTACTGACTACACAAGTTACAAAGACGGATTCCGTTGGAACCTTCTTCCTTCAGATTACATCTGACATCACTGATAATGTACTCTAGCTATTCGCACAATAGCTATTAATCCTTTGTACTACATTAAGCCCTATCCACCAATCCAGAATTTTGTTTCAATAAGATCATCCTTATTCTTTCAATCTCAAATTAATATAGCCCAAGCTGCTCAACCTTTACTCATAACCTTTCCTTCATCCCAACAATCAACCTAGTGGTATGTTGGCATAGTGGTTAGCACTGCAGCCATATAGGCCAGGGACCTGGGTTCAATTCCAACCTTAGTTCACTCTCGGTGTGGAGTTTGCACATTCTCCTGTGTCTGGGTGGGTTTCTGCTGGGTGCTCTGGTTTCCTTCAATGATGTGTGGCTTAGGTTGATTGACCATGCTTAAAAGTTGCCCTTAGTGACAGGGGACTAGCAGGGTAAATGTATGAGGTTACAGGGATACAGTCTGTGTGGGATTGATGTCAGTGCAGGCTCGATGAGCCAAATGGCCTCCTTCTGCACTGTAGGGATTCTTCTTTTAAATTAGCGAACCTTCCATGAACTGCCTCCATTGCAATTACTTCCTTCCATAAATAAAGCAAGGAAAACTGTATACAGTATTCCAGGGCATGTGGTTTTGTCAATGCCCAGTACCATTGTGATTCATGTACGAGGACACCCAGGTCCCTCTATACTGCAGAATTCTGCAGACCTTCTCCATTTAAATAATATTTTGCTTTTCTGTTTTTTCCCACCAAACAGTACAACCTCAAATGTTCCCACATCATACTCCAACTGCTAAACTTTTGCCCACTCGCTGAACCTGTCTGTATCCCTTTGCAGACATGTTTTTCTTTCTCATGACTTGCTTTCCTATCTACCTTTGTATTGTTTTTTGACTACAGTCCGTCCTTTCAGCCCAGTCATTAATATGGATTGTAAATAATTGAGGCAGAGAATGGTGAACATCTTGAATGCACTTCATGACAGAATGATGGAAGTAAATCCCCTGGTGAGGGTTAAGAATAGAATGTTACAATTGGTGGACTGTTCAGGGTGACTGAACTAACATGAACCAAACAGACCTGCTGATCTGTCATTGTGTTTTAATGATGTGAAAAAAAATGTTTTATATAAGACTTTCTTATAATGTTTGCAGCTTTGGTGTCCTTATCTGAGGAAGGATGTCCTTGCTATAGAGGGGGTACAGCAAAAGTTTACCAGATTGATTCCTGGGATGGCAGGTCTGTCATATGAGGAGAGACTAAATCAGTTAGGATTTAAGTTTAGAAGAGCGAGAGGGGATCTCACAGAAACTTATAAAATTCTAACAGGGTTAGACAAAGTAGATTCAGAAAAAATGTTCCCAATGGTGGGGGAATTCAGGGCTAGGGGTCATAGTTTGAGGATAAGGGGCAAACCTTTTAGAACTGAGGTGAGGAGGAATTTCTTCACCCAGAGGGTAGTGAATGTTTGGAATTCACTACCACAGAATGTAGTTGAGGACAAAATGTTGTGTGATTTCAAGAAGAAATTAGATATAGCTCTTGGGGCTAAAAGGATCGAGGGATATGAGGGGAAAGGGGGATCAGGATATTGTTTTGTATACACAGAGTAACTGGCCCTTCTAAACTATATGACAGCACACTGGGGAAACTTAAAAGACATTCAGAGTAAGTTGACACACAAATAAGAGGCTCCACCATTTTAGTATTGATGTCAGATGTTTCGAATTAGGGCTGGTTCCGGCTTCAATAAATGTATACGTTGTAGAGAAGCATGGTTGCATGGGGGTTTCCAATGCTGCCTTACAGTGCCAGGGACCCAGGTTCGGTTCCAGCCTTGGGTGACTGTCTGCGTGGAGTTTGCACGTTCTCCCCTTCTCTGTGTGGGTTTCTTCCAGGTGCTCTGGTTTTCTCCACACAATATGTATTTGAAGTGGATTCGTCATAGTAAATGCATAGGGTTATGGGGATAGGATGGCGACTGGGCCTGGGTAAGATGCTCTTTCAGAGAATTAATGCAGAATTGATAGGCCTCCTTCTGTACCGTAGGAATTCTATGGTTCTATGGTAATATTTGCACAGATAACATTCACGTGCCAGGAGGAATGCTGGCATCCTCAACTGAGAAGATGTATTTCTCCATTTTATTTATGGGCTTTGGAAAGGAAAGGATACGGCCCCTAAGAAGAGGCCTATTCTTGAAACTATTAAAATCTGGTAATTATAGTTTCTGATAATATGTGATTCCAGTAGAATAGCACCTTTGAAAAGATTCACGTAACAAAGTGTTTTACCTTTGTACTGTCCCTTAAGTGAGATTAAAGAATCAAATCACAAACTTGCAAAAAATTCAAGGAAGTTTTCAGATGGGATAGAAGGTAAAAGGAATTTGTAAAGGGCTCTTGAAGCAGGTTTTCAAGAGCAGAGAAAATGTTAAGAGTGAAATAATCAAACAGAACCAATTTAAAGATTCATCACCACTGTTATTTAATAGTTTAAGGCTCTAAATCTGGGTAAAATCATTTACCAAAATGAAGAAATGTGTAAGTGAAAAGTTTAATGAAACGACAAGAAGATGACTGAAGAAAGATAGCAACTCACAGCTAGTGACTCCAAGATGAGCTAAGAATGTCTGAGAACGGCACAGCCATTCAATTCTACAACAGTCAACCCATTGAAAGGATAACTTTGTACAATCTATGCTTGTGTCACGAGGAGTAATCCAATACTGGAAATATTAACAGTAATACATTGTGCATAAAATGTAAAATTAACCTTATGCCATATTGTAATCTTGAACAAAACTGTTAATGTTGCTAAACAAAACCCAGGCAAAACTGAAATGCGATAATATTCTCTTAAACTACTATTGGTGATGATTTAGTTGCTATCAATTGAATGGAAGTATCCAATTACTGTATACATGTTACAATAGATATTATTCAATTAACTAGTTAGTTAATGCACCTATGTCTTGACTTCATCGTTAACTACACTTTGTTCAGCATTGTATTGTCATTCCGTTGTGATTGATTATCAAATTTCAACTACATTATTTGGAATAGTTTAAAGGCAAACTAACTGAGGCATCACATCAACCTTCAATGTTTCTGTAAGCTGCATGCATGCGACCACACAGCAACCTTGAAGATATTGGCAAGCTGTTCATAAGGTGTACCCCTGAAGTTAGTGCATAAAAAAATAAAAGGTGGCATGCACTGAGGAAAAACAGGCCCATCCAATGAAAAGAATTAAGAGACATGGGATGCGACTGGTAGATTCCAATTCAAGTTTTCAAACTGTACTCATTAGGAGAGAATAGATTGGTATAATACTCTTTGGCTTACATCTATTACCCACTGGCATTTTAGAAACAAGTGGGGTAGATATTCAGAGCAAGCTTATCAACTGTGAAAATGGAAGTGGTGGAAGACCTGAACCACTTTCGTAGGTGGGTCTTGCTCGGAAATAATTGTTGAACTGGCAGTGTTAAAGATTGGTAGCTCAGAGGTGGTGGGAAATCTGGCAGTCTTCAGCTCAGCTGAAAGTTTGTGACAAGTTAAATTGGGAAGAGAGGAAGTGATGTTTGGAAAAGGCATTAGAGCAAGTGGGGCCTGGGGAAGCATTAATAGTCCTCCTTGCACCACTAAAATAGTCCTAATAGCTTACCTCTGTACTTTTTAGGTGGTCTACAACAATCCCTTTCAAATTATTCTGTGAATGATCTCCCCATTGCTACTTCAAAATTGCATCAGGATCCTACTGATGTCATTAGCCCCAATCTGCATGAGCTAACTTAGTGTTTGATTATTTCTGCGGGCTGCCTGGGCCATCATCTTAAAGACTCCCACTAAAGTGGGTGGCAAGAGTGATAGAAAGGCCAAGATGATTAATGCTGTATTACATGTTCAATCATACTATTACCCAGCAATGAAAACAGAATTAGACTGCAATATTTCTTACACATTTTCTAGTATTTATCAGTCATGTAGATTGCACTTGCATCTCATATAGATTATACTAGTGTGAGTTCAGTATCCATTTCAATACTGGGGTAAAGCTGAAAATGTGAAAAAAAAGCTACAGGCTGGATCTCTCAAGAGAAATGTAGTCTCTGCTCTAGAAAATCTATGTATTGTAACAACTCATCAAACTTTATTCCAAACCAGTTTAATTAAAAGTTCACCCCTCTGTTTTCTGGATCACCTTTGTACTACAGTTACATGGATTATAAATAAAATTGCAGTCTGTAATTGGAATGGTCCAGTAACTTTATGCACAAGTGCAGTAGTGAGAATTTTAGGACGTGGCAAATCCTCAATGAAAAGTTCTTGACCTCAGATGGAAAACTTCAAGGAGCATGCATTTGAAGGCAAGGGAAGGGACAGCTCAAACCTGCCAATGTACAACACTTACAAAACAACAATGACTTGCAAGCAGATCAACAGCCATTTCCTCAGTCACTAAGTGAAGTACTGGAGGAATAAGCTCAAATTCAAAAGTCATCAATACTATCTATACTGTAGGTCACTCTTGTAAATCAAGGATCAACATACTATGTGAAAATTTTCCAAACGCTTCAGTTACAGTACAGCTCCAGGTTATTTCAAGGCATTTTTTAACAACACCATGAATACCTTTTACTAAATTTTAGCTCTTTTAACATAAATAAAAATGGAATCATTCCTAAATGTCTTTAAAAATACCAAGGCTCTGAAATTCTGTGTGGATTGTACCCAGACTTTTCCGTAAGTATGGCATGGTGGCACAGTGGTTAGCACTGTTGCCTCACAGCGCAAGGACCCCGGTTCGATTCCCAGCTTAGATCACTGTATCGAGTTTGCACATTCTCCCTATGTTGGCACGGGTTTCCTCCGGGTGCTCTGGTTTCCTCCCACAGTCCAAAGATGTGCAGGTTATGTTGATTGGCCGTGCTAAATTGCCACTTAGTGTCAGGGGGACTAGTAGGGTAAATGCATGGGGCTATAGGAATAGGGCCTGGGTGTGGTTGTGATCAGTGCAAACTTGATGGGCTGAATGGCCTCCTTATGCATTGTAGGGTTTCTATGATTCTATGAACGTTGGAGAAGATATGCAGAATATCCAAAAAAAAATGCAAATGGATGGATGTTGATCATATTTCCAGGGATTCTGCTGACATCAGAACTCCCATGGAATTTCAGGGCCATATTGTATCAAATGTTGTTATTGGTCCAACTGAGGACAGAACACAAATGAACAATTTTGCATTCTGTTTACAGAATTATTTTTAAATCGCTTATGCCTTTTTTTTGCAGCTTTGTAAGGAATAAAGGAAGCTTTAAAAAAATCATCACTAAAGGGGCAAAAAGAAAATGACTTCTGTACTTCAAAATTGGAGAATCGAATAACAAAAAAGTATTTATTGTGTATTCATCTCTTCGATTCATAAATAATTTCCAGCAAAACTGACAGGCGCCTCGGTGGCACAGTGGTTAGCACTGCTGCCTCACAACATCAGGGACCTAGGTTCGATCCCTGTCTGTGTGGAGATTGCACGTTCTCCCCGTGTCTGCATGGGTTTCCTCTGGGTGCTCCGGTTTCCTCCCACAGTCTGAAAGATGTGCTGGTTAGGTGCATTAACATGCTAAATTCACCCTCAGTATACCCAAACCAGTACCAGAGTGTGGTGACAGGAGATTTTCACAGTAATTTCATTACAGTGTTAATGTAAGCCTACTTGTGGCTAACAAATATACTTTACTTTAGACATAGGTTTAGAGCATCTTTAAGTGTTCACAACCAATGACATAGGTAGTGAGGAAGTGGGAGGAACTAGCTGAAGCAAACTTGCTAATTGTTATGTTTTACTCCATTCGCTATTTTCCCAAAACAAAAGGGAAAATATGCTGCTAAATATAGCTACAGTGTTAGCACCTTAAAAGTGTCTCAGTGCAACTTCTGGCAGCCATTCAAACTCTATTTAAGCTTGGAAGGAATTTTTACCACACGATGAAGTGCAACACAGAGTCACAAAATATCAGCTTCATACAAGAAACCCTCACACTATTAATGAGTTTTCCATTCACTTAACCAGATGGAGGTCAATGGTGAAAACATGCTGACCCAGATTATCCCACCACCTAACTTGTGAAGGTTTCATAGTTGGGAACAGTCTGTGTGAAGAAAATTTGAAATGTGTATTATTAATTTAATTATACACAATCACACCATAACACTTTAATTACCCAGAGAAATATGAGCAAACCATTTGACTTGTCTGATTAAAAATAAATAAATGTGCTCGTGTACTAAAGTGACTGTCAAGTGCAGCTGAAGTATTGCACCATGGTCTCGTTCCTGATGACAAGTCAGATTTTGCATTAACCAATCTGACTTGTCAGCATAAAAAGTGCTACAATATGCTAAAACTCCAGGTTACAAATGCAGTGAACTATTCTTGCCTTCTACAAGACACTGTTATGGTGTATTGGTTGCTACAGTTTTAGTGATGTCATTAATAAATTAAATTGCAAAACTATTCCCTTCATAACATTTTGGAAAATCAATATGGAAACTAAAAATAATTACAAAAGTTAGTTACCACCAGGTAATCTTGAATTCATAAATTGGGCGTTTGCAGTAGTAATAATTTATGAGATGCTTATCACAAACGCCTATGCACTGGTGATCCACTGTAATTCCTCTGTCTGCTAAGTCTGTCACAATGCAGTGAAGAAGGTCATAGACATCAGCAATGGCTTCCCAAGGGCCAAATGACACATCAACTTCACAGTGATGTTCAAAGAGCTTTGTCTCATTCTCACTTCTATCAAAACGTAGTGAGTTGTACAGAGGGCGTTCATATGGTGTGACTGGCATCTCCTCCTTGTAAACACAAATCTTCAACTTTGCAAATCTTGCCTTTCGTTGAATTGCTCTTTGTTTTGCAATATCAATTATCCTTTCCAAATTCTCTGTGAATGAAGGGAGACAAAAGTGAATACTACCAGAAGTATATAACTCAATTTTAGTTACCTCGTGCTCTTTTAACGTTAAGTAAGGAATTATCATTGCCATTGTATTCTAGGAGACAGAGAAGGAAAGAACTTGCCTTCATAATTTTCATAACTGTGGTTAAAACTGTTTGTTAAGAAAGGGAGTTCATTCCCAAACTGGTCCCATGACCTGGATACATTTTACTCACATGATAAGTCAAAGAGCAATACCTTAACTATCGAGGAAATATAATCAGCTTGTCTTCCTGTTACAATGTGTATTTTTCAAAATTACTTGTACAAATCTAAAGTCCCTAATAATGTTTGTTTCATGTGTTTAATATATCTTAAACTCAGATTCCTTCATTCCTCTAATTGCATCTATGCACCTCCAACCCACAAAGAAATCTTTTACAAATTCTAAAAGCTGAATTACCCATGTCTCTTCTGGCCTCGGTGCTGATTGGTACCAGCTTTCTCTGGTGGCTCCTGGACTGTGAGCAACTTGCCCATTACCAGGTGACAACACTTAATTATTTATGAGGCATTTTTTATTTATAGCAGGCGGTTCATAGAATCATAGAGTCTCTACCGTGCAGAAGGAGGCCATTCGGTCCATTGAGTCTACACCAACCACAATCCCACCCAGACCCTATCCCCATTACCCCGCATATTTATTCCACGAATCCCCTGATACTAGGGTCAATTTAGCGTGGCCAATCAACCTAACCCACACATCTTTGGACTGTGGGAAGAAAACGGAGCACCCAGAGGAAACTCACACAGGCATGGCGAGAATGTGCAAACTCCACACAGACAGTGACTGGAGGCCGGAATTGAACCCCGGTCCCTGGCACTGTGAGGCAGCAGTGCTAACCACTAGACCGACAACAATCTCACTCAGGCCCTGTCCCCATAATCCCACACATTTACCCTGCTAATCCCCCTGACACTAAGGGTCAATTTACCATGGCCAATCCACCTAACCCACACATCTTTGGACTTAATGGACTCATTTTCTGAAGCAGAAGCAGCTTTGCCACCAAAATGATTTGTTCTCTCAGCATCAAGCATTAATTTTTTTCTTCTTAATCTTGCAATTTTACATTCTTTATTTATATTTGAACCAAAATGGATGGTTGAATGCATCATTATAGCCAAGCTTGTTGCTCTAAGATTCATGCATCTTTATATTTATGGAAGGAGTATTGATATTAGTGCAAACATTATGAAATGAACCATATTTGGGGGGAGTAATCCATAACTAAATTTATTGGGCATTAATCCTGGACACAAAATACAATGAGTATTCCTCTCTCTGTTGGGTAATTTGTGAAGCCTACACCATGGACAACAATGATAGCCCTTAACGAAGGTTGTGGAGTCAAGTGGCATCTCCCCAACGTGAGGAGAATAATAGTTTGAGACTGGTGCCTGGGAGAGTGGCAGTACTGAGACCTGAACTCAATGAGGCTTTTGGCAAGGGAGGAAAACAGTGGTAGGAAAAGTCTCCACAGTGACAAGTTTGCCCTGGAGGAATGGAAGTAAATAGGTACTGACAGCTCAAGAGTATTATCAGAGAGGCCATTGCCTATGGAAGCACTGCATTTAAAAACAAAACCTCTGTTGCTAAATAGAGGAATGTGATCTGGGAATACTTAAGTAACCAGTCACATGTGGGTATTAAAAAAAATGAAGCAGGCACAGACAAGACTGGAGGGCATATTCAGAAGTCATCCAGTCATTTGTAAATCATAGAAGATTCTGAAAGACAAACGATCAACAAAGACCAATTTGTAAATGAGGTAAGATTGGATGTGGGTCTAAAAGAAGCAGTAATACTCCATTATTCTTCCAAAAATAGCAATTAGACCAGGAAAGTAATTGGCATTGTGCTTTCCTTTATAATGACTTTCTTCTTAAATGCTTAAACTGGCCCAGATAAAAATCATTTTATCTAATTGAAGAATTCAATGCGATACATAAATCTGTTCAATGTTATTCACGCCACGCTGAATTAAATGCTCCTTTTGATGTGATCTGCATATCACTAACATAAATCGAAAAGCATTAAAGCTAAAATGGAGCAGTGTTATCTTGCATTAATACTCAAAAGCGTTGTATCATAAAACAATTAGATCCAACTTCCTGTTCAGGATCCCCAAGCCTTGAGTGGAGCCAGGTGCATTCCCGAAGGAATGCAATAAGAATAACCAAAGGAAACATTATCTCACTTACACACTAACAATTCACTTCCAAAGTGATTTGAGCAGATGATATGTCTGGAAGCAGTCCGTTTTAATAATTCGGGAATTATGTGCAGAGACCTCAAAAAAGGGGAGAAAATGCTTTTTTAAAAAATGGCCATGCCCTTTAAATAAGATTTTAAAGGTATTTAACCCATGGGCTTGAGTTTTGCAATGGCAATGATAACAAACCTGTCACTCTTCACTATCATAACTTCACTAAAACTGACTGCAACTTGTATCCACACAGATTTACATTAATGGAGAAGTTCCTGTCAGTACTTCTATGCTCCTTCAGGGGGTGTGCTGTTAAAGTATCCCCCAGACTCCAATCTCCATTGCAATTGTGAGAGAGAATTAGAGTTAAGCAGTGGAATTTTCTCCCAAAAATTACTACTCTGGATTCTGTGCACCCCAAGACCAGAAATTTAGCAACAAATGCTGCCAGACCTGCTGAGATTTTCCAGCATTTTCTTTTCTGGTTTTGGGGGCAATAATGTTTTGTTTAAAGTAGACAAAGTTTGAGATTCAAGATATTTGCCAAGAGAATTAAGTCACAAGATTCCATGCATTTTGAACAAACAAAAGTAAACTTTATTAAACAAGGTCAGAAAGAGAAAACAATTTAAAATATCTGTCTTTTGCTCTCATACAGTAAAAAGTCTGACAACACCAGGTTTTAGTCCAACCGATTTATTTGATAGTAAACGCACAAGCTTTCGAGGTTTCCCTCTTTGTCAGGTGAATGGAGAGTTCTGGCCTCAGACAGAGCATATAAAGCACAGACAGTTTAGAGATTACTGATTAGAATGCGAATCTTTACACCTAACCTACTGTTCAAGTCCTAAAGTGGCTAACAATGTGTGTGGAAGGAGCACTGATCACAGGTTAAAGAGATGTGTATTGTCTCCAGACAGCACAGTGAGTGAGATTTTGCAAACCCAGGCTAGTCACGGGGGTTACAGATAGTGCGACATGAACCCAAGATCCCTGTTGAGACCGTCCTCATGTGTGTGGAACTTGGCTATTTGTCTCTGCTCAGCGACTCTGCGCTGTCGTGTGTCGTGAAGGCCGCCTTGGAGAACGCTTACCCGAATGTCAGAGGCTGAATGCCCGTGACCACTGAAGTGTTCGCCAACAGGAAGGGAACAGTCTTGCCTGGTGATTGTCGAGCGATGTTCATTCATCCGTTGTCGTAGCGTCTGCATGGTCTCCCCAATGTACCATGCTTCGGGACATCCTTTCTTGCAACGTATCAAGTAGACAATGTTGGCCGAGTTGCAAGAGTATTTACCGTGTACCTGGTGGATGGTATTCTCACGTGTGATGATGGTATCCATGTCGAGAGTGACCACAACACCACACAACCTTGCGACAGCAACCTCTGCAAGACATGCTGGATCATCGACATGGATACCATCATCACATGTGAGAATACCATCCACCAGGTACACGGTAAATACTCTTGCAACTCGGCCAACATTGTCTACCTGATACGTTGCAAGAAAGGATGTCCCGAAGCATGGTACATTGGGGAGACCATGCAGACGCTACGACAACGGATGAATGAACATTGCTCAACAATCACCAGGCAAGACTGTTCCCTTCCTGTTGGCGAACACTTCAGTGGTCACGGGCATTTAGCCTCTGACCTTCGGGTAAGCGTTCTCCAAGGCGGCCTTCACGACACACGACAGCGCAGAGTCGCTGAGCAGAGACTGATAGCCAAGTTCCACACACATGAGGA
The DNA here is from genome assembly GCF_965287045.1 of Carcharhinus amblyrhynchos. Taxonomy (NCBI): domain Eukaryota; kingdom Metazoa; phylum Chordata; class Chondrichthyes; order Carcharhiniformes; family Carcharhinidae; genus Carcharhinus; species Carcharhinus amblyrhynchos. The sequence continues at coordinate 25,818,217 of NC_137346.1, read as the reverse complement.
CGGTCTCAACAGGGATCTTGGGTTCATGTCGCACTATCTGTAACCCCTGTGACTAGCCTGGGTTTGCAAAATCTTACTCACTGTGCTGTCTGGAGACAATACACATCTCTTTAACCTGTGATCAGTGCTCCTTCCACACACATTGTTAGCCACTTTAGGACTTGAACAGCAGGTTAGGTGTAAAGATTCGCATTCTAATCAGTAATCTCTAAACTGTCTGTGCTTTATATGCTCTGTCTGAGGCCAGAACTCTCCATTCACCTGACAAAGAGGGAAACCTCGAAAGCTTGTGCGTTTACTATCAAATAAATCGGTTGGACTAAAACCTGGTGTTGTCAGACTTTTTACTGTGTTTACCCCAGTCCAACGCCGGCACATCCACATCATTTTGCTCTAATAGTCAGGGTAAATATGAGTTCCATGTGAACTAACAGTCAACCTGTCGTCAAACTTACCACTCTACACATCAAGTGGCAGATGTGACCAGGAATCCACACAGATGGCTGAATAAACTAGGCTTGTACTCGTTAGAGTTTAGAAGAATGAGGGGAGATCTCACTGAGACATATAAGATGATGAATGGGATGGATAGGATAGAGGTGGAGAGACTCTTCCCGCTCAGAAAGGACAGTAGGACTAGGGGGCACAGCCTCAAGATAAAGGGGGGGCAGTTTAGAACGGAGTTGAGGAGGAACTTCTTCACTCAAAGGGTGGTGAATCTCTGGAATTCTCTACTCCTGCTCCTATTTCTTATGTTCTTATGTCAGTAAACACTGTGGGTCAATCAATCTCATTGAACCTCTCTCTCTCTTGTAAGGGATTCCTTTTCACCTTTGAGCATTCAAGATTGAGCATTGGAGTTCTCTCCAAATGTCTCTCCAACTCGGATGGTGTCAAAGTCAGGATGTTGCCTTGTATGGTGGGAAGGTCTTATGAGGGAAGGCTGAGGGATTTGAGGTTGTTTTCATTAAAGAGAAGAAGGTTAAGAGGTGACTTAATTGAGGCATACACAGGTGGACAGTGAAAGCCTTTTTCTTCGGATGGTGATGGCTGACACTGGGGGACATAGCTTTAAATTGAGGGGTGATAAATATAGGACAGATGTCAGAGGTAGGTTCTTTACTCAGAGGGAAGAAAGGGTGTGGAATGCCCTGCCTGCAGCAGTAGTGGACTCACCAACTTTAAGGGCATTCAAATGGTCAGTGGATAGACATATGGGTAATATTGGAATAGTTTAGGTTAGAGGGTCATTAGATTGGTTCCACTGGTTGGCGCAACATCGAGGGCCGAAGGGCCTGTACTGCGCTGTAATGTTCTACGTTCCAAAGTCAGCCCACCTCACAGGGTTTCAAACTCATCTCCTGAGACCCTGTTCCCCTGGATTTCTGAGTTTGCACTCCAGAACTAACTCACAAGCAAATTTTCAAAATTTCAGCCACCCTAAGCAGAACACTACTGCTCCAAAGGGGTACCTTTGGCCCACTGGCCCACAGCACGGAGTCACCAAGCCCCCTCTTTGATTTACAGGGCTTCTCCTGAGCCTCTTTTGACCACCAGGGCTGTTCCTGAACCCTCTTCACTTAAGGTCTGCTGACTGCAGCTTGCTTCCGGTCGGTATATACATGGAAACTCTGAGATCTGTTGGGCCTCGGAGATCCTGATCCCTGCTCTCAACTTTAAGATGTCTTGATTTTCGTAACAGAAGGTTAAGATGAGATTAGAAAGAGGTATTCAAAATCATGATAGATTTCACAGAGTAAATAAGTAGAAACTATTTTCAGTGGCAGCATAGCCAGTAACCTGAAGACACAGATTTGAAAAAGGGAATCATAAGATCAGCTGCAACATTTTTTAATGAATTGTTGTGATCTGGAATGCACTGCCTGGAAGGAAGGTGGTGGTAGATTCAATGTTCAATAGCAGCAATCAGAAGAGAACTGGATGAGAAGTATCTGGCAGGAACAGCAGGTGAGTGGGGCTAATTGGATAGCTTTACCAAAAAGCTGGCACAGGCATGACAAACTGAACGGCCTGTCTCTCTGGTGTATCCTTTTATGATAGAATCATAGAATCCCTACAGTGCCGAAGGAGGCCCTTCAGCCCATCAGGTCTGCACCAACCACAATCCCACCCAGGCCCTATTCACATAACCCCCATATATTTACCCTGCTAATCCCCTGACTCTAGGGTCGATTTGATACGGCCAGTCAACATAAGCATATACAAGGTTCCTGATTTTAACTATGTTTACTTCATAAGATAATGGCTGAACAATTTTTGCAAAATTATATTTTTTTAAAGCTGGTGTTCTCCTAAAAGTGAAGCTTGAAAGATTTGAGAAGGGTGTTTAGAATCATGAGGTTTCTGCACAGAGTAAATGGAGAGAAACTCTGCAATTAGCAGGAGGTTTGAGGATCAGACAGCAAAAGAACCAAAGGCAACATGAGGGGAAAGCTTCTTACAGTGAGTGGTTAGAATCTGAAATTAATTATCTGAAAGGGTACTGGAAACAAATTCAATTGTGGTCTTCAAAAGGGAGTTGAATAAGTATCTGGAAAGGGAAATAATCTGGAAAAAAAGGCAGGAAATTGGGATCAGCTAAAATACTCTGGCACAGAGTTGGCAGAGGCTTGATGGACCAAATGGCTTCCTTCTGTGCTGTAACCATTCCATGATTCAATTTGTGAATTTCGTTTCTAAAATTTGTTCATATTGATATTTTATCTAAATCCAATTACAACTGTTTATCTCACTAGCTGAAAACAGCAATAAAAACTCAAGGAATTTCATGAAATTTAACTTGCTGGTTTGCTGCGTATGAATATATACTGTATGTATTTACCTGTTTACTGACGTCATTGCTGTTGCTGACCTGGAGATCCCCAGATCTTGGCTTCCCGCTCAGAGAGGATAGTAGGACTAGGGGGCACAGCCTCAAGATAAAGGGGGGGCGGTTTAGAACGGAGTTGAGGAGGAACTTCTTCACTCAAAGGGTGGTGAATCTCTGGAATTCTCTGCCCGTTGAAGTGGTGGAGGCTGCCTCGCTAAATATTTTTAAGACGCGGGTTGATGGGTTTTTGATAAGAGAGGGGATTAAGGGTTATGGGGAGAGGGCGGGAATGTGGAACTGAGCCAAGACAGATCAGCCATGATCTTATTGAATGGCGGGGCAGGCTTGAAGGGCTAGTTGGCCTACTCCTGCTCCTATTTCTTATGTTCTTATGTTCTTATTAGAGGAATGGAAATCACATCACAGAGATTGTCAGCTTCTTTGCTTGGACACTGACCACAAGATCCAACCCATGACTTAGCGGACATTTCAAAATTTGTTTAGACCAGCTTGAAATTAAAACTGCTGGATTATAAGAGTGCAGGTCCTGTGGCCAATAAAGCCAGAGATGACGGGGTTGGACTATGAAGAGAGACTGAATAGACTGGGTCTGTACTCGTTGGAGTTTAGAAGGATGAGGGGGGATCTTATTGAGATGCATAAGATAATGAAGGGGATGGATAGGGTAGAGGTAGAGAGATTCTTCCCGCTTAGAAAGGATAGCAGGACTAGAGGGCACAGCCTCAAGATAAGGGAGTGGGGGGCCGTTTAGATGACAGAGTGGAACTGAGCCACTTCAGATCAGCCATGATCTTATTGAATGGCGGGGCAGGCTCGAAGGGCTAGATGGCCTACTCCTGCTCCTATTTCTTATGTTCTTAACTAATGGATAATAAATATCACTGGTCTGCTACAGTTTCAGAAATTTTAAATATGAAGGACCAATCAAACTCAGTTGGGTTTTATTTCATCTGTGCTGTCACAAGAACATAAGAAATAGGAGCAGGAGTAGGCCATCTAGCCCTTCGAGCCTGCCCCACCATTCAATAAGATCATGGCTGATCTGTCGCTGCTCAGTTCCACTTTCCTGCCCTCTCCCCATAACCCTTAATCCCCTCTCTTATCAAAAACCCATCAACCCGCGTCTTAAAAATATTTAGCGAGGCAGCCTCCACCACTTCAATGGGCAGAGAATTCCAGAGATTCACCACCCTTTGAGTGAAGAAGTTCCTCCTCAACTCCGTTCTAAACCACCCCCCTTTTATCTTGAGGCTGTGCCCCCTAGTCCTACTGTCTTTTTTGAGCGGGAAGAGTCTCTCCATCTCTATCCTATCCATCCCATTCATCATCTTATACGTCTCAATGAGATCTCCCCTCATTCTTCTAAACTCTAACGAGTACAAGCCTAGTTTATTCAGCCTCTCCTCATAGCTCAACCCCCTCAACTCTGGTATCAGCCTAGTAAACCTCCTCTGCACTCCCTCCAAGGCCAAAATATCTTTGCGCAGGTGCGGCGCCCAAAACTGCACACAGTACTCCAGCTGCGGCCTCACCAATGCCCTATACAGCTGCAGCAAGACCTCCCTACTTTTATATTCAATCCCCCTCGCTATGAAGGCCAGCATCCCATTCGCCTTCCTGACCACCTGCTGCACCTGCAAGCTGGGTTTTTGCGACTCCCTCTGCACCGTCGCCTGCTGCAGTTTTTCTCCACGTAAGTAATAATCCTTCCTACCATTCTTCCTACCAAAGTGGACCACCTCACACTCGCCAACATTAAATTCCATTTGCCATTTCCTGGCCCATTCGCCCAGCCTATCTAGATCCTTCTGCAGACTCTCCACACCCTCCGCACAATTTGCCGTTCCCCCAATCTTGGTGTCATCAGCAAATTTCGACACCCTACACTCGGTTCCCTCCTCCAGATCATCTATATAAATGGTAAAAAGCTGAGGCCCCAGCACCGACCCCTGGGGCACTCCACTAGTCACCAACCGCCAATCCGAATAGCACCCGTTGACCCCCACTCTCTGCCTCCTATTTGACAACCAATCCTCTATCCACACTAACACCCTACCCCCAACTCCATGTCCCTCGACCTTCTGCAATAACCTCTTGTGAGGTACCTTGTCAAACGCCTTCTGAAAATCTAGAAAGACCACATCCACCGGCTCTCCTCTATCCACCGCCCTAGACACATCCTCATAGAACTCCAGTAAATTTGTCAGACACGACTTCCCTTTAATGAAACCGTGCTGCGTCTGCTCTATCAAGCAATTCCCTTCAAGATGCCTCGCAATTTCCTCCTTAATTACAGATTCTAACATTTTACCTACCACAGACGTTAAACTAACCGGCCTATAATTCCCCGCCTTTTGCCTGGCACCCTTCTTAAACAACGGCGTAACATTAGCCGTTTTCCAATCATCCGGCACTTCCCCGGAATCCAGCGACGTCTGGAAAATAACCACCAAGGCATCCACTATCACCTCCGCCATTTCTTTCAGAACCCTCGGATGCATCCCATCCGGTCCTGGGGACTTGTCCACAATCAGCCCCTCCAGTCTGTCGAGCTTTGGTAGGCACTTTGGCATATTCATTAATGTCATCCAATCTTGATTTATTGCCTAAGTTAAGATATTATGTCAAAAATGTGGTAAAAGTGGAAACATAAGGGAATAAAATCAATGGTCAATATTAAAATTAAGAGTGGGAATGGGAGAGTGGCTGAATTTCCATGGGGATTTCCTGCTTGTCTGCTGTAACTAGTGGAATCGATACTATTTCATTGCAGTAAGCCTACTTGTGATGCGAATAAATAAACTTTTCCAGAGTTTCTGTGATGCATCTGGCAAAGTTACAGCATACGCTTGACGGTATTCTGCATATACATTCATTCCCCTGGAACATAAACCAAACTTAATTCCCAGCCCAAATAGATCATGTCCATGTTTGTATGTTTAGGAAGAAACAGAATAGGGGTTATCATTTAGTCCCTCATACCAATTCCGCCTATCAGTGAGATCATGACTGATCTGCCACCCAACTCCATTTAATGGGCACTTTATCATTAAGTGTTTTTTTAAAGAAATATGATAAAAATGTCTGCATAGGCAGCATTACCTTTGTAATATGGCAGCAAATCCAAAAACGCCTTCCTGACTTTTTCACTGGCCAAGGGCTGTAGATCATCCAGACACTCAAGAAGTGGTCCAATAGAATAATATTGTGCTTCTTTGTAAACCGTTCTTACTCGCTCGCGAGGTGGTAAGTCATCACTCCTTAAAAAATTGAGAATGTCTCTGAAAAGAGAAGGAAGATAATATATTCGCTCACTTTCTGTTAGTATCTATCGTATAATGTTCCAGCAGACAAATTAATTTACATCTTCACAAAACATCTACTTGCACTTAATTTTGTCTGTTTGAGTATCGTGATGGTGTTAAATGTGGCTAAAAGAATAACATTTCCATGAGTGCAAGCTACTTCTACATACACCCTTCCTTGTCTTCACCCAAGGCTGACGATACATTTTTGAGTTTAATCCCATGGATATCAGTAGCACCACAATGCCTCATCAAAATAGCCATTTCTTTAAGGAGGAGGCTAGCAAGTGTGTCGTAGGAATAGAAGTAGGTCATTCAACCTTACAAACCTGTTCTCCCATTCCATTAGGCTGATGCACACTTCAACTCCAGTTACCCACCATGATATACCTAATAAGAATGGATCCTCTCCAAGGACCAAAGAAAAGTACAGCACAGGAAGAGGTCCTTCAGCCCTTCAAGCCCATGCTTATCACGATGCCCTAACTAAACTAAAAAAACCCTTCTGCCCTTACTCAGTCCGTATCCCTCTCTTCCCTCCCTTTTCTTGTACCCATCCAGATAGGTCTTAAGGATTTCAATTGACCCAGCACCCACAGGCTTTCCGGAAAGGAAGTTCCAGATTATACTAATATTTTCATCAAACCATACTTCCTGATTTCGTCCCTAACTCTGAGCTCTAGCTTTGAAAATATGTCCTTGTTCAGATTTTCCTCACCAGAGGAAATAGTTCGTCTGCATCTGCCTGTTGCATTGATTTGCCATTTTAAAAACTTCAATCAGATTACATCTCAATTTCAGGGAATTCAAGCCAATTTTGTGCATTTTGGCTTCATAACTTAATCCTGTAAACCCTGTCACCTGTGGATCTGCACTGTGCCCATTCCAAGGCCAGGAAAGCAATCCTGGTACCTTAAACTGAATGCAATTTTCCTGATGGGACCTGACAAAGGCATTGTGCAACTGAAGCATAATTTCTTCACTCTTCAGCATACTAATAGATTGCTTAGGCACTACCTCAAAGCCTGATTTGTCCTCACTAAGCATCCACTTGCATGCATTTTCAGGGAACCAACTCTGCCTGATTTACTTTTCCTTCTTGTCCCCAGTTTATTAAGGTTAATTATAAAATCTCAGCCTGCATTCGCAGTTAGTGTTGTCCAACTCAGTGCAGTGCCTTTACTAAATGAACTATCATGGGAACTACAAACCTACATTTCCAGTTGTCAGCCTTACTGACAAACCTTTTCAAAAATCATTCATGGGATGTGGGCATCAGTATTTATTACCCATCCCTAATTGGTCTTGAGAAAGTGACGGTGAGCCACCTTCTTGAATTTCTGCAGTCCATGTGGTGTAGGTACACTCACAGTGCAGTTCAGGAGGGTGTTTCAGCTTTTGACCCAGTGACAGTGAAGGAACAATGATACATTTCCAAATCAGGATGGTGAGTGACTTGGAGTGAGTGGCAGGTGGTGGTGTTCCCAGGTATCTCTTGCCCTTTTCCTTCTGGATGGTAGCGGTTGTGGGTTTAGAAGGTACAGTCTCTGGAGCTTTAGTGAGTTCCTGCAGTGCATCCTGCACATGGTAAACACTGCTGCAATTGTGCATCGGTGATGAAGAGAGTGAATGTTTGTGGATGGGGTGCTAATCAAGCAGGCAATTTTGTCCTAGATGGTGGCAAGCTTCTTGAGTATTATTGAAGTAGTACTCATCCACGAAAGGGGATAATCTTCTTCTTTTATTCACAATATATTGCTGGAAATGTTCAATTCCACTTATTTAGTTATTTGCATCTGGCACTTTTACATTGAAAATATCAAGCAATACTACAGTAATTAGTGCTGTTCTCTAATGAAATATTTTAGGAATAATGATATCATCACCTACCCAAAGTAGGTCCCATCTCTGTCAATAAAGAATCGCCCCTCGGAATCTGTGGGAATTCGATGTCGGCCACTGAACATTGCTGCTAGCATAGTGTCTTCATAGCGCCTCAAAGTGGATAGCCTTGTGGTAAAATACATGCCTCCTACATTCAGCGGAACTACCTCTGGGAACTACAGAGGCAAAGAGTAAGACTGTTGGAAATGTCTTCAACTATCCTGATAGCTTTTTTTTCCTGAGCTGCCATGATTATTTTATTTATTGCTTATGGGTTATTGTTATAATCATTCCTGTAAAATGAATAAGAATCGCTTAATACGTGGGAGAGAAAAAAAACAAATTATGCTGTTGCCGAATCTGTCTTCCAACCTACCCACTCATCTGCTGCAAATTCCAATATCACTGGCTCCAAATGGTCCATTATATCTAACATAATATTTATAATCAAGACAATACAGCAATAGTGTCACTTACAACCAAGCTAGCGAAGAACAACTCAACTATTGTTCATCAGCATTTTTCTGACAGAAAAATAAATAAAATGTAAAGATTCAAGCTGCCCATTGCCTCAATTTGTGCTGGCTTTTCCAGTGAGACTGTGAAGAAAAATGTCCAGAAATGGCACTTGGTTAAAAAAAACCATAAATATGTTCACACTTACTAGGTTGGGGTGTGGTTGGGGGGGTGGGGGGGACCGCGGCGGGAAGAGTGGGTGAAGGGTGGTGGTGGGCTGGGGGTGGGGGACAGGCAGGGTGGGTGGAAGGTAAATCAGGCAGAGTTCTTTCCCTTTCCAATTCCCCACCCATATAAAGAGATTGCAATTCCATGCACTTTCATTTTTATGAACAGAAATCTGTGGAACATTATCAAATGCCTCCTGGAAGTCCATATAGACAATAGTTATAAATACTCCTTTGTTTTTCTTAGTTATCTCCCAGAAAATTCAACAAGATTTGTTAGAAATGACTTGCCCTTACAATTGCATGCTGGCATCAGTTCATATTCATTTACTTGTTCAGTCACTCTGTCCTTATTACCAGGTTTGAGTAACTTCCCCACAACAGACATTAGACCAATCGTCCTATAATTTCCCATTTTTTTGTCCCTGTCCTTCTTAATGGAGGGACACTAACTATAAATCCAAGTGGACAATTCCTGAATCAAGTCAGTTTTAGAAGATATGGCACCTGTAATTTCCAGACTTAGTTGTTAAAATATCAATTATTTTAGAGAAAGAATATATTGTAACATATATGTTTCCTACAAATTTTATAAATTCAAGCAGTAAACAGTTGTAACTAAAATACACTTCAGGTCATGCAAATTTGCATGAGCACATTTGTGTCAAGATATTAAAGGGTTCCATCTATAAAGTTAATAGGCACACTAACACGGCAAAGTAAAAATCTTATCAGTTCAGTGCACGAGCCAGTGCATCTCCAGTGAATCCTTTGGAAACTGTGATGTGCCCTGCCCAGGATTCGATTTTGTTTTATAATTTAATATTTACAATAGATTCAAACACACAGCATACATTTGGTAACAGAGATCAGGATAACTTAATTGAGTTAAGAATGTGAAACAAATCTTTTCATTCACAGTTCACCACCAGACACAATAATTGCACAAGGATAGCAGCTGTTTAGCAATTTAATTTCAGGTCAACCTGAGCTGATGTTGACAGTGAGTATCCAGACAGCGAGAATCTAGACTGACAGTGAGAGTCTAGACTGACAGCGAGAATCTAGACTGACAATGAGTATCCAGACAGACAGCGGGAATTTAGACTGACAGTGAGAGTCTAGACTGTTAGCGAGAACCTAGACTGACAGTGAGAATCTAGACTGATAGTGAGAATCTAACTGACAGTGAAAATCTAGACTACAGCGAGAATCTAGAACGACAGTGAGTATCCAGACAGACTGCGAGAATCTAGACTGACAGTGAGAGTCTAGACTGAAGCAAGAATCTAGACTGACAGCGAGAATCTAGACTGACAGCGAGAATCTAGACAGACGGTAAGAATCTAGACTGACGGTGAGAATCTAGACTGACAGTGAGAATTCAGACTGACAGTGAGTATCCAGACAGACAGCGAGAATCTAGACTGACAGCGAGAACCTAGACTGACAGTGAGAACTTAGACTGATAGTGATAATTAAGAGAGACAATGAGAATCTAACTGACAGCGAGAATCTAGACTGACAGCGAGAGTCTAGACTGACAGCGGGTACTTAGACTGATGGTGAGAATCTAGACTGACAGTGAGAGTCTAGACTGACAGTGAGAATCTAGTCTGACAGTGAGAATCTAGTATGACAGTGGGTGCTTAGACTGATGGTGAGAATTTAGACTGGCAGCGAGAATCTAGACTGACAGCGAGAATTTAGACTGACAGTAAGAGTCTAGACTGACAGCGAAAATCTAGTCTGACAGTGAGAATCTAGTCTGACAGTGGGTACTTAGACTGATGGTGAGAATCTAGACTGACAGTGAGTATCCAGACAGACAGTGAGAACCTAGACTGAAAGTAAGAGTATAGACTGATAGCGAGAACCTAGACTGACAGTGAGAATCTAGACTGTCAGTGAGAATCTAACTGACAGCGAGAATCTAGACTGACAGCGAGAGTCTAGACTGACAGCGAGAGTCTAGACTGACAGTGGGTACTTAGACTGATGGTGAGAATCTAGACTGACAGCAAGAATCTAGACTGACAGTGAGAATCTAGATTGAGAGTCTGGACTGACAGCGAAAATCTAAACTGATAGTGAGAATCTAAACTAACAGTGAGAGTTCTTAGACTGATGGTGAGAATCTAGACTGACACTGAGAGTCTAGACTGACAGCAAGAATCAAGATAGACAGCAAGAATCTAACTGACAGAGAGAATCTAGACTGACAGCAAGAGTCTACACTGAAAGCGACAATCTAGGCTGACAGCGAGAAACTAAACTGACAGCAAGAATCTAGACTGACAGCAAGTATCTAGACTGACAGTGAGAGTTTAGGCTGACAGCGAGAATTTAAACTGACAGTGAGAATCTAGACTGACAGCGAGAATCTAGACTGACAGCGAGAATCTAGACTGACAGCAAGAATCTAAATTGACAGCGAGAAGCTAGATTGACAGCGAGAATCTAGACTGACAGTAAGAATCTAGACTGACAATAAGAATCTAGACTGACAGTGGGAGTCTAGTCTGACAGCAAGAGTCTAGACTGACAGCGAGAATCTAGACTGACAGCGAGAATCTAGACGGACAGCGAGAATCTAGACGGACAGCGAGAATCTAGACGGACAGCGAGAATCTAGACGGACAGCGAGAATCTAGACTAACAATAAGAATCTGGACTGACAGTGAGAGTCTAGTTTGACAGCGAGTGTCTAGACTGACAGTGAAAGTCTAGACTGACAGTGAAAATCTAGACTGACTAATAGAGTCTAGACTGACACCAGGAGTCTAGACTGACAGTGAGAAACTAGACTTACAGTGAGAATCTAGACTGACAGTGGGAATCTAGACTGGCAGCGAGAATCAAGACAGACAACAAGAACCTAGACTGACGGTGAGAATCTAGACTGATAGCGAGAATCTAGTCTGACAGCGAGAATCTAGATTGATAGTGAGAATCCAGACTGACAGTGAGAATCTAGACTGACAACGAGAATCTAGACTGACAGTGAATATCCAGGCTGACAGCAAGAATCTAGACTAAAAGCGAGAATCTAGACGGGCAGTGAGAATGTAGACGGACAGCGAGAATATAGACTGACAATGAGAATCTAGACTGACAGTAATAGTCTAGACTGACAGCAAGAATCCAGACGGACAACGAGAATCCAGACTGACAGCGAGAATCTGGACTGACAGCGAGAATCTGGACTGACAGCTAGTGTCTGGACTGACAGCGAGCATTCAGGCTGACAGCGAGCATCTAGACTGACAGCGAGCATCTAGACTGACAGCGAGCATCTAGACTGACAGTGGGAATCTAGACTGAGAGTGAGAATCTAGACTGACAGCAAGAATCTAGACTGACATTGTGTATCTAGACTAACAGTGAGAATCTAGACTGAGTAATAGAGTCTAGGCTGACAGCAAGAGTCTAGACTGACAGCGAGAAACTAAATTGACAGTGAGAATCTAGACTGACAGCGAGAATCTAGACTGACAGCAAGAATCTAGACTGAGTAATAGAGTCTAGACTGACAGCGAGAGTCCAGACTGACAGCGGGAAACTAGATTGACAGTGAGAATCTAGACTGACAGCGAGAATCTAGACTGACAGCAAGAATCTAGACAGACTAATAGAGTCCAGTCAGCGAGAGTCCAGACTGACAGTGAGAATCTAGACTGACATCGAGAAACTAGACTGACAGTGAGAATCTAGACTGACAGTGAGAGTCTAGGCTGACAGTTAGAATCTAGATTGACTGTGGGCTCATCCAATGGTGAGGCAATATTTTCTGCCCAATTGCTATTTACACAAGAGGAGGAAGAGATAACTGGGCCAGTGAGAAACTCAACAACAGCACCGGAGGTAGCGGCTGCTGATGTGAAATGTCTTCTACCTGTGGATCCATCCTGGGCGAAGCTGGATTATTGCACTGACTGGTAACCCGCCCAGCTCTGAAAGAATGCGGATTAACCCACTCCGCACAAACACAATGCGGCAGCGTCCTCACCCACCTCCTGCACACTCAGTGGAGTCGCAGCTCGGTTCGCAGCTGGCTTCCTAACGCCGTCTTTTGAATCGGAGCCCGACATTGTATCACCCGACTGTTCACTTCCCTTGCGTCCTGAAATTACCACCATCACTCTCGCCTAATTGTGCAATGTAAAAAAAAAAGCTACTGTAGCGAAAAAAAAATTAAAAAGGGGGATAGCGACTCCCTAATGGCCGCAGCTCATCTTGCAATGGCCCACCTCCTCCTCCTCGGTGCCCGCACTCTTGGTGCACCATTCAATAATCTGCTGCTGTGGGATTTCATTAACCCCGTGTCCAGCCTGCTGCGTGTGTAAGAGCGCAGTCGCAGCCTCACCCTCAGCCCTGGGAAGGATCTTAAAGCTATAATGTTATCAGTAACATTCTGCTGTGTCTTTGAGCGGCTGGCCCCTCAGATGCATACTGTTCAAAAATCTTCATGCTTACCCAGATCCATTTATTTTTGCTATATAGAGGGCTGTGTGCCAAGGGATATGGAACTAAGGCAGGTAAATTGTCTGGAAGCCAGCCTCAAAGGGACTATGTGGCCACAGTTCCTGAGCTACTGGGCGATGTACATTGGTTAGTACTGCTGTCTCACAGGGCCAGGGACCCATGTTCGATTCCAGCCTTGGTTGACTGTGTGGAGTTTGCACATTCTCCCAGTGTTTCTTCCAGGTGTCCTGATTTCCTCCTACAGTCCAAAGATGTTAGGTGGATTGGCTATGCTAAATTCCCTTCGTGTCCAAGATGTGTAGGTTAGGTGGGTTGATGAACGTAAAAACATGGGGTTATGGGAATCAGGGGTGGACTGGGTGGGCCTGGGTAAGATGCTCTTTCGAAGAGACAGTGCAGACTCGATGGGCTGAATAGTCTCCTTCTGCCTTGGAGAGATTCTATAGTATTATCATTTACCAGACCCTGCCATCAGCATCAAGTCATGTCTAATGCTCTTCAATCTTCCTCTGACTAACCTGCGTCCCAGGCTGACTGTTCCTGAGCGATAGCATCCTTGTCAGAAGGTTGTCTGTTTCAAAGTCCAAGCCAGACATTTGAAAACACAATCTTAACTGGCACTGTGCAGTAGTGAGGGACGGTACCAGTGGCAAATATGCAGTCTTATAGATAAGAAGTTAAACTGAAGCACTATTTGCAGCCTTATGTAGTTCAAAAAGATCCTACAGCATTATTCAAGCAGCAAACACATTCTCCTACTATCCTGGCCGTTATTTATCTTTCGATCACTTCTAAAATGTATTTGTTTCATTGCTGTTTTATGGGGGTTTATTGCACACAAACTAGTTGCCATGTTTCCTACATTACAAAAGTGACTAAACTTCGAGAATACGTGGTTGGCGACAAAACACTGTAGGATGCTCTGAGGTTATAAAACGTGCAATGTAAATGCTCATGAGAACCTCCAACTATGCTACCACCAGGCTACCTTCCTTTAAAGGTCTCCTTAAAGTCATTAAATTTGACCTTACTTCTAATCATCCTAACTCTCCCACAGACACTGCATTTAAAGTGGTTTGGCACATTTTGGAGCTTGAAGGCGATGTACTAGTACAAATTGTTCAGTGTTCTGTGACAGAACAGGCTTCTTCCGGTCTGGCTTGGATCCAAACCTCACCAGTCTGGTTAACTTGTAGCCTATGTTCCAGCCTCTGTGGCCCACCATCTACCAACCCAAATTCTGAGTATGAAAAATACTTTATTCATCAACTGTATGTGCAACTATAGTGGCAAATACAATATAAAATGCATACAATAACTAGATTCAGGTTGGCAATAGGTGTGAAAAACAATTTGGGTGGGCTCTACCAACTGGGCACATCTCTATTTTGGGCACTTACTCCAAGCTGACTGGGATAAGTTCCACTCAAAAACTAAATGTGAACAATAAGGTAAATCAGTTAATAAAAAAAACCCAATCACTTGAAGTTGCTTCAGTTTTTAAATGCCGTCAGCTGCTTTTTATATCTTAGTGTGTAAATTACAAAACTGAAAACAGGGCAAGATTATAATATCAAACAATAATGTTAACGTTGTCATTTAGAATATTGCAAGTATAGAAAAAAAAAATCAGGATTTCACATGACTTTTGTTCTTCCAACAAAAATAGAATTGTCTCCCTCAGTTTCCCTACCTCGAGTGGAAAATCGCTCTTCCCATTTTCTCCATTGCCCGTCTGTAATCAGATATTTGTCTCTCTGGCCTTCTCCAGAACTGAGTCTGTCCCAATCATAAGATTTGTAAAAGTCAGAAGGAAAAGGAGGAAAGTTTAGAAAAAAAACTTCCCACAGAGGATCAACATTTTTACAAACCACTGTTAAAGCATCTGACAAATTATTTTAAAATAGAACATAGAATCCTACAGTGCACAAAGAGGCCCTTCGGCCCATCAAGTCTGCACCAAACACAATCCCACCCAGGCCTTACCCCCATATCCCTACATATTACACCCTCTAATCCCTCTAACCTACGCATCTCCTCATACTAAGGGGCAATTTCTTAGCATGGCCAATCAACCTAACCCACACATCTTTGGACTCTGGGAGGAAACTGAAGTACCTGGAGGAAACCCACACAGACACGAGGAGAATGTGCAAACTCCACACAGACGGTGACCCGAGCCAGGAATTGAACCCATGACCCTAGAGCTGTGAAGCAGCAGTGCTACCCACTGTGCTACCGTGCCACCCAGAGAGAAAAAACTTGTGATCTCAGGTCAAAGGAAGGGGTATAGCATTCTAGTCCCAGTCCTTTAACCAGCCTTCTCGTGAATTACTTCTTCTTGCTGAGAAATACTGAATTAATGCTTAAACAGTTCGAACGGAGACAGATGACAGATGTGGTTTAAATTGGCCTGTTTCAGTCCTTAACATTATTTGAAGTTAAGTTTGACCCCAAGTATCGCGTGTTGGCAAGCAATTTAATTGTTGAAGCAGCAAAAATCAAACCTATTTGTGTCTTCACCTCATGTCAGCACTTTGGTCACAAGCATGTTAAATTATTTCCATTCACTAACCGAGGGAAATTGAAGTCAGTTTGTGGTGATTGCAGTAATTTTGATTACTGTGGTTAGATTCACTTTGAATTTTATTTGTTTATAGGCTTAGGGGATGAATTCTATTTGTTTATAGTTTCAGGATTTTAGGAGTAGCTTCCTCTGTTTAGCACATAAACTTTCTAAAATAAACGAATACGCTTGAATTGACAAGGTATGTTGGACATTTATGCAGTACATTTGAATTAACATAAAAACATTTTTTGGTAGTTTGACATTCACAAAAGTCAACTTTCTGACCTATATCTTGCTGAACAAACAAGAATCCAATATAGTTACAACGGTCAGCAATTTAAGTGCTTACTCATGAAGCACAGCCCACTGCATTTGTTGCATAAGTGTGGAACGATCAGTTCCCAATTTATTCTCTTCATTTTCAGTTGGTTTGAAGTTGACACAGCGGCTGTTTCTGTTTCAGTTTGTAAATCAAATTGGTTTTAGAAAATTATGATGTACAACCTTTCCACATAACAATTCCTCTGTCCTGCCTATATCATTTTACTTTCTGCAAAAAAAAAATCAGTATATGCAAATATTCCATAACAGCCATGTGCCTTGTTAGACTATTGATTTAACTATAAAACTTGAGCCACAACTTTGAGAGACGTCGCAATTTTTTGATAAACTATACACTAACGAAAAGGCCCAAGATGAGAGTACAAATACTTGAGTATCTCACCAATTAAGGCCTTTAATAGGATACAATGTGAAGCATACACAAGTTAGACTATTGTTTTCACTTTTTGTGGTATTAACATTGAAACAATTATACACAATGTTTAAAGATAGAAGTACAATAGGAAAATTACTCCTTGCTGGGATTATGAAATGAGGCCTGTAATTTCTAGGCTCAATGTGTGTGACTCCAATTCTCTGATCAGTTGTCAGCTGATCCTACAAGGAGTTTCAGTGACCTAAGAAAATTTTGGCCTTGTAGTATCAACCATTACCTCAAGGAGAGCCTTAAGGCTTTAATAACTATCAGCTTTACTTAGGTTCCTGTATCATTTGATGTCCAAAACACTGCAAAAACAAAATTTGTTATTGCCCCTAGCTCAATATTAAGATCCATGAAAACTACAGCATTTTGCCACAACTAATTTATTCTGTTTCATCCAAAGATATCCCAGTACATTTAAGTATTAAATTAACCCAAATTTTAAAAACCATAACATTGTCTGATTTCAGCATGATTGAATTCAATGCTTGTCCTTTTTGGAAATATATGGTATTGGGGATAAATGTATTGACCTGGATAAAGAACTGGTTGGCACACAGAAAGCAAAGAATGGAATAAATGGGTCCTTTTCAGAGTGGCAGGCAGTGACTAATGAGGTTCAGTGCTGGAACCCCATTAGTTCACAGTCCACATTAACGATTTGGACAAAGGAATTCAATGCAATATTTCCAAATTTGCAGGTAACCACTAAGCTGGATGGCAGTGTGTGTTGTGATGAGCTTGCTAAGAGGCTGCAGGGTGCCTTGGACAGGCTGAGTGGGCAAATACTTGGCAAATGCAATACAATATCGATAAATGTGAAGTTATCCACTTTGGTAGCAAAAATAGGTAGGAAGATTATCTGAACAGTGGCAGTTTAGGAAATGAGGAAGCGCAACGTGACCTGGGTGTCATGATGGAACAGTCACTGAAGGTTGTCATGCAGGTACAGCAGGCAGTGAGGAAAGCTAATGGCATGCTGGCTTTCATAGCAAGGGGATTTGAGTATAGGAGTAGGGATGTCTTCCTGTTAGGGTTTTGGTGAGACCACACCTTGAGTAGCGTGTGCAGTTTGGGTCTCCTTGTCTGAAGAAGGACATTCATGCTATTGAGGGAATCCAATGAAGGTTCACCAGATTGCCTGGAATAGCAGGACTGACATATGAAGAGAGACTGGGTTTGTACTTACTGGAATTTAGAAGAATGAGAGGGGAATCTCAGAAACATAAAATCCTGATGGGACTGGACAGGCTAGATGTGGAAAGAATGTCCCGGATGTTGGGAAAGTCCAGAACTAGGGGTCACAAGTCTAAGAATAAGGGGTAAGTCATTCAGGACAGAGATGAGGAAGAACGTCTTCATTCAGAGATTTGTGAACCAATGGCATTCTGTACCACAGAAAGCTGTTGGGGCCATTTCATTAGACATCAAGGGATCTGGAGAGAAAGCAGGAATGGGATACTAAAAGTGCATGATCAACCATGATCATATTGAATGGTGGTGCAGGCTTGAATTTGGCTTACTCCTGCAACTATTTTCTGTTTCCATGTGCTCTTTCTAAGCATTTCCTTGATGCTAGGAGGACATGAGTTGGTTAACTGCTGGGTTCCAACATTTACCTAAAGGGTGGAAGTTGGTCAATATCCCCTTGAATTAATTTAGTATACAACTCTGCATCTCTGGTTGCAATTAATATTGCTGCGGCTACCTGGACTTGTATAATATCTAAAACATATTTGGACTCATAGACTCATAAAATCTACAGTACAGGAGGCTGCCATTTGGCCCAATGAGCCTGCACTGACAACAATTCCACCCAGGTCCTATTCCCACAACCCCATGTATTTACCCTTCTAATCACTCTGAAATTAAAGGGCAATTTATTATGGCCAATCAACCTAACCCACACATCTTTGGACTTATTTGAGGTGCTGGGTTAAACAATACACATGAGTTTGCTCCGAACAGCATTTTCATCATCAATGAAGTTGCTGAAGATTTGTTTTATGGCTGTCTCAGTCTGGTTCTCCAGCATGGTTAATTCAGACAAGAATATTACAGGTTGCAAACCAAGGGCTCCAGAAGTTCAGTTAGAAGATTTGTTCTGGAATCCATCAGCTAAGAATCTCAACCAAGGAGGGTGTCAATTGTAGAGTGCCATGAGGTGGCATGTCTTTCATAGAGAAGTGCAGCTCAGTTAAGAGAAGGATGGTACTAACTGCAAGTCTGAAGAATATCTGTCCTCCTCACAACTAGTGTGGCTGTTTTTAATCCCAGAATTATGAATACCCCTTCCAGTAACTTCTGTTCTGGACACACTCTTGCTGGAATATCTGGTTTTCTCCTATAAATGCATACAAAAAAAAATTCTGACTGAGAAAAATATGCATCATTCAAGAGTCCAGTCTTCTTCTCCATGAACATGTTCCATGCAGATAACCTGTTGAACTGCATGTTCAATATTTACTGCTAATAAAAATTATGGGCAAAAAATTGCATGATATTAAAATATTGTTCTATATTTGTAAATGGGCAAACATGTATCTGAATATTATGCATATTTTCTTGGTGTGGCTGTACCAAATCTATATTGAATTTCTGTTAGCATGAATTGTGAGATAATATTTTCTCATCAAGCAATGTGAACTCACCAACTTGGCATTTCACAGATTTCCTCCTCACCTGCTGTGAGACACATGTTACTCAGTATCATACTTAAATTCATTTTTATAAAAATATTACTCCAAAATACCAAAAACATATTTTTGTATGCAGCTATACAAATAAATCAAGAATCACATACATAAAAAAAATACTGTGCAGTTGTTTGTGCCTCAGTACAAATTGCATATTTCACACAGAAACATGTTGGCAAAAATATGACATTAAATCACATTTCATGAACCCTATTACAATTATAAACCATTTAGGAAAATAGGGTTCATGTTTCATTCAAACTCTCTCCAGGAGATTAGTTACAAATCCTCAGTCATAAAAATGCAATCATAAAAAACTATTTGTCCATTGTGATCTTTTCATTGTGAATAAAACTCAAAAGGACAATGGGCAGCTTAACTCTTCATTTGTTGATACTTTTGCAATTTCTATGACAATATTCTAACGTTGCTGCCATCAACAATAGTTTCATGCCCTCTTCACATATAGTATATCAGCTTTTAAATATTAAAAGGGTGCATCCACAGCAGGAAGTGGCGCATACAAAAATAAAAAGTGCTTTCTTCCACATGACAGTAATTATGACAATGACTAAGTACAAGATCTGTAGGAAAATGCGAACTGTGATCCTGAACTAGAGATATCTTCTGAGAAATCGATCTGCCTTTGAGAATCAGGAACAATGACATCCTTGTCCATCTTCACATTATGATCTCATCTACAGCAAAAGACAATGAAAGTTACAAATTCCAAGTACGAAACCCAATATTGTCCATTTGTTTCTGATCACTCTCATATGAACCATCAGCCACTTTGTAATGAGTTAAGATAGATTCAATTATTGTATAATGGAATTTGATGTTGCAATATGAACGAAAACCAAAAATTATTGTTCAGTGTGGTGAACTACTACAAGGAGAACTCTGAAGTTGAAGGTGGGTAATTAGAAAATGCAATATGAAAAACTGAAACTTTTAATCCTTGGATAAGCAACAGTTGCAGGTTTTTTAAAGCATTAGAGTAAACACAAACTAATAGTTATGAGCTTTTTCTATTCTTGCATGGGAAATGGGCATTGCCAGCAAGGCTAACATTAATTACCCCTCTGCAATTGCCCTCAAGGTGGTGGTGGTGGTGAACCACATTCTTGATTCTTTATTAGAGTGAATGTATCTATAGCACTTCCTAACCGCATACTTATTTAAGATGTCTACCAACCTCAGATAAGCTGGCAAGCTAATATTTGCTCCTATTTCTTATGTTCTTATGTAATAGCTCTACCAAAAAATACAAATGGGGAAAAAATACCAATCCAGATTCACAAGTGACATTGTGTTACATTTTTCTTGTAACAGTAGTGGACTAACTATCAAGACAGTTTTTCTTGGTAAGGGGACAAAGAAAATAAAGTTGAGACCATTTAAAACATTAAATGGAAAAAGACTTGAAGGTTTTCTTTAAATCTTGAATAGAAACAAAACTTCTAGGGAGTTGTGACCATAAGGCTTAATGTAATGTTTGGTCTTTGTGCTTTCATATCCATCAAAGTAATATTTGAGACAAAAGACAACTGTGAGAACAAGGATAGAGCTGAGGATGTAAATTGGAGAAAAATATTAAACAGACAAAGAAGTAGAACAAGAATGGGAAATATTTCAAGGGGGGATCAAAAAGTTAGGGAGAAACATAATCCACTAAAAATAACAGCATACTAATCAAAAATCCAGATAAATAAAGAAGTGACTTTAAATTCAAATCTCAAGATCCTCCTAACCCTACATAGGAATGTAATCTCTAGCAGATGAAGGTTAACAGGAAAAATTAGGGCCAATAAGGAGAAAGGCATTTATAAAGTATATAAACAATAAGAAAGGATGACTAAAAGATTATTAGAATAGAATTGAGCCATTAAGGTATACAAATATATGAAAATGACAGGCAAGGAAAGGCCAGCTGGTCCATCAAACCTGCCCAACTAGTGATGCCTTTAGCATATAACTAGACCCTTCCCGACCTCCTGTGGATATGTAACCTCCCCAGAGCCAAAAACCTTTCAGGAAAGCCGTGGAAAAATAAGTGGAAAGAAAACCTGGATAACTTCTTTCTTCAAAGCCAGTCTAGGAGGTTACATTGGCCATGCATGCAACTCCATCAAACTATTTATCCTTTACAAGGAAGTTAAACTTACAGAACATGATACTGAAACAGCAGAAATATTGAATGCATACTTTGCCTCTGCTTTCATTGAAGAAACCACCAAGGCAGAAAGGACAACAGAATTTCCCAGATACGGTAAATTCAACTTCCTTCAATATCTGTCCTGTTCAGATGGATATATTCACCATCCCTTTTTCTGATCCTGACAATCTTCATGTCCACTGGGAATGAAGCTTTCCATCAAGTATTCTAATACATCTTCTTATCTCTAAGCTTGTGAATATTCCTGCACCCGTTCCTTCCTCTGCCTTCCCCTGATCCATTCATTGAAAACTGCCACCACCATATCAGCCATACAACCTTTGTTTATTTGTTTTGAAACAACTCTGGAATGAAGAACTACAAGTTCAATTAGGACATCATCGAATCTACCAAAGGACCTATGCTGTATGGTGGAAAAAGTCCTATTGGCTAAGGATAGATGCCAAAATTATTGGACTTGCCCTTTTTCTCACCACTGGGTCATGACTCCATTACTTAACACCAAACTATAAGTTCCCACACTACCACTGATCTCACCTATTCAGAAGAATTCATGTTCCCCATCTACAATGCCTTCACTCTAAATGTTTAACTCCATATAATCTGGTTTTAACATTTGTTAAAATGAACAAGTTGAATTGTGCCAGCAGATTCTTTGATTCAGTCTGCTCTGTAACTTTAAACCTGTTGCCACTTATCTTAATCTGTATCCAGTCTCTGCCCAGCTACATCCATGCATCAATGCTCACCATCTTTGGTGATTAAGGTTCTTTAGCCATTGCCGTTATTTTGTTTTACCATGATAGTACATTCCTGTATAACTTCATTCCAACGTATTATCGCTGGAGGGATGATTTGACGTCTGCCTTAATCACTGATATGCTTTACACTGTCCTCTTTCACTCAGCTGATCTTATTCACATTGTGATCATCTCTCTACTCACTCTCTTCAGATAACCAGCATCATTATGAGAACATAACAGTCTTAGTTATGTGTATCTTTTTGCATGATAGTTCTATTTTTCAACCTTAATTAGGCTTCATTCTTCAGGTTGTGAAGTTGTTTCTTGTTTTCATTTTCATCCAAAGCATTTCATTAAATTTCAAATTTCCATCCCTTACCTTTTTGCGGAATGCCTTTGAGTCTCCCTTTCCTTTCTTGGAATTCCCTTTCTGAATCTAAAGTAACAAAGATTAGAGTTCAGAATAAAAACTTACATTATCACAATGGAAAAAGAAACCCCAAGTCTGAGCCCAAAAGGGGTGTCCAAAAAGTTGGTTTGTGAGGGTTTCAAAGGCTGCAGCAAAGTTTAGGTAGGGGGATCTAGAATAAAATAGAACAGCTCTGCATGCAACTATAGGTAAAGGGAGCCAAATCTGAGAGTGATGGAACCTTGTAGAAGTAGATTGGGACAAAACTATGAACTAAATGCAATGAAAATAAGTATTTCCTGGGGGGGATTTGGAGATCCAAAGTAGATTGGTCAGGATGGAGGTGTTGGGTGAGACATGCAACAACTTTTTGAACAAATGGAGATTATGAATAGTAAAGGATGGGAATCCAGTAAGGGAAGTGCTAAACAAGTTAATAAGATAAACTGAGAGGAGTTATGATTTGGGCAAAAGCGGGAAATGTTGCACATGTAAAAGCAAGTTGTTCTAATGACAGGTGGGATGCAAGGTTCAAAACTCAGTTTTGGAATGAATATGATAAGAACTTAAGAAATAGGGGCAGGAGTAGGCCATCTAGCCCCTCGAGCCTGCCCCGCCATTCAATAAGATCATGGCTGATCTGAAGTGGCTCAGTTCCACTTTCTCGCTTTCTCCCCATAACCCTTAATCCCCTTGCCTACCAAAAACCTATCTACCTGTGTCTTAAATATATTCAGTGAGGTAGCCTCCACCACTTCAACGGGCAGAGAATTCCAGAGATTCACCACCCTCTGAGTGAAGAAGTTCCTCTTCAACTCTGTTCTAAACTGTCCCCCCCTTATCTTGAGGCTGTGCCCTCTAGTCCTGCTGGCCTTTCCGAGCGGGAAGAACCTCTCCACCTCTACCCTATCCATTCCCTTCATCATCTTGTACGTCTCAATAAGATCCCCCCTCATCCTTCTAAACCCCGAGTACAAGCCCAGTCTATTCAGCCTCTCTTCATAATTCAACCCCCTCAACTCTGGTATCAGCCTAGTGAACCTCCTCTGCACTCCTCCAAGGCCAAAATATCCTTGGGCAAGTGCGGCGACCAAAACTGCACACACTACTCCAGCTGCGGCCTTACCAGTGCCCTGTACAGTTGCAGCAAGACCTCCCTACTTTTATATTCAATCCCCCTCTCTATGAAGGCCAGCATCCCATTTGCCTTCCTGATCACCTGCTGCACCTGTAGGCTCGGTTTTTGCGACTCATGCACAAGGACCCCCAGGTCCCTCTGCACCGTAGCATGCTGCAGCTTTTCGCCCTTTAAGTAGTAGTCCCTCCCACTATTATTCCTGCCAAAGTGGATAACCTCACACTTGCCAACATTGTATTCCATCTGCCAGGTCCTCGCCCACTCGCTCAGCCTATCTAGATCCCTCTGCAGACTTTCTACACCTTCCGCACAATTTGCTTTTCCACTTATCTTTGTGTCATCAGCAAATTTCGACACCCTACACTCAGCTCCCTCCTCCAGATCATCTATATAAATGGTAAATAGCTGAGGCCCCAGCACCGATCCCTGGGGCACTCCACTAGTCACCAACCGCCAATCAGAATAGCGACACCTACTCTCTGCCTCCTATTAGACAACCAATCCTCTATCCACGCTAACACCTTACCCCCAACTCCATGCCCCCTAACCTTCTGTAACAACCTTTTGTGCGGCACCTTATCAAACGTCTTCTGAAAATCGAGAAACACCACATCCACCAGTTCCCCTCTATCCACCGCACTAGACACATCCTCATAGAATTCCAATAAATTTGTCAGACACGACTTCCCCTTAATGAATCCGTGCTGCGTCTGCTCTATCAAACAGTTCTTCTCAAGATGCCTCGCTATTTCTTCTTTGATGACGGATTCAAGCATTTTTCCTACAACAGACGTTAAACTAACCGGCCTATAATTCCCTGCCTTTTGCCTGCTACCCTTTTTAAATCCTGAGATTGGGAATGTGGATCAATTCAAATATTATGGCCAATACACCAACTGTACTCTAAATAATCCGGTACAAAGTCAAAATCAGTTCCTTGATTTTACATTCAATTCCAGAATGCCAGTTTGTTGTTTTTCGGCTTTCCTACTGGCTTTAAGTCCATATATCTACACCCTTTTATCATTAAAATCTTCCCATTTGATATTTCCTTTCTACAGTTCCCTTGGTTAATCACTTTATATTCTCTCTGTCTCATTACACTAACTTATCATCCTATCCTTTATTTACTATTTCTGCTCTCCATATACAAGTAGCAGATCAAATGACTAATAATAACTTGATTAATGTTTTTCCCATCCTACATCCTGCAAAGATGCCATCCCTTCTTCTAGTTTCTCCATCATACCTGCCCTGTTATTTCACTTTTTACAACAGAATTTCTAAAATGTGATACCATGTGTAGCATATGGCTCAGTAAAGCACTTGAAACTGAGCAACAGCATAAAACAATCAGACTAATGGGCCAGATCAGGTTCATTTTAATTCTATAAAAGTGTTCAATCTATTTATGCCATAACCTTGTCATTTTTAAAGGCTGACCTTGAAGATGTACACTTTCTATTAGGCACCTTTTTTTGGAACGGAGGAACAGTAAGAAACTGAAACCAGTCACACAAGGTTAGATTTGCATCTTAACAGCAATTAAGAAACTTGCATTTATATAACACTCCTTTCCAAAATGCATTGTAACCAATTCAGCATTTTGAAGTATAGGCATTGCTGTAATACAGGGAAATGTCAAGATAATTTTGTATTTTGTTAACTAATGCTGGTTGACAGATAAATATTGGATGAGAAACAAGCGTCAGCTGTGACTCTGTGGTAGCACTCCCACACTGAGCTGGAAAATGGTACGTTCAATTTGCACTCCAACAACTTTAGCTCAGGAAGTACTGCACTGTCAAAGGTACATCTTTTGAATGAGACATTAAATTGAGGCCTCATCTGTCCCCCCAGGAGGAAGAACAAATTCCCCTGACACTATTTAAAGCAATGTCTAAGACAATATTTATCACTAAATCACTAAATAAATAGCCAGGTTATCTGTTCAGTGTTCACTGTGGCCAAGACACAGTAACAAGCTGTAAATAGAAAGGACAAAGACTTTAATCTCTACATTGTTACTTAAGGCCAGCTTTTATTCAGATTTATGGTAGAGCTGAATGCAATCAAGGGGAGGTACCCCTTTCCCCAAATACAAACTCAGTTAAACATATAGGTTAAATATTCAGAAATAAATCACTTCTGACAGAGCACCGGCACTAAACACTTATGCTTCTGAGTTGCAAACATTAAAGAATTTAGTGCATTTCAAACTAGTGGTAAAACAGTCAAAAGTCCTCAATGAAGAGCAGTTAAGTACTTAAGCAAGCCAGAAATGAGGTTCATGTATCTTTATAAATCACTATTCAGCAGCAAAAGTTGCAGAATCAACAAAAACAGTGTCAGTGTATAAAAATAGGAACATAAGAACATAAGAACATAAGAAATAGGAGCAGGAGTAGGCCATCTAGCCCTTCGAGCCTGCCCCGCCATTCAATAAGATCATGGCTGATCTGTCGTGGCTCAGTTCCACTTTCCCGCCCTCTCCCCATAACCCTTAATCCCCTCTCTTATCAAGAACCCATCAACCCGCTTCTTAAAAATATTTAGCGAGGCAGCCTCCACCACTTCAACGGGCAGAGAATTCCAGAGATTCACCACCCCTTGAGTGAAGAAGTTCCTCCTCAACTCCGTTCTAAACCGCCTCCCCCTTATCTTGAGGCTGTGCCCCCTAGTCCTACTGTCCTTTCTGAGCGGGAAGAGTCTCTCCACCTCTATCCTATCCATCCCATTCATCATCTTATACGTCTCAATGAGATCTCCCCTCATTCTTCTAAACTCTAACGAGTACAAGCCTAGTTTAATCAGCCTCTCCTCATAGCTCAATCCCCTCAACTCCGGTATCAGCCTAGTAAACCTCCTCTGCACTCCCTCCAGGGCCAAAATATCCTTGCGCAGGTGCGGCGCCCAAAACTGCACACAGTACTCCAGCTGCGGCCTCACCAATGCCCTATACAGCTGCAGCAAGACCTCCCTACTTTTATATTCAATCCCCCTCGCTATGAAGGCCAGCATCCCATTCGCCTTCCTGACCACCTGCTGCACCTGCAAGCTGGGTTTTTGCGACTCATGCACAAGGACCCCGAGGTCCCTCTGCACCGTCGCCTGCTGCAGTTTTTCGCCACGTAAGTAATAGTCCTTCCTACCATTCTTCCTACCAAAGTGGACCACCTCACACTTGCCAACATTAAATTCCATTTGCCATTTCCTGGCCCATTCGCCCAGCCTATCTAGATCCTTCTGCAGACTCTCCACACCCTCCGCACAATTTGCCTTTCCCCCAATCTTGGTGTCATCAGCAAATTTCGACACCCTGCACTCGGTTCCCTCCTCCAGATCATCTATATAAATGGTAAATAGCTGAGGCCCCAGCACTGACCCCTGGGGCACCCCACTAGTCACCAACCGCCAATCCGAATAGCACCCATTGACCCCCACTCTCTGCCTCCTATTTGACAACCAATCCTCTATCCACACTAACACCCTACCCCCAACTCCATGTCCCCTGACCTTCTGCAATAACCTCTTGTGAGGTACCTTGTCAAACGCCTTCTGAAAATCCAGAAAGACCACATCCACCGGCTCTCCTCTATCCACCGCCCTAGACACATCCTCATAGAACTCCAGTAAATTTGTCAGACACGACTTCCCTTTAATGAAACCGTGTTGCGTCTGCCCTATCAAGCAATTCCCTTCAAGATGCCTCCCAATTTCCTCCTTAATGACGGATTCTAACATTTTACCTACCACAGACGTTAAACTAACCGGCCTATAATTCCCCGCCTTTTGCCTGGCACCCTTCTTAAACAACGGCGTAACATTAGCCGTTTTCCAATCTTCCGGCACTTCCCCGGAATCCAGCGACGTCTGGAAAATAACCACCAAGGCATCCACTATAACCTCCGCCATTTCTTTCAGAACCCTCGGACGCATTCCATCCGGTCCTGGCGACTTGTCCACAATCAGCCCCTCCAGTCTGTCGAGCACCACCTCTCTAGTAACAGTAATGTCATTAAGACCCTCCAGTCCTACCACCTTTCCATCGCTAACATCCAGCAAATTATTCACGTCCTCCTCCGAGAAACCCAGATTTTCATAGAAAGAGATAGATATGATTTTGGAAGCACTATGGTTAAGCAGTCTGCAAAATAGTATTAATAGATCAAATTGACATCATCAGAGGTTTCTTAGCAGTTCAGTAAAATTTCAACAAGAGGCCTGGCTCAAAGGCAAAAAAGGTTGAAGAGAAATCCACATTCTATTCCCAAGCTGAAGATCTCAGTGGTTGAATGAGTTTTCTGAAGTTAACAGGAAAGAAATACAGTTCCTTGATTAAGAATGGTTGGAAGAGTGTCAATAACTAATCTAAATGGCTACAAATATCATCGCTGGTAGCAACTTCTTAATGTGTGCATCTCTTTGAAGAAAATGTATTGCTAATATATTCCTGAAAACTATATTTAAATGCAGATTTCATTTCAGGCAGAATCTAGCAACGAAACACAATCAAATGTTTTATCACTGAGGTTATGGAAGAAATGATGTATTCCAAGAGTTTTTGCTTTCAACTCTTTATATGTAAGAATACAGTGCTTAAATAGAAATACCATAGCTTTAACTTTGGCAAACATTGGTACTTGTCACTATGTCACAATTACATGAGAACTGGCAGGGATATTTTACAAAGTTACAAACATGGGCAGGAAAAGGCATCTGGTCGATCAAGCTTGTGTTATTCTAACCTGCTGCCACACACAAATGACCCCAGTGAGTAATGGAATGTCCAGGATAGTGAAAGAAATATGGTGCCAATTTAGTAAAGTTAAAAATATTCTCTGATCCATAAAATCAAGCATACTCCAAGAACTTATTGACTGGTCTAATTTTTACCAGCTAACCCAACTACCTTGTACAATGCAGCTAGCACTGAAAGGTGAACTTGAGAGAAGCATTTTTTGTTGCAGACTTTTTCAAATTTCGTTCTTAGGATTTGGGCTTGGCTGGCAACCCCAATATTTATTGCCTGTCCTTAATTGTCCTTGAAAAGGTGATGGTACGCCACCTTCCTGAACCACTGCAGTCCAAGTAGTGGTGGTACACCCACAGTAGAGGGAGGGAGTTCCAGGATTTTGATCCAATGACAGTAAAGGAATGGCGATAATTTCAAGTCATGATAGTGAGTGACTTAGAGGAGAATATGCAGATGATGGTGTTAAAAGTGTCAGAAAAACAAATGACTTCCCTGACAGGATAACATAGAACAAATTCTTAGATGGTTGATTCAGGCTTAATTGTTTTCAGGTCACGATAGGAGGTATATTTCCAAAAGTAGGGGGAGATGAGATGGCACAGGAGGAAAGCTCAGATAGAAAAATGAGACGTGAACTTTTGAATGGAACCCATAGAATCCCTACAGTGCAGGAGGCCATTCAAGTTGGCACTGGCCCTCCGAATGAGCACTCTATCTAGGCACACTCCCCCACCCTATTCCCATAGCCCTGCACATTGATCACGGCCAACCCATCTAACTTTCACATCTTTGGACACTAAGGGGCAATCTAGCATGGCCAATCCACAAACTTGCACATCTTTGGAATGTGGAAGGAAACCAGAGCACCTACAGGAAATACACACAGATACAGGAAGAACATGCAAATTCCTGACCCAAGTCTGGAATTGAACCCGGGTCCCTGGTGCTGTGAAGCAGCAGTGCTAATCACTGTGTCACCATGCCGCCCAATAATTTTGATTGAGCAGGTATGGGATTTTCTTATTCTGCTTTTTATGATGATCTTATATCACATCCAAGATAAATGCTGCACAGAGCTCATAAAGCAAGAGAGATGTCTTCAAAAAGTCTAGCAGGATATGCATTTCAATATTCAGATTAATAATGCAATTAATCACTCATGTTCTGAACACAAGAACAAAAAGTGTTCTTAAAGTTGAGCCTCCAAGAGTCTGTTGATGCTGGTATTTATCAAGTTATAAAATGATTAATTTGCTACAATCAAATCTGTAGGCAGCACTGCATAAACGTGCCCTTACCATACTGGTCAATTTAAATCAAAGGCATCAATCATTCTTCTTTATATGATGTGTGCATGACTACCTCCTTTCTCTCCTTTTCCTGTGTCAGCATTCCCTCTTCCCGCTCCTCTCTAGATAGCATGATGACTGCTGTACTTTTGTGTAAGAATCAATTTTCCAAAGTTAAGTTTGGCAGAAATGTTAACATTTTTATGTAATTCACTTCCAGCCCTGATGTCACCTGTCTGGTTTTGGGCTGGAGTGTCTGGAAATTTTCAAGATGTACTGAAAGACTGGTTTCCAATGCCAATTTTCTCCTCTGGCTCCTGTGTCTCAAAATGTAGTTATTATGGTTTTCATAATAGTTAAGCAAAGGCAACAACAACACAAGCTACAATTGCACCATTATTCTGCCTCCAGTTTCTTCAGCAACTCTGAGTTACTTTTAATATACAACAATAGATTGCAACTTGCAATTGTTAATTTGTTACCAAGTAACTGCTTAGTTTTTATTAATCCTTCAGTGCTGTGTTAGACCTATACCAAAATGGAGTTGCTTCCCCACCAGTAAAAGTAGCTTTGTAGCAAAGACAACACTTCTAAAACTGCTGCACAAAAACATCTTTAAAAATGGTAAATAAAGGTTATGACAGTGTAGACCTTTAAGGAGGCTTTACCTGAGGGCCACATATCGGGCCAGAGTCTATGGATCGTCAAGGCAGAAGCTGAGCCAATCAAGAGCGAGGGCGCGTACCCCGGATCGAGGCG
This sequence comes from Carcharhinus amblyrhynchos, assembly GCF_965287045.1. Taxonomy (NCBI): domain Eukaryota; kingdom Metazoa; phylum Chordata; class Chondrichthyes; order Carcharhiniformes; family Carcharhinidae; genus Carcharhinus; species Carcharhinus amblyrhynchos. The sequence goes on along the minus strand of NC_137346.1, from coordinate 25,787,708 downwards.
ATATCACAGGGACAGCCAGGGAGGGGAGTTGTTCAGTCACAAAGTTACTTCAGTACGATCTTTTGTGTATATAATTAATTGTTGGCCATAATGCCTTTGTTAATTCAAGCCACATCAAGTCGCCCTTGAACTATTACAAAGGCAATTCCACCAATTCATTTTTTAAAAAAAACTAATTAAAAGCAAATTACTGCAGATGCTGGGATCTGAAATCAAAAGAGAAAATGCTGGAAAATCTCAGCAGGTCTGGCAGCATCTGTAAAGAAAGAAAAGAGCTGACCAAGCCATGCTGTCAAGGCTATGCTGAGACTTTCCAGCATTCTCTCTTTTGGTTTTAAAAAAACTAACATTAGTGAAAATTGGTGGTAGCAACATTGCATACTTTAGATATAAACGTTTTCTTTTTGGAATAAACCAGTGTTTCCGCTTCAGAACTAGAAACTGCTTTCTCTACAACGATGTCATGTAAGCTCAGCAAAAGCTGCTCTTATAGCAAATGTTTTGGTCCCTTTCCCTCTCAGAAGTGTCAATTAACAAACTATATTTTAGCCTAATCTTTTGTTACCCAGACAGTGTACAATTCAACTGTGATTTTTTAAAAAAAAATCATTTGCGGGATATGTGCATCGCTGGCTGGCCAGCATTTATTGCCAATCCCTAGTTGCCCTTGTTCAGAATGCAGGTGAGAGTCAACCACATTGCTCTGGAGTCACAAGAAGGCCAGGCCAGGCAAGGACGGCAGATTCCCTTTCCAGATGGGTTTTTCCAATATTTGACAATGGTTTCATGGTCATCAGTAGATTCTTAAATCCAAATTTTTTTTATATTGAATTCAAATTCCACTATCTGCCATGGTAGCATTCGAACCAGATCCTCCAGAACATTAGTTGAATTTCTGGATTAATAGCCCAGTGATAATATTACTTGGCCATCACCTCCCCTCGAATCATGACTCTTGGTAGTCACAGTATTCCTATAGGCACCTAGTGACATTCTGCTAGAACAACACATTTGAGATCTAAAGCAAAAGGTCATTTAGTCAGGAGTGTGATGGAATACTCAATCACTCACCTGGATGGGAGTAGCTGCAACAAGTTTAACACCATCTCAGCCAAAGCTACTTTCTTCATCAGGGCTCATTTCAATTGGCTAAATATCCACCACTGGCTCACTGTAGCTGCCCACATATTTGACCACCTGCTTGACTTTGCCATTTTGCTGTATATTGGCTCTCCATCACACAATGTTCAAATGGAAATTCTTCATCGTCATTTTTAAATTAATCCCATTTCTGCAATTTCCTTTAGCTCTGTATTCTCCTCCAGTCCTCTGACTCCGGTTTCTTGCACAATTTCCCAATTTCTCTGACTCCAGCCCCTTTTGCTTTGCCCACCATTGGTACCAGAGCCTTCAGCACATGGGGCTTATTCTCTGGAATTCCCCCCTCAAACCCTGATGTCTGTTCACCTTCACCTCTTTCTCCTTCCTTAAATAATCTCAAAAACCATCTTTTTGGCGACCTCTCAAATTTTTCTTCCTGCTTCAGCATCTGTTAATTATACGTATGTCTGTGTAGCACTTTGGGACATGTTTAAACATTAAAGCTACTTTGCAAACATGAGCTGTTGTCAATTACAGGTTGAAAGGAGGCATCACTATACAACCCATACTGCTAAAGTGGTTTGGATAAAGAATGTCATGAAACAGAGATAGGTTACTTGAACACCACTTTCAAGTTCTGCCACCTTTACTACTAACAAGGAGGACAAGAACAGATACATGAACATCCCCAAGTTTTCCTCCAAGTTACCTCAGTGGCATTATTTGGGCACATATCACTTCATCATCAAAAGCTTGGAATTTCCATACCCAATAGCATCATGGTGCCACTGCAGCACAAGGACTGTTAAAAGCAGATAACTTTGTCATGGCAACCAAGATGGGCAATATAAAGATTTCCCCGTCAGATCAAAAAAAGGGCTGATTTTAATTGAGGGTAGCCATGCACATGAACAATGTTGCATAAGGCCCAGGATATCAACAGGTTCATCCAAGTCACAGTAACAGATTGAGAAAACCTCATCCTCCAGGAAGTAAACTTTCCAAAGAATGCTTTCAAGTTGGTTAATGGTGAATGATAGAACTATAAAATAAGAAGGGGAGGGTAGCGATGGAGAAAATGATCAGGGAGGAGGTCGGCTGATGTTCAACTGAGAGGGTGCTAAGCCATCTGGGTTGGCACCACCAAAAGGACAGTTAAAGTATAAAAGTGAGAATCAAACTTTGAATGACAGTAGAAATGATTCCTGGAGAATAGCATCTGATCAGATTTGACTTTTTGTTGAAAAATGAGAAACAGGAGAAAATGAATGGAGCTGAGATTGGCAGAAATTAGAGGGGATGCAAACAATAAGAAATTTTTATATAACACCTTGTATAAATAAAGTGTTATAAATGTTTTAATGTAATTAATGTAGTGAAACATTCCAATACACAGCACAGTACTGTAAAACAAGTATGCCACTGAACCATTGAAGGAAATACAGCAGATTATCAAAAGCTTGGTCAATGAAGTAGATTTTAAGGAATATCTTAGGGAACAAAAGCAAGATAGAGAGACAGAGAGATGGAAAGAGAGCATCCCAGTGCTTAGGGCCCTGATGGATTAAGGTCTAGCCACTGATTTTAACGTAATTAAAATCAGAGATGCACAAGTAGCTAGAATTAGAAGAGCATGGATGTTTTGGAGGGCTGTAGGGAGTGGAGGAGATTTACACAGACAAAGAGGGACGAGGCCATGGAGCAAATTGAAAGCAAAGATTAAATTTTTAAAATCAAAACTTTGCTCTACCGGGATCCAATGTAGGTCAGCAAGCATAGAAGTGATGGGAGAATAGGATGCTGAGAGTTAAGACACAGGCAGCAGATATTTGAATGACCTTAAATTTGCAGTGGGTAGAATGTTGGCGAGTAGCCAGCAATGCATTGGAATAGTCAAGTCGAGGGGTAACAAGAGTGAGGGTTTCAGCAGATGAGTGAGACGGGGTAAGCTGGACAACATTAATCTGATGGAAATAGGCAGTTCCTCATGATGGTGTGAAATTTAGGTCTGAAGCTCATCGCGGATCAAATGTGATATCAAGGTAGCGAACAGACTGGCATAATCTGCCGGGGAGAGGGACAGAGTCAGTCAGTAGCTGGGAAATAGAGTTTGCACCAGAAACCCAAAACAATGGTTTCAGTCTTCCCAATATCTAACTGGAGGAAATTTCTCTGGGTGTTGTATAAGCAGTCTGATAACAATAACAGTGGAGGAGTCAAGAGAGGTTGTGGTAAGATAGAGATGGGTGTTAACAATGCAAATGTGAAAACTACACTCTTGGATGATGGCGCCGAGGGCCAGCTTGTAGATAAATGATAATAATAGGAGGCCACCAAGCATCGATCCTTTGGGGGGGACATCAGAGATAACAGTGCAGGAATAGAAAGAGAAGCCATTACAAGTGGTTATCTGTCAATGATTAGATAGATGAGGAACCAGGTGAGAGCAGTCCCACTCAGCTGGGTGACAACGTAGAGCTGTTGCAGAAGGAATGTGTGGTCAATCTTGTCAAAGGCTGCAGACAGGACAGGTTGAGATGGACAAAAAGAAAAGGTTTATCTTTGTCACAGTCACAAAGGATACCATCTGCATTTTTGAGAAGAGCTGTTGAGTTATTATGGCAGGGGCAGGAGCCCGATTGACGGTAGTTAAATATAGGGATTACAATAAGCATACTAGGGACAGCGGGAGGTCTCAGGTACGAAGTGGCTGTCAATGTGAATACAAGGGGAACTCTTCAATTGCATAAATAAACATACTATGTGAAATAACAGGACTAAAAAAAAGTAACCAAGCTCGTTCTTTCCATTAGTCCACATTACACTGGCATGGAACAGTTCCCAATTTATTTAATATCCTGTGGGAGAAAAAGCAAAGACAACAGAATTGTCTGGTGCAATTTCTCTCTAAATCTGAAGTTATCCATATCTCAGAGTTCATGCAGAATCTGACTAGTTGCATTCCTAGGTAACATTTCCCATGATCTCAACAGAACCAGGCCTTCAGCATTCCTCCAACAGTCAATCTGGTCTCTATCTAAATATTTGCTCTGCTGCTTAAATATCTTAGCAGTGACTAGTTTAAATGGTCTTTTATTGCACACATTTATCATTGTGTCAAAAGTGGGGGAAACATTTTGTAGTTTCTTCTGAGATTTGCCAACACTATTCACTTTCAATCCGTTAATCGGAGCTGAAGTCTAATACTTTGATTAATGTTATACTATATGCTCCTCTTACTGTTTTAAATGCCCAGATTATACACTTCAAGTTCAATTCTGTCAGTTTATTGTTATTATTTTGAGTCTCAGAGAAATTTCTGATGCATTATTAGTGTTTGCACTTGAATTTCACAAATACAGCCAACTTTCCAAGTTACAAATGTTCTTTTGCTGGCAATATGTAGAAAGCAGCTCAAAAAAGTAGTTAGAGAGCTATTTATTTAATCTACTATCCATTAGTTTAGCACACCTTACGTGAGGCATTTTAATATTTATAATCTGGGTTAGGCATCTAGTGACAGGGCTAGGTCGAAGTTCTTATAACGGATGGAAATATCAGAGGTTAACAATGCAGGCTGCTGATACACAAATACGATATGGAACTCCCACTTGCCTGATGAAGGAGCAGCGCTCCGAAAGCTAGTGGCTTTTGCTACCAACTAAACTTGTTGGACTTTAACCTGGTGTTGTGAGACTTCTTACCGTGATACACAGATATACAGACAGCATTGCCAGAGATTCAAGAGGCTTTAACTCTGAGGCCACACCAATAGCTGGCTTTGGTTATCCAAAGGCAGATAATAAGGGTAATTTTCATGCCAAGAACAGGCGTTTTTACAATATGTACAAGATTGTTTTGCAAATCAGTGTTTTGAATTCAATATGGAAACAGTGCTGGAGCTGATACAAAATTGCTTAATTGGGAAAAGACAAGAACAAAAATATAAAAGGCGAACAAATCCACACAAATTTAAAACCAGCATTGGACAGATAGACAGCGAAAAAACAACAGGAAACTTTCAGTCGGAAGAGAATTATGGTGAAAACTGGATATATGCCCATAAATCGTCATGGGATACAACAAAACATGAAGTAGGAAACATCAAGTAGAAAAATTAAACTGAGATTTAGAAACATCTTGGCCAATACTATAAAAGAAAGTCATATGAAATACAGGAACTCAAAAGCAAAATAAATTGCAATAGCTGACAGAGTACTGAGAAAAACTAGAAAAAAGGTAACTGCAAAATATTTATATAACACACAAAACTAAGCATCGGTAAAGAAATTAGGTTAGAAGAATTAAATATCAGACAATGAAGGAATGGGAAAGGTACTATAGAGTCATACAGTGTAGAAAAGGTCATTCGACCCATCAAGTCTGCACCGACAATATCTACCAGTAAAGATGCGCATAGGTTGAGCTTTCTGGATTTATCAAAACTTCTGGCACGCAGGACTATTTTTAAGTCACCATGCCATTCAAGCTACTCCACACCTCATGGCGTAATTTTACAGGAGTGCCCAATCAAGAGGCTGCCTCTGAGATCATCATCCAATTAGAAGCAGCAAACAAGTTGTGGAGAAAGCAAGACAGCATGTGAAATTGCAAGGCAAGCCAGTAATCTTAACTGTGTGTATGCAGTAAGAGTGCAGTAGGCATACACCAGGTCTGGACAAAATGGACGAGTGAAACCACTGGATTCAACAGCTGCCACTTTCTCACCATGAGCAGTATTCCTTATTGCAGTTCCTTGGAGACTAGGAGGAATTTGCAAAGCCTCCCTGTGGACGACCTCAGGTTTTCTGTCAACTTGCATCTTAAGGAAGTAGATTAAACTAATTTGTCACGCCATGCTGACTTCCTTTTCTCCATGCATTTCCCATGGCCAGACACCTGGCAGAAACAGCTGAGTCCCATGCCACACCCATAAATTCTCAGTTACACCACAAAAGTGCTGCTAATTAGTTGTTGATCCTAAATTAGCTTCCGGCCACTGCCTGGCAGACTGCCTTCACTGCACTGAAACTGCTTCTAGGAAAAGCACAATGACATAAATACATGTCAGGGAACACGTACAACTTTTTTTCCCTGTGATTTTCACATCCTCACCCTATCTCAGGCTTACAAATCCTCCAAGCTCAAGTCCCTAGAAAATTCTCCTCCCATCCTCCATATGGGGACTTTGCCTTTGTTTTTCAAAGTCCGGCAATGCGGTTGAAAGATAACAAGAGAAAGAGGTACAGAGCTATATAAATTTCATAGAAATGAAGAAAAATGGATAGAACTCAAAGCAGAAATGGCACCAGCTCCAGTTAACATGCACCAGAGTGCAATAGCATAGTGTTATGATGTTGAAGTGTCAAATGGCTTTATGTTAATATGAATTCAATACTTCAAGACACCAAAAAAAATCATAAAAATCTAAAATCCTTCTGGAAACTTGCCACTCCTTGTTCGGGCCTACAGATATCCTTAATTCATAAGATGCCTCTTAATGCCTCTGAAGGGCATAAGGGTAGGCCTTAAAAATAGCCTTGTTGGTCCTTAGAACAACCTTCATCCTTTAAACAAATCTTTCTGAAAAGCTAAGAGATGTAGAAATAGCAAAGCCTCTAACAATAAACATCTTTGTACATGTAATTGTTGTAAAAAGTCTGACAACACCAGGTTTTAGTCCAACCTATTTATTTGATAATATACTCGCAAGCTTAGTATAGGTTGGACTAAAACCTGGTGTTGTCAGACTTTTTACTGTGTTTACGCCAGTCCAACGCCGGCATACCCACATCATGTAATTGTTGCCAGGATTGGAAGACTGAAAAAGTAAAGCCTCTAGTAGTCAATCTAATGCTTGTAGTAAATAAGCTTTAGGAGGCCAAATCAATGGATAAATTAATGCTTACAGAGAAACAGCTTAAGACATCCAGCATAAATTTTTTGAAGGAAAATCCTGAGACAAATTTAAAGCAATTCTTTGAGGAAATATTAGTGAATACTCGTGCTGTGCAAAACATTCTTGGACTTTGATGCACAGAATTACACCTGATGTTCAAACTGGGGCCCAAGGTCTTGTATAAATTGACCATCACTGCCTTGCTTTGGTTCCATTGACCAACCACCCCCTTGCTTGTTGAGCTACAGTAGCACTTCATCTGAAACTTAAAATTCACCTTGAATTTAAAATTCTTATCCTTGTGTTCCATTTCAGACATTTAGGAAGACACATGGCCCCTTTTTAATTTTGCAATCAACTGCTTTTCCCCCCAAATCAGATACTCTTGTTCTTAAGTTTTATTTCCACTCTTACAATGAATTTAGTTATATTGCAGACAGTAGTTCCCAAGTGTTCCACTAACTTTTGGTTTCTCATTTGCTTCTCTACATTCTCCCTTAGGTCTCAGAGTCATAGAATCCTACAGTGCAGAATGAGGCCATTCAGCCCATTGCATCTGCACTGACCACAATCCCACCCAGGATCTATCCCTATAACCCCAAACATTTACCCTAGGTAGTTCCACTGACACTAAGGGGCAATTTAGTTTGGCCAATTCGCCAAACCTAAATGTCTTTGGACTGTGGAAGGAAACCCACACAGACACAGGGAGAACGTGCAATCTCCACACAGATAGTGGCCAAAGCCGAGAATGGAATCCAGGTCTTTGGTGCTGTGAGGCAACAGTACTAATCACTGTGCTGGCATGCAGCCCATGGCATGCTGTCTCCTCTATTCACCTGTATCAACTAAATCCTGTCAATAATCGATCTTTGTGAGCAAATGTACAAGAATGATAGCATTTCACAAACATATGAAGTACAAAATGAAATAAGGCTAACCTGGAGCATTCATTTGAAATGTTTCTTTCTGATCACTTACGTTCCCAAATTTTTTTTTCATCTAAGTCAATACGCCATTGGCTCCTGTTCAATCAAATTACCTCAGAAGCAGAAACAAATTTTAAAAATGCAACAAATTATCACTGCAATCCCGGTTGACATTATGGAGCCTAGTATCATACCTGTGGCTGATCTTTAAGAAATTCAGGTAGTTGAAATTCACCTTTGATTACCTAGGAAAAGAAATGAGTTATTTTAGCATACACCGGGTTTCCTTAAATAAAACCATCCTAAACAATATCCACTCAGCTTTACCCTAATTTATGTTGTCAACTTTTCCTGGGGGAGCAGAGAATAAATGATGGGCCAGTGGCAGAAAGCCAAGTGAGAAAAAGACCAGAAAGATAATTAAATGCAATGGAACTAAAAGAATGAAGCGAAAGGAGACTATTTCTCCAATTCGTTATTAAATCGGGGAAGGTTTCATCCAACAAAACTTCACAGTAACTTTCCTGTTGGCTTTTGGTTAACATGTACAGTGACAAAATTAACCACTCCCACGACATGTACCAATCACAATTATTGCACGCAACTAATGAGTGTTGTTTGCCATTCCCATAAATAATTAATAACTAAGACTATTATATTATGAGCTCTGGCTATTTCATGCAACTCAGCTGTAAAGTGAGCAACTTGCATCTTGATGAAGTGCAATGAACTGGCCAAATTACAGCTTCTGTTAATAAGTACTGACTGCAAACACAGCTGGAAAGAGCAAAACTGACACCCAAAATGAAACGGTTGAGTTAGTACCATCTAGGATCAATGACAGTCTTCCAAATCAACTACTACTGATTTACTGATATTGTCGGAACACCTATTCATTGAATGACATCAGAATTCCAAGTCACAGATAAAGGAAGTGGAAGGGAAAGAATGGCGAAGTAGAGGTGATGCTTCCGAGCTTGGAGTGGGAGAGATGGCGTGGGAGAGCTTTCTTTCACAGAGCACCCCACCCCCCGCTCCAAATTCAAAAAGGACAGCCTGGTGACACAGAGGTTAGCACTGCTGCCTCACAGCACCAGGGATCCAGGTTCGATTGCCAGCTTGGATGACTGCCTGGAGTCTGCACATTCTCCCCGTGTCTGCACGTGTTCCCTCCAGATGATCTGGTCTCCTCCCACAGTCTGAAAGATGCGCTGGTTAGGCGCATTGCTTATGTTAAATTCTCCCTCAGTGTACGCGAACAAGCACTGGAGTGCGATGACTGGGGAATTTTCACAGTAACTTAATTGCAGTGTTAATGTAAGCCTACTTGTGACACTAGTAAATAAACTTTAAACTTAAAAAAAAATGCCAAGTAGTTGGTCAAACCAGTGGATTGGCTTGATTTTAATGCCTCAGAAGTTTCAGAGGTTCGGAGATGCAAGTCCTGTTACAATATAGGGTTTTGCCATGCGCATACTAAAGAAATTCCGATAGCCAACCAGATTGGAAAGACTAAGAAAGGGGGACAAAGTGCATCATCACACTACTAGACACTGATTGGTGGTGTTCTTTACAGAAGACAAGGATGGCACAGTAGTTAGCACTGCTGCCTCACAGCACCGGGGACCCAGGTCGATTTCCGTCTTGGATGACTGTCTGTGTGGAGTTTACAAGTTTTCTCCATGTCTGTGTGGGTTTCCTCCGGGTGCTCTAGTTTTCTCCTGCAGTACAAAGATGTGCAGGTCAGGTGCATGGACTACGCTAAATTGCCCCCTTAGTGCCCTAAGATCTGTAGGTTAGGGGGATTAACAGGGTAAATCCATGGGGTTATGGGGATAGGCCCTAGGTGGGATGAACTGTCAGAGAGTCACTGCAGACGTGATGAGCTGAATGGCCCTCTTCTGCACTTTAGGGATTCTGTGAAGTAGGGCTGTTGCAGTATAAACCATAAATTTCATTATGATTTTATGCTGTAAAATTATAATTACAAGTCTTTTTTTTACACTTTAGCAAGTTTGTGTGAAACTGCAAACATGCTGATTTACTTTGTTTATTGGTGATATGGTGCATTTTAAATACCAGCTAAGCTTGTTTGCTAAAGCTTCTCATTTTACTGCACTCTTCATATAATTGTTTTAACACAAAGATACCTGATCTTAGCAGTGAGACTGTACTATCCCACATCCTAAACAAATTGTTACATTTGTCTGCTGATTCTATGCTCACATTTCAGATTGAACAGCCTACTGCTATATACTATACTTCTGAACATTTTGAACACTATTCACCAATCTAAAATTCAACTGGTTCAGTCTGCAAGTCTTTCCATCTTTGGATCTCTTCATTCACTCTACTCACCAAATTCTCCATTTCATTGCTTTCTGAAGGAGGAAAAGTGCCCTAAATTGCACAAAATATTCCAAATATGACTGATAGGTTAAGACAACTGGCCATTAAAAGCCCAGCAGTGCATTCCAGTACTTAGCTAGCCTTGCTGTTAGCAGATTTTTCTTCAGAGGATGTGTTCAAGTGTTTTTTTTTCCCCATATGCAAGCTTAAATACTGAGTGCTGACAAGTTATTAAGGGTACGGAAGATCATTGCCAGCCTGAATCTGGGACTCTCTACGACGCAGCTGTACACTCACTATATTTATCATCTGAGCTACCAGGGAAGCACCAATGCAAGTTTCAATCCAGCTGGATAGGATCTCATCAGTTTCTGAAGCTTTCACTTTTTTCTTCAAGCATAACAATTAAATGCTGAACATATGTTGAGCAAAGTAGGGCTTCAGTTTAACTGCATTTCATAGTTGAAACCACTCGCCAACTTATTAATTTGTATTCAGAAAATGCTGCAATAACAGTCTAGCCATTTGAATAAAGCCAATTCTGGAGGGTTGACGCTCTTAAAAATAAACTTAGCCATATTTTACCACTGGACTGATCTCTGCAAGCAAAAGTGGGTGTTATAACATTGGCAAACATTTAGTAACTTGTTAAAATATCTGAATGATGCTGAAGGAGAACAAAAAAACTTAATAGTTTTCCCATCATGAATTAAAATAATAGATTGGTAATGAGCTTTTATGATTGACAAACACATAAGGTTAGTTTTTTTTAAAAATTTCTTCATGGGATGTGGGTGCCATTGCATTTGTTGCTCATCCTCAAGTTGCCCTCGAGAAGGTGGCGGTGAGCTGCTTTCTGAACATCTGCAGTCCATCTCTGAGGTGTAGCTACACCCATATTATGTTAGGAAGGGAGCTCAGGAATTTTCATCCATTGATAGTGAAGGAACATAAGATTTCCAAGTCAGGATGATATTCCCATGCGTCTCCAGAAATTGTAGGTTTGGAAGCTGCTGTCTAAGGAGCCTTGGCAGTGCATCTTGCAGATGGTGCACAATGCTGCCACTGTGCTCCAGTGGTGGAAGAAGTAAATGTGTTAAGGTGTTGAATGGTGTCAAGCTTTTTGAGTGTTGGAGCTGTGCACCCATATTGTGTTAGGAAAGGAGCTCAGGGATTTGCATCCATTGACAGTGAAGGAACATAATATATTTTCATGTCAAGATGATGTTCCCATGCATCTGCAGCCATTGTCCTTCTAGGTGGTAAAGGTTGCGGATTTGGAAGTTGTCTAAGGGACCTTGGCAGTGCATCTCGCAGATGGTACACAATGCTGCCACTTGCAATCACCCAAGCAAATGGAGAGTATTCCATTTCCCAGCAGATGAGCTTTGGGGAGTCAGGAGGCAAGTGCTCTCAGCTGACTTCACAGCTAATGACTTGTTCTTTCAGCCACAGCATTTGACCAGTTCAGTTTCCACTCAAAGGCAACACACCCCCTCATCCCACACACATACAAAGATATTGATGATCCATGGTAATGCCACTGAATGCCCAAGCAAAATGGTTGACTCTCTCCTTTGAAAGATGGTTATTGCCTGACACTAGAATGACATGAATGTTAGCTGCCAGTTAGTAGTCCAAATCTGAATGTTGTCCAGGTCTTCTTGTGTGCAGGCATGGACTGCTTCATTGAGTGGTGAGTACTGCAATCATTAGCAAATAACTTTACTTCACATGCAAGAGAGAGAAGGTAATTTGAACTCATGTCTCTGCAGCATTAATACAGGCCTACATATACATTAGTCCAGAGACATTAACTTGTTACCATTACTTAGGTACAAAGCAGATCTGAAAATTCTCAGCATCTCCTGCCATACTACCTCCCACCTCCCCCACCCCACCAACCCCAGTTAGTTTATTAAATGCCAGGATTTAAATTCAAAAGATAGCCATTAATTAAGACACACAGTGGCTGACTTGATATTTTCTATAGTGCCATTAAGACAAGAAAAACTTGCTCAAGGTACTTCACAGGCTGCCAGACAAAATGCAACAGTGAAACAAAAGAGATAATGAGGATAGATGATAAGAGGTGTGTTCCAAAAGGTGTGTTTTAAGGAGTATCTTAATAAAAGGGTGGAAGGGAAGATTAGGGAGTGAATTCCAGAGGTTAAGGCCTTTGGACAGCTGAAGGCATAACCACTAATGAAGTGATTAAAAAATTGAGAATGTTCAAGAGGCTACACTTGGAGAAATACAGATATTCTGGGGGCTGGAAGAGATTTGAGAGACAGGCAAGGATGGGGACACAGAAATTTGAAAACAAGACAGAATTTTAAAATCAAGTGCACTTAATTGGGAGCCAATGTGGGTTAACAAGTGGAGTGAACAATAACTGGTGCAATTTAGGGCAGAGAAAGTTTGGGGTGACCTGATGCTTACAAAGGGTAGAACATGGCTAGGCAAATCTAGACGTAATAACAAACAAAGCATGGTTGTCAGTTTCAGCAACAGAGCTGTGAGGTGGGGTTGGGTGACATTATGAGGATGGAAATAGGCGATTAGTGGCAGCAAGAATATATGGTCAGAAGCAAATCGAGGTCAGAAATGATATCAAGCTTGGGAACAGTCTGGTTTAGCTTTAGATTGTTGCAAAAGGGGAGGTATAAAATTGGCAACCAGAGAGTAAGTTTGTGGTGAAGATTGAAATTAATGGCCTGGATTTTACAGGTGCCTGATTTGTTGGCAGTTTTATAGGACCCAGCAGTGCCAGGTTCGGGTGGTGACCACCACTGGCATCACAGGCCATTACCCAAGGAAAAGGGAGGGGTGGGTTGTGCAGGGGGAGGATATAAAGGACAGGTATGAGCTTGGAGAGGTCGCAAACCTCCAAAGGAAGGCACTGCCTTGTCTACTTAAAGCTGCTGGGCTATCTGCTTGGCAGGCCATTAAATGGCTACTTAAGACCAAGTGCCTCAATAGGCCTAAGGATACCTCCACCATCTTGGGGACACCAACTTAATAGTGATGGAGCAGGAAGAGAAGCAATCACAGTGAAAAGTAGAATATTAAACACCTTTCTATTTTTCAGCTCCTGGTAATGCACAGATTGAATCCAGTAATGACAAGACTAATCACAAAATGCTAGAGGTCTGGAGGACTTAGAACACTGGTCTTAAAGCATTTCAAAGCTTCAATATAGAAATGCTGGTAAGTAACCTGACATAAGCACTTTCAACAAAAGTCCAGCAAGATAAACTTTCACTTCCAGAAATCTGTTAACATCATTAATGTAAACATGTATCTGGATGACAGGACATACGGCTTTTTTTGTCATTTGTTGAAAGAATAACAGAAGGCAGTGTTGAGAAATAAGAGTTAGAGCTTGCTTGGAATGAGATTATGTGGGAAAATGAAATACTGAGAATGGAGCTAAATTGATTTTAATTTGTAAATGAATCACCTGTCCTTTATATCCTCCCCTTCCCACCCCTTCCCCTTTCCTTGGGTAATGGCCTGTGGTGCCAATGGTGGCCACCACTCAAACCTGGCTCTGCTGGGTCCTATAAAACTGCCAACAAATAAGGGAATATGGCACCTGCAAAATCCAGCCTATTATTTTCAGTCTTCATCACAAACTCATTCCCTGGTTGCCAATTTTATACCTCACTTTTGCAACAATCTAAGGCTAAACCAGACTGTTCCCAAGCTTGATGTCATTTTTGACCTCAAGATTTGCTTCTGATCATATATTCTTGCCGCCACTAATTACCTGCCAGAACACCACCCAGCTAACTTGAAACAGTTTATAAACTTACACGGAACAAACCGCACAGAACATACTGTATTTGTTCTAATCCAACAAAAATCTTTTCATGGGTGATTAAGAGTAACAGTCTGTTAAATGACAAACAATATTAAGTACATCAACTGATTCTAATCATAATTCACTAGACCAATGTCTGAGAGATTGATGCTGGTTTGAACTTGGGGCCAAAGTCCAACATTTGTTTGAAGCACATTCAGCACAGTTTTATTTCATTGCTCTTCCCCTTCTCTGTCCCCCTGCTCCCCTCTAATTCCTTCATCCCCAAAGCAGATGCAATTCCAAATAAGCAATAGCAAAAAACCTGGGTTAAATTAAAGATTGACAAATTGGAAGAAGGGGAGTCCAAAGTGTAGAAGGTCAGGAGGCTAATCACTCATGTTCAGTAGAACAAATCTTTCCTGTTGAGAACGATTTGCCAAGCTGAGTTCATTGAAATAGCATCTATTGGACCATATAGTAACGCAAGGTTAAAAGCTGAGGCTCCAGTATGGATTTGGAAAAGAAAAACCACATCGTATCCTGACAATCAGACAAAATTCCTTTTATCCTTGCACTGTCCTATACCTCGTAACCAATTACCTATGCTGCAAGATTACCTTCAATTCTGTGTGCTCTCATTTGAGATAATTTAAAGCAGAAGGTAACATACCAGTCCTCTGTGCAGATAGCTGCAGCTTAAGCAACTAAACTCTAGCAGTACCACAGCATTAACCTTTGCCTAAGTTCCCACGTCTGGGGTAAGAGGGTTGCAATCCTATGTGAAAGCATATAAAATTTACATCGGACAAGAATAAAGCTCTTGCACATGTAGTGCATCTGTAGTTAAACAGCACCATGCAGCCAGTTCACTTTTTCCATTTTTTGTATAATGATGTAGACTCCACAAAGAGTACACCCCTGCATTTTACACAGTCTAAATGTGAAGGGGGGCAGATGAGAATGAAGCAGGTTTAAGGACTGTTCTCTCCCATCAACTTTTAAATAACAGCTTTATAAATGCAGCTATTGATTAGTTACTACAGTCATTTTGGCAAGCAGTTTCAGGCAATGCTCTACAACTTCCAGACCACTTCCTCCCCTCTACTGAGCAGGACCACCCATTCAACACATGTTATGATATAGCTCTCCTCAGCAAACAGAAATGGAGAGTAGAAAAATTAAAAGGTATTGAGAGTAAACAACATTAAAGGAGTTCTTGATAGTTATATTTGTGTGACTACGTAGCTCATTCCTCTGTCCCAAAGCCTCTTCTCCTCTACTGAAAGTGCTCATCCTTGTTGCGGACAGCTGCATGCTGACAGTCCCCAAGTGCCACACTAATGAAGGCATTCTTTAATAAAAATAAACTTTAAATTTAAACAATGATGTCACAAGTAGGCTTACATTAACACTGCAATGAAGTTACTGTGAAAATTCCCTACTCGCCACACTCCAGCACTAGTTCAGATACATTGAGGAAGAATTTAGCATGGGTAAGCAATAACATGGTACTTCTCCCATGAAGGGCAGGCCTGCCTGATCTTGTCCTCGCTAGCTAATTGGAAAACTTGGCTATTGTGGCAATAGCAGTCATTTACAATGCTTTCTGAGCTTTAGTATAATTTTTGGCGTAATGAAAACAGTGTTATGCAATAAATACAAAGGTCTTCAAAGGGCAATAAACTCTATCTTCTCTACAATTATGCAAAGGTATTCAAAGTGAAATCCATTGCAAGTGCATACAAAGAGGTTTCCGTAATCAGAAGCACCCACATTGCAGATGTCAGCTGAGCTACTTTCTAGCAGAATAGTAACACAAATAGATTTTTTGAACAATATCAACATACATCTTTGGTTAATACACTCTGAACTAATTTCAGTTTTTCTAAAAAAAATGTCCTTAAAAAAACAATGGTAAGAGGCATTCACTGTAAATGAATTATTGTAAAACTAACACTGACAGATTACTCTTGCCAAAATGAAAATAGTACTTATGAAATTAGTAACTTAAACAATTTAAAGTAGATTAAAGTTTCATAAAAAATGAAACAGTTGAGTATTTTATTGCTTTATTTTTTTGAAAAATTGCACAATACAAAGAAAAATACATTACAGTGCGATTTCATACAATGAACCAAAACAATCACAGGTTATGCTTTTTGTAAATATTAACTAGCAATCTTATCCTGGACTCCCACTCCACGATATATTCACCATATGGAACAGTTGACACATTTAACGGCCATTACAAAATACTTTTAAACATTTATCAGACAATTGTAAAAATTAACTATAATAATTTTCTTACTGCCTCACAAAGGCAAATAAGCCAGCACTGCAACACTATTTGATTCATTAGAAAGTTCCAAATGTTAGATGGTCTTCAAATGATCATTGGAAATATGTTTGTTTATTAAAATATTCAATGGAGAAGCAGTAATTTTTAAAATGAATGCACAATAATACTGCAAAACATTACATTTTGCTTTCCGATGCATTTGTCATCCTTGTTATAATTCAAAAAATTTAAAGATTTCAGATGATAGTCACTATGGTAAAAAAAAGAAGCTAAAATTCATTTTTTGCTGGTTATCAGAAATGATTTATAACAACTTTGAAACTCAAGGTTTGACATTAAATGATCGATTATATGGGATTGTTTACAGGGATAGTACAGGCAATAAAACAAATCAGTGGTTAAGGTTGCCATACAAGTAGCAAACAATCCTTTAAATAATTGCACATAGTATTTTACTGCATTGTTACAGAAGAGCTCTAATGCAATGCTGCGTTTTCTGTAAAATCCATAAGTCACAATTAAAAGGCTACGATTTGAAAAGAATTAAAATTTGTAGGTCACTGTTTTATGTTTAGGAAACATCAAAAGATATGAAGGCGTCGCTTTTACAGCAGATTATGCAGAAGGAATGTTCTATTCACCTACCTGATAAATAGTTGAAAACTGTATAATTCATATTAACACACCATAACAGTATTAACTACCTGTTGAACAAGTGATTCAATTTTACAGCCAATGTTTTATCACTGTTGGAGGAAATAACATGTGGGACATAACTATTCTGAATAGAATTTTCATTTCAGACTAAAGAATTAGATTTGAGAGAAGAAAAAAAAATCGTCTTCAGACAAAGTGCAGAAAATGCCAGCTTTCTAATAAAAGAAATACTTTCAACTTCTAAGGGAAACAGAATTATATACTTAGCATAACGTGCACAAATAAAATCAGGCATTTCTCAGTTCCAACAGTATTACGTTATAAAATTATAAGTAGCTATGTTTAAATTCTCAACTGGATACAATTTTTAAAAAATTTTACAACTTTAAAAAAAAAACATACATATACAGAACAGTTTAGGGACAGAATTGTCCTTCCTATCATTTGTATGGTGTTTTTCAGTATTTATTTATTTTTACGAAGAGGCTTGTAACCTTAAGTGAGAAGCATCTCTGATAAAGTGTAAAGTCCAGATTTGTAATTTAAAAAATTTAAATAATATTCCTACATTTATCAGGAGGCTTAAAAAAAATCATGGTAAAGTAAGAAGATTGGAGCTGTTGCAATCCCGAATTTCTACATATTTCCTGGATTTTTAAGGTTTACTTTTTTTTGAGAGTAGCTCATCAACACATTTAAAATAATACAAACTGGAAAAAAATTGTGGCACATTCAAGACAAGCTGCTCAGGTCCACAGTGAAATGAAGTTGGTTACCTATTGCTGGACACTGTTTCCCAAATACTCAATACTACACTTAAACTAACGTAAATCACAGCCTTCCTCGAAGGTGGACAGTTTTGCATCACTTATACTTTAGAACTGGAACATTTCAAAAAATGTTGTAATTATCTGATAGCTTTTAATTTTATAAAGCATTAGAGGCTAGGAAAAACCTAATTTGTACAGCTCTCTTGTAACAATTCTCTGCACACAAAATACATTTGTGTGTTATTTAGAATCCTCAGTTCAACCCTGACACAAGGATTTTTTTTAAATAACCAGAATTTGCTACAAAAAGGAAGCAAAGTTTCCTTCAATACAAAATTCAGTTTCTCAATACAGGATTATTACGACTAAGATTATTTGCAAATCTTTGGTTTTATATACACGCACAAATTAAAAAACATTGCATTTACTCCCTTAAGCCAACTTATTTTTCATTTTAAACACTTAATTCAGAAAATAGCAGATTACTGTAAACACTGATTACTGGGGATAGAACAGAAGCAAAAACAACAAATGGAAATGATTGAACTCATCTGTCACCAGCAGGCCAGGCAATAACTGAATATTTTCTTCAATACTCTCTGCAGGGGTAATCACAAACTCAGGTGTTTGAGAAGGATGGTCCAGATACTTAAACTCTTACACCTACCCTTTTAGTGTTTTCAATAACTGCTGGGTCTGGTTTTCCATAATTGGGTGGATTTGCATATGGATCATATCCAAGCTTTGCTAACATAGGAGCAATCACTGGCATTTCACGAACTACCTCGTGTGGAATTTTTCCCACCCATTTTGTCAAGGCTTCAACATTGACTGGTTTGATGACTTGATCAGTAGACCTTTCAACCCTGTAAAATTTAAAATATTTCAACTTTAGTTACCGAAATGGTTACAAATGCAGTGTATAAAATTTTGAATTTTCTTCCTTGTTATAGAACATGCACTGAGTTTTATATTCTTCAAAAACCTTTAACTTCTTCCAACCTCAAAATACTCACACATTTTGGGGCTCTGATAATTTCAAGCTCTCGTTCCTATATGGTCATTTTGCTAAATCTTCATTGTACCTTTTCTTCCTGGCTCCAATATACTTAGATTGAACTCTCAGAACTATACACAATACTGCAATAGTACTGTATAACTAATGCTTTGCATAAATTCATCACACCTGTAACTCATTTGTCTCTGTACAGAAAACCCAGGTCTCCATGTTCTTAATATAAAGATCTGCTAAGTTCAGCAGCCATTTCAGTTAGGTAATATTGGTTTACAACAAAACCAGTGTGAGTACAACAACTGGTCGTGAAAGGAGCACACACATAAAAGGCATTGGCTCAAAGTGGTCCATGAACCAAGAATATGTGTGTCTATGTTTGCAGTTCCCTTCAAACAGTGTGTAATTTAATTGAAAAATAACTAGTAGAACATTTGTCTAAATGACATATAAAGATTAATTTATCACAAAATTACTGTGATAAGTAATAAAGTTAATGACTATAAACAAACAAGATTAAATGCAGGTAAAGGATAAATAATACTTTAAAAGAAGAAATTAATTTCAGTCTATAGGATGACTATGTAGTTTGGGTATTGCAGTTGAACTGTTTTTACTGTGGTGAAAGGTTGCAATTGAAGAATTTAGCAACTGTTATGGCTTTTACCAGCAAATAGTCAGAAATTGCCTTTGTAGGTTTCAGGGAGAGCAAAGTTTCTTATTCCTCACTACTTCTGCGGTTACAACACTTGCAGTTTGCTGAAGTCTTTTGACAGAACAGCAATTGATTTCTGAAGCCTTCCTGTTTGCCTCCCTTGGCCAAGAACCTTCTCGGATGAGATCTGAGTCCTCCTTGGGGCTCTGCACAAAATGGCTGTTCTAAGTCAGACTTAAAACTTAAAATGGCTGCTATCCCAAACCTGCGTATCAGGCTTCCATATTGGGTATTGGGTTGTCCTAGGTCTGGAGAGTAATCCTATTAATTCCCTTTTGCCTGAAATAATTAACCTTTTAAACATCTCCACTGTTAATTTGAAGGTTCTCATTCTTCTATGTTTGGTAAGGTAGGAAAGAGGTATTCACATGGCCAGTCAATGAGTTAGTTTACTATTGTGGAAATACGCATTGAGTTTTAAATATCTTCACATGTATATGGGTATGTCCATCTGCCTCGGAGCCTTCCAGGAGCTTGACCAACATTGCTGTTGTAAAAAAAAATTGGGTGATGTTTGGCAGACTTTAAGGTTCCTTGTGTCCATTAAAAAGGAAAGTTATACTACAAAACCTATTATATCACGACTAGGTGCCAGCTCCTTTTAACAAAATAACTCAGACATAAATTCTACTATTTTAGAGGTATTTTACACATGAAATAAGAGAAGTAGACCAGTCCACCCTCAAGCTGCTCCACCATTTGATAAGATCATGGCTGATCTGTTTGCACTTCAAGTTTTACATTCCCATCTACTGCCTTCAATTCCCTTGACTAACAAGAATTTATCTCTATGGCAAAGAGTTACAAAGTCACACAACCCCCAAAAATATTCTCATCTAATGCAACTCCCAATTTTGAAAGTGTCCCCTAGTTCTGGGCTCACCCATAAGAGGAAACATTCTTTCCGCATATAACTTGTCAAAAATCATTCAGAATCTTCTATATTTCAATCAAGTTGCTCCCCCATCCCCATTCTTCTGGTCTCCAATGGAAGCATGCCCAGTCTGTCCAACTTTTCACAGTCAATCCAGGTATCAATCTTGCAGACCTCCACTGAACTGCCTCCAACACAATTACATACATCCTTAAACAAGGAGACCAAAACTTGAACACAATATTCAAGATGTGGTCTCATCAATGCTCTGTATAATTGGAACAAACCACCCATGGGGCGAAAAATCAAATTTAAACCCCTTAAACTGCTTGTCTATTGCTCAATCACCAATTTTTAAATGCTTTACAACAACAATTAGGCTCGTGAGACTACTTTCCAAGGAACTATTTCATTAAAACTTCAAGAACTGTTTGTTCCTTAACCACATTAGATTTTTTTTGAGGATATTAGTGCTGAGGAAGTGAACATTTTTCACCAGCTTAGTTAGGCATCTGGAACTACTTGGTACAGTACCTCTCCATTAGGATCAAAAAAGCACCACTGATACAGAAGAAATATTTAGTGAATGAGTTCATGTGTTTCTATACATTTAATATAGTCAACTTTTTTTCCTTCTGCACATTTTCTCTTTTGAGGAAAATGTCAAACACTAGAAATCATAGACCAGATTTTGTACATATTCAGGGTAACAAAAAAATCATATTACCCCATTATCTGGGCACCTAATATTCATGGAATCTGCAATATCTATAATCAGATAGTCGATTACCACTGAACTGCACTGAGGAATTTTAGCTTCATGAAATGCAAAACAGTCAGACATACTAGCAAAACCACTCAATTTTGATTGGTAAACACAGAACTTATTTAAGATGTAATTAAGTCAAATTTTCCTATGGCAAATAGTTCCTGCCCATAAGTATGATTTCTGGGTCATATTTTTATGTCAGAATATCCATACACATTGTAGTTGCAAGTGTCTGACCAAGAGGTGGTACTGTTGCTCCTCTATGGTATGAACTGTTTCCTCTTTCCTGCTCAGACTACCAATCTGCTGTTTGTGCTCCAAAGCCCTGCTGCTCCTTTGTGCTTTCCTTGAAGCCGTGACATTTGTATCTGAAAACAACATCTTTTCCACTTTGTTCAGAGTGGATTGGAATTGCAATAGTGAGGAATGTTTTTCTTTACGATATATATTTATTTCATAATAAATGGTGCAAGTGGCATTAATACCGCAAGTGAGGCAGGATGTAAAAACACTGACAGCATCACATCAATATTAAGCATGGAGTCTTCATGCTTGACCTCTGCAAGTTACAACTATTGCTAATCACCTTGCAGTTAAAAGTGTCTTACAAAACGTTTTCTCCAACCCTTACAAATGCAAGTTTGTAGCTCCAACCACTGGCTTGGATTTCACAAATGTTTTGACGCCTCTCCTCTGGAGTATCCTTGCTGTGACTTTAAAGCTTCTCTCCATTTACAATCCCCAAAAGGTTTAATCTACCAAATACAAAATATTTCAGCTTGTTTTCCAGTTTTGACAGCAGTGCCCTCTTTTGTCTCTTGCTCATTCATTTGCTGTACTGGATTGGTCACGGAAATGCATGTTAGTGTTCTGACACCAAGTAAAACAGTCACACAATAGACATTACTTGGTCTCAGGTAAGATTTTAATTACATCATATTCAATTTAATAACAACACCTTCCTAGAAGTATTCTCCCTTCCTTAAAGTGATGGTCTATGCATAGATGCTATTCCACTACTATCATGTAGCGATTTTGGTGCATGGTCCTTAGCAAACATTAAGTCAACTATTTAACCAAGAGAAGTTTGACGTCACAGTCAATCCTCACTGATCAAACATGCATACTTTCCAGCACCGGATAATGATTAGGAATTTGACTTTGGCCGATTTTTCCCCTCCTTTGCTCAGGCCATAGTTCACTGGTACACAGTGCTGAGATCTGATTATGTGCATGCAGCAAGTACATTACACATTTTCTCAAAAATGCAATTCATTCCAGTATACCGTGACTCATCTGTGGCACATCTTATGAACTTCAACTTCACTGCTATTTTCAGGGTGGTTGGCTGTGGGGTGCAGCTCTGTCAGAAGCTTATTGTGGAATCTGCCTTTAAAATTGCATATAACCCATAGAGGACTTGCATTTATATACTGCCTTTCACATCAGAAAAATTCCAAATAGCTTTCAGTCGATGTAGTAACTTGGAGTGTCATTTCAGTGATAATAGAGGTGTTTGTCCTGGTATAGTACTCAAATCAAGTTCAAAAATGCAACTGGAGACTGTTCTATAAATTCTGTGCTCTTCAATTTGTGCTGAAATTTTTGTAGAAGTTTACTGGCGTCACGTGTTTCATTACCTGACCTGTCAATACTCAGGGCAGGTACTATAAAATGGCTTTTGCTGTTATTTGGTCATAGTTCAGTTCTTAAAACCAAGGAGTAAAACGAATTGTACTGAAAAGATCCTGCTGCTTTGCAGATATCCTCAATTGATAACATTTGTCTACTGTCTTCTGAATCATTTTCTCAAGTTGACCACTCCTTGAAAAAATGCATTTAAATAGCACTATAACTTGCCAGACAACCCCAAACTGCTTCACACAAATTAGTTCAAAAAAAAACGTGACAGTGATTTTGTGCACAATATCCCACAAACTGCTATCTCAGATGAATGAGATAGCAGCACTGAGAGAGAGGAATATTGAAAAAAAAACTTTCAACTTGGGTGTAAACAGGATAGCCCCACTGTGGAATTTCACAATTTTGCTTCAGGAAGATCTTGGTATGTTTTAACATTCTTTACCTTTGTGCCACTTCAGTTTAGAACCCCTTCACCTGTCTGTGATCTCTACATTTGATAATTTCTTTGAAGGCTACATGTTCAGAAGCACTGAATGCTGTATGTTATATATGCATTGTTTCTCATTCTCGTAAGTTGTCTCTTAACCATTGACTGAAATGGCCAAAAGGACTTCCAAATAACTTGACAACCAGCTTCCTATTCAATGGCCCCTACAAACTAAGTAAATATTTCAATAAAAATATTACTGAAGTTAAAATTTTGCTCCCAAAGGGTTAAGTGCTCTGAGCAGGATTGGAACATATTTATGCAAACCAGACAAAGTCTGAGATAGTAAGTTTTTTAAAAAAATTGGGCCGTTATGCTGATGAGTCCTTTCTTGAGAAACACCCAGTAGGTTTGAATGATCACATTTATTCAGATGATATAATTTATGTTTAAGATCAGCTCCAGTTAAGATCAATACAAAAAGAGCCTCACGTTGCAAACTATTTAATCAAATTCAGGACCCAAGGACAAGTCCAGCAAAAGTATTACCAGAAACATCATGTGAAATAGTGTTTTGTGCCTTAAAAGCAAACAACTTCAGATATATTGGAAAAATTAAATAATAGGGCAGGTTTACAATATGATTCCTAAATCTTTGAACATTTCTTAATAGTACTCTAGTAACCACAAGTACCATAAGCAGGGGGTCTATCAAATGTTTTTGCTGGTTATAAAATGAGATTACAGTTCTGTAAATTACTTTTTAGACAACACATGAACACGGAAAATGTAAATGTAAACTTACTTAGAAAGAGAAACACCTCCTGCTTTCCCTATCATTTCTTCATGATGCAACACTGCTTTATTCCAAGGCACACCTAGGAACTTTAGAACGTTCTTCATCCAAGTTTCAGGATGCAAAACAAGTTGTTCATAATGTACTGGTAAACACTTATTAAATCCAGTCTCCAAACATTGGTTATACATGGTCTCAATGGCACGGTTCCATTTGGTCAGGCAGTCTCTGTAACTACTGAGGTCAAATCCTGCTATGGTAACTTTCCGAGTAATCATGGAATGTACTGAAGCACGCCCATCCCGTATCATTAGAATAAATTTGGCATTGGGAAAAATTTTACTTAAGTAAGTCAATGATTTGAGAGCAAATGGATCTTTATTGCACAAGTATGTAGCAGGTTCTCCATGTTTAACAATAATTTCTAATAAAAAGGCTTGCATGGCTGAGTCCAGCACCTCATCTGTAACACCAGCTTCATCCAATCGCTGCTTTTCTCTCCCTGATCTGCTCCACATTTGCTTCATTGCAAGAATTCTAGGAATAACCCGGGTTTCTTCCCCACAGCGAACATCTGGATGGGCATCGAGCATGGCTCTCATGAGTGTGGTGCCACTTCTTGGTACTCCTCCAATAAATATTAATGGCATGTCTTTGTTGTAAACAAGTTTATTTGAACTGTTTTTGAATCCAGGTTTTGAAATGTAACTCAATGATCTGCCACTATCTAGAACATTTGGATGCTGCTGGGTATGCTCTTCTACTCTGTGGTGGCATTCTATTGCATAACGGCCAAGATAAAACACAGTTAGTGAGCTGATTACTAAACATGCTAATAGTAAGTTCTGTTTTAATTTGCCTATCATTTTGAAATATCACTATGATATTACTGATCCAGATGTTCAAAATAGTCCCTTATAATTTTGCTTTTTCATCAATTCCAAGGCACCAAAACAGGAAAACATATCTGAAAAAGAAAACAAAATGTCAAGGAAAACTGCATGGGTTTGCACCTTAAACAGATAAGACTGAAGTACTTCAGAAATAAAAACACTTGTGATACTTTCAATCTGATATCAGACAACTGAAAAACTAATTAGACCACCAAGCAACATGTCTTTAAATTACTTTCCACTGCAAACCATAAAGTATTTACTTAGAATGAATTCAATTTTTTAAACTGCTTTTAAAAACTACATTTAAGTATGTTACCAGATCAAATGTGGTGGCGGCATGGTAGGCAGCACCGTGTGAGCAACACCATGGCAGTGGTGCGCACTGCTGCCTCAATGCCAGGGACCCAAGTTCCATTCCCGGCT
The DNA here is from genome assembly GCF_965287045.1 of Carcharhinus amblyrhynchos. Classification (NCBI taxonomy): domain Eukaryota; kingdom Metazoa; phylum Chordata; class Chondrichthyes; order Carcharhiniformes; family Carcharhinidae; genus Carcharhinus; species Carcharhinus amblyrhynchos. The sequence continues at coordinate 25,762,340 of NC_137346.1, read as the reverse complement.
TGGGTCAACGTCTGTGTAGAGTTTGTACATTCTCCCCACGTCTGTGTGGGTTTCCTCCTTTTTCCTCCCACAGTCCAAAGTGTGCAAGTGGATTGGCCATGCTAAATTGCCCCTTAAGTGTCAGGGGGCCTAACTAGGGTAAATGGGGATATGGCCTGGTTGGGGCTATGGTCGGTGCAGACTCAATGGGCCAAATGGCCTCCTTCTGCACTGCAGGATTCTATGAACTCAAAGTTAAACTAGCTAAGATCAAAAATATATTATAAAATTTCTGCAAAGAATGAAAAATTTGGTCATATGCCTGTCTCTTTTACATTGTACAAGCAGAACAGCTGCTTTCACTATTTTGTTCAGAGTTGTGTGGGATAATGTCATAGTCACATTTTGTTCCTACAGTTTCAGTTACCATCCAAAAAGGGTTAACCACATCTTTACAAGGCAAAATCATAATTTCTCTAGATATACAACAAGGAACACTATGAAATTCCAAACAAACTATTTCAATATTCAGGTAAAAGCTGTATTCATATTAACTTAAATAATATTTATAATACCAACTTTACCTTTCTCCCAAATATAGTGTGGCAATTTGGTTCCATGAGTATTCAGTTGTACACAAAATAACCTCCATGTTTCTCTCACCTGTGAAAGGTACTCTCTAGTTATGCAACAAATGTTAACTTCATCCTCTTTCAAATGCTAATTATTCTCAGAACAGTTTCAGCATTCATAATCAAAGCTGTTATTTTAGGATTTTAATAGCCTTGATTGTATGGTAGTAATGATCATGAAACATTATGTAATAAAAGTCAATTGCATCCCCTTTTAGATGATAATTAATCTTCAGAACATTTTCAGCATTCAGGATTATTTTAGGATTTCAATAGCTTGGATTTTGGGTTAATAGTGTTCATAATCATTAATTCTCTGAAACTGACAGCAACTTCTGGAGTACACACAGGTGGAGCTTAAACATGGAAATCCAGAGATTGCATTGGGTGTGTTGTTTAAGTCATCATATATGATAATCAACTGTAAAATCGGTGAACTGACCCAGAATTTCAATTTCTGTTAATCTCACTGTAAAAATCAGTGAAGAAATCAAACCTTACTAAAATGAGGTGAAACTTTTTTCTTCCAAAATGGCAAGTTGATAGTTAGTGCTCAACAACTTCATTAGCCTTGAAAAACTAATTTTATTTTTCTGTAATGTCAAATTTCACTATTTTGATGAAAACGCCTCCACTTCCAATAAGTTTTTTCAAAATGTTTAAAATAATTTAGCTTCTGATCTAAATTATGTATGTCACAATCTTTATTGATCTCTATGTGCTCTACAAAGTGAAAGATAATCCATGTCTTTAACTTTCTGGTTTGCTGTCTGAGAGAATACTTCAATGTCATTGGCCATTTACCTTCCTTGATTGTTAAGCTTGCTGGATGTCAAAAGATCACCTTAATTTGGCTCAAATTTCAAACTGACATTGGAAAAAGTGAAAACCACATCAGAGAGATCACCAAATCTTTGAGGGTAACTTTCTTAACAGTCACTGGTGAGAGCTATTATTTGGCCACTAACTGCAAATTTGAAACATTGTAATGGCAGGTTTTAATGAGGCCAAAGATTGCAGTTTGACAATATATATAGGCAATGTAATCAAATAGGGGAGGAAAGAAACAAAGACTGCTCTGAAGAATGAATGTTCAAAATTGTGAATTAACCTATTTCTTAAAATTTTAAGAAGGGGCATCTCCTTGCATGCCACAAATTTGGTAGAAAACTCCTCATATTGTGTTCCTAGTCTCCATGCGATTGCAGGGAAATACTGAATGCAAGTTATATGCTTTGTTACTCAGGACAAGAGAGGATGTCCTAGAGGAAGATGTCCTCAGGTTTTGCACAGTATTTAATAATCTATTTAAACAAAGCAGTATACTGCCTGAAAATAGGATGCAGTCCCAATCAGCTGAAGATCAAAGGCAACCCAAAACAAACAATTAATATAGCACCTGTAATGCAGCAAAACATCCCAAGCTACTTCACAAGTGCATTATAATGTATGATTTAACACCAAGGAGATAATAAGGCAATTACTAAAGGCTTGGTCAAAGATATGTTTGAAGGAACTTCTTAAAAAGAGGGGGGGGGGGTGGTTTAAAGGGAGGGAACTCTAAAACTTAGAGTCTTTGCAGTTGAAGGCACTGACACCAATAAGGAATGCTCAAGAAGCTGGAATTAGAATAGCGCAGACATCTCAGAAGGTTGTACAGTTGGCGGAGATTAGAGATTGGAAGGGACAATGCCATGGAGGGATTTGAAAATAAAGACAAGGATTCTAAAATTGAGCCATTGCTTAACTAGGAGTCAGAGAACATTAGAGCAATGGGATTTGGTGTGATTAAGGATACAACAGCAAAGTTTTGGATGGCTTCTAGTTTATGAAGGTACAGCGTGGGAGGCCAACAGTGTGTCGAAATAACCGAGTATAGGAGGTAACAAAAGCATGGAAGACAGTTTTAGCAGCAGATGAGCCAAGACAAGGGCAGGTAATGTTAGAGTTGAAAACAGATGACTTTATTGATAGCATTGCTATGTAGTCAAAAGCTCACTACCAGTTCAAACATGGTCATCAAGATTATGAAAGACTTGTTCAACCTTTGTTCCAATGTAGAGGGATGGAATTGGAGGTTAGGGAATGGAGTTTTTAAACAAAGACCACGTCAATGGTTTAGATCTTCATAATACTTAACTGCGGAACGCTTCTATTCTTCTGGGACTGGATGCCAGACAAGCATAATTTAGAGACGGTGGAGGAGTCAAGAGTGGTGGTGGTGAGATAGAGCTGGAAATGAAATAAGAAAATCACCCCCAAAAATTTTATACACTTTTTGATATCCTGTTAGTTGATGTTTACTTCCAACTCCTAGATTCTGGAGAATTGTCTGCACACACAAAGAAATATACTCAAACATTACTGACCAAAACAGACAGGTTGATAGAATTAATTGTCGTTTTGTCGTCTCATAATAATTACATCTTAGCCAATGCATGTTCCAAGTGGTCAGCTTCCCTACTTTAAAATGCAATGTTTCCAAATCATGATCAGGTCTTTTCCAAGAAACTAATTATTTTGCTTGGTTCTTAACTATTCGTCTAAAAGTATAATGTGGATCTGAACCATACAATTCAGGAAAGTTCCATTTATACCAGCAGTAGGGGTACAATATTTGGTCTCTGCATCCTGAGCTAGAAGGCAGGAAAGTGAAAGGGGAGGGGAAGTGTATGAAGCAATCCACTCCAAATTGATTTATATTTTGAAGCACTGATTCATGATATAAAGTGCATTTCTAGATGCTGATCACAGGCAGAATCAGTTCTGGTTATGAGGGCCTTCCCTTTTTGTTAAGCAAATCAGTTTACATTGACATCTCGCCCCCAGAAGGATTCACCAATTGAGCAAGGTACCAGCTTTAAAGGTATTGAGGCAAAAAGAAAATGGATAGCAAAAAAATTACAAACCATCAGTTTTAGAGATTTTACATCAATCGACAAACACCATTTAATTCATGGAATTTTTGCAGAATTAGCAATGCCCAATTAACTTCCATGGAGCATGCACATATTGTGTTTACTACAATTCAAGTAAACCAAATGCTAATGAATTATTAAATCAGGTACATAACATTCACACACATTTTCTTTCCTTTTCTTTTAAAAAAAGATGGCTTTCACGTGTCATCATAGAACCCTACAGCACAGGAGAAGGCCATTCAGCCCATCAAGTCTGCACCGAGAGCAATACCACTTGAGCTCTATTTCTGTAACTCCACATTTTTACCCCGCTAATTCCTCTAACCTACACATCCCGGGACACCAAGGGGCAATTTAGCATGGCCAGTCAACCTAACCTGCACATCTTTGGACTGTGGGAAGAAACCGGAGCATACGGCTGAAGCCCACACAGACATAGGAAGAATGTTTAAACTCCACACAGTGACCCAAGTCGAGAATTGAACCCAGGTCCCTGCAGTTGTGAGGCAGCAGTACTAACCATTGTGCCACCGTGCCATTCTGATGTAATTCCACCCCTTTAAAATATAGGAATTGCCTTTGAACATAACTCAAAGCTAAACCACAAGATCAAGAATAAATGTTCATGTTGATATCAACTGTTAATAACTTGGACATCTGGTGCACAATTTACACATCAGGTTTACTGAGTGGCAGAAAACGACAAGTCTGATTTTAGCATGGTCATAATTAGGTTAGAATTTACAGCACTAAACATTTGTACGTCCAACAACCCCTTGCACTTATTTCCATTCCACTGTTGATTTTATAAAATTATTTTGTCCCACCTTGACAGTTATAAAAAGAACAAAATCCTGCATAGTGGTGGAAATTCTTTGGAAACTAGCCTCAACTGTGATGATAAACAACTTCAGACATTCCACAAATAAAGCAAATATTAAGAAATGAAACATGATCACCTTATTCAACAGAATTCAGAAACAAAAAAAAATCTCTGAACCCAAAGTAAGCAGACAAATAATTTGGATGAAAAGCATTCTCAGTCTTCCAACAAAGTTGCAGCTGGCTATAATATATAGCGCCATGGATACAGAGCTAAGAGATGCTTGTTTTCAACTAACACAGCTACGTGTGCTGAGCAACACAAAGCTGCTGCCTCAGTTGAACCTGAAGTTATTCAGCATCGAAGAATTTCAATACACCATTAGCCATCAATTTTTGAATCAGAGCTCAGATTGCATTGGGTACGCAGCTTAATTTGTAGAAGAACTGGATCCCCAAATTCAGACAAGAAATCCATCTTATCTATTTAGAAGTATATCTCCGATTAAGTACGTCTTTTGGAAACCCACAAGTCCAGCTTTGTTATTTCTTTTGAATTACATGTTGAACCCTCTGCAAACTACACTCAATATCCTTGGCCATCGCTTCCATCATACAAGGACCATGTTGGTATCAACTGAAAATCATTCACACACTTCCAACTTCCACTAGTCAAGCTCCATGTAATTTTTTTCTTCCTGGATTTCATAGTTGATGATGGGCTGATCACAGACTTTGATTGTAGCCAGATAACTTCCACAACTACCCCTGAATATGCTTCTTGGTAGGTGCTAGCATCACAATGGTATTCAGCGGTGAACATCATCTACAATAATACCATTGCCACTTTATCATAAACAAATCATTCACATTGCATAACCAATCACCCTTATGTTATCTTTTCATATCTGAACAGACTACTCGTCACCATGGCAACTTGGGACTACGGTAGTCATGATGTGGAGATGCCAGCGTTGGACTGGGATAAATACAGTAAAAAGTCTCACAACACCAGGTTAAAGTCCAACCAGTTAATTTGATAGTAAACCCTCAAGGTTTCAGAAACACTGTTCCTTCGTCAGGTATGTGGAAAGTTCTGATCGGAGAAGGGCATATAGAAGCACATATAGTTTACAGAATACTGATTAGAATGCGAGTCTTTACAGCTAACCTGCTATTCAAGTCTTAAAGATGCAGACAATGTGAGTGGAGATAGCATTAGGCAACGCTCTCAGTATTCTGTAAACTGTGTGTGCCTCTATATGCCCTTCTCTGATCAGAACCTTCCACACACCAGACGAAGGAACAGTGTTTCCAAAACCTTGTGGGTTTACTATCAAATAAACTGGTTGGACTTTAACCTGGTGCTATGAGACTTCTTACTGAACTTAGGACTACCTCAGATCTTTGCTAAAGGGGAAAAACCCATATAAGATCAAAATGCCATTGGAAAAATGCAACTAATTGGTGGCAGGCTAAAAAATATCCCTGCACTACTTTCTCACTGGAGGTTAGAAATGGTAGAATAAAATTTCAGACCAGGTTATTCGTATTACATGTACAAAATTATGCTTTAAATTGCTGCAATTCATAAAGTAAAAACATACTGCTTTCAACTGAACTACTGTCTCATAGAAGACAGAGGATGGTGGTGAAGGGAAATTTTCAGACTAGAGACCAGTTACCAGCGATATACCACAGAGATCAGTGCTGGGTCCTCTGCGATTTGTGATTTTTACCAGTGACTTGGAAGAGTGGGCTGAAGGGTGGGTTAGTAAATTTGCTGATGACATCAAGATTGGTGGAATACTATAAGAAGGATGTAGAAGCATTGGAGATTTACCAGAATGCTGCCCGGTTTGGAGGGCAGGTCTTATATGGAAAGGCTGAGGGAGCTGGGGCTTTTCTCTTTAGAGCGGAGGAGGATGAGAGATGACTTAATAAAAGTTTATAAGATGATTGGACGTTCAGAGACTATTTCCTTGGGTGGCATAACTATAAGGTTTAGGGTGGGGGATACAGGAAGGATGTCCAAGATAGGCTGTTTACACAGAGAGTGGTTGGGGTGTGGAATGCACTGCCTGCTGTGATAGTAGAGTTGGGCACTTTAGGAACTTTCAAGCAGTTATTGGATAGGCACATGGAGCACACCAGAACGATAGAGTGTGGGATAGCTTGATCTTGGGTTCGGACATAGCTCAGCACAACATCGAGGGCTAAAGGGCCCGTACTGCGCTGTACTGTTCTATGTTTAAGTAATGCCAGTGCAGTAAATGCAAATAAAGCACAGAATATTCTGAGTACAATTGCATTTTGCATGTACATTTACTTTGGTTGAGGGTCAAAGTGAAAAAGGCTGTGTACATTGCTATGCCAATCACAGGTATTAGAACTGTTTGTGCTGCAACATGGAAGGTCTGAAACGTTACCATCTAGAAAACAAAAAACTTGTAATTTCATAATAGATTAGTACAGAATACATGACTGTAGGAACATAGGATTAGGAGCAGGCCATTCAGTCTTTCATACTTGCTCTGCCATTCAATCAGATCGTGGCTGATTTGGTTGTGATCTCAACTCCACTTTCCTGTCTGCCCCAAACCCATGACTCCCTTGTCTATCAAAAATCTGTCCAACTCTGACTTGAATTCAATGACCTAGCCTCCACTGCTTTCTGAAGAGAATTCCACAGACTGATGATGTTCAGAGAAAAAAAAATCTTCTCATACGTCTTAAAAAAGAGACCTATTATGTTTAAATTGTGCCCCCTATTTCTAGTCTGCCCCACAAGGTAGAAACATTTTCCTCGAGTCTATCCTTTCACATCGCCTCAGATCTTGTATGTTTCAGTAAGATCACCTCATTTTTCTAAACTCTAAATGGGGTAGGTCATTGCTCTGTTCAACCTTTCTTCATAAAACAAGTCCTTTATCCCAGCACTGAGTCAGTGAATCTTCTCTGAGATGTTTCTAATACAATTATAACCTTTTTCAAAGAAGGAGACCTAAATATACAACTCTCTAGTCGTGGCCTTGTGCAGCTGCAGTAAAATTTCAAATTGTCTATTCCACTCTCTTTTGCAACAAATGCCAACATTCTATTTGCCTCCCTCGTCACTTCTTGTAACTGCATACTAACATTTTGTGATTCTTGTATCAGGAGACTCAGGTCCCTTTGTACCAGTGAGTTCTGCAATCTCTCTCCATTTATTTAGCACACTGTTTTACCATTCCTTCTGCCAAAGTGGATAAGTTCACATTTCCCCACATTGTACATCATCTGCCAAACTTTTTCCCACTCACTTAACCTCATTTATATTCCTTTACTCTCTCTTGACAACTTACTTTCCTGCTTATCTCAGCAAATTTAGCTATTATACATTTGGTCCCTCAATCCAAGTTATTGATATCAATGTAAATAGTTGAAGGCCTAGCACTGATCCCTGTGGTACTCCAGTGGTCAACGTTTGCCAACTTGAAAAAGACCCATTTATCCCTATTCTCTTAGCTATAATCATGTTTCAATGTTTATCTTAAATGTGCAACAAAACTCTATCCTAAAAACATGGGAAAAAATATATAAAGATGTAATACATTCAGTAATATTGCACAATGTCAACAATATTCTATTATACTGAATAGTCAGTTTAAGGCTAATAAGTTTGTGATATGTTGCCAAGTCAAATTAATTCCAAACTGAATTTTTATTTATGAACTGTAAGCTGTAAATAACAAACCAGTTTTAAAAAAATCACGTGCACCAAAAATCAACTTTGTTTTTTGAATTCTCGTCAAAACTTCTCCCTTGAGCAAGCATGTACTTTTTGTTTGTTTTTATTCCAATTCAATCCAATCAAGTCCAATTCAGAATCTCAACAAGTTGAGACATTCCCGATCCAAGCTGACAAGACAGGGCTCTCACGTCCTGTCCTGGGCTTGATCTACATGATCCAAGCTAATTGCAGTAGGCATAGCTCCTCCTCCAAGGCTTGATCTCATTTGCATCTTAGCGAAAAGGCCGAGATCCCGCTTTTAAAAATTGCTTCAAATGAAGCTGAAATGAAACCTAACAACTACAACCAAGCGCAGCATGTTGATACTACACTTGATCTTAGCCAAAAGGCCGAGATATACCATTATACTGGAACGGTTTAAAATAGTGTATCAAAATGTATAATTAAAGCGTTAATCAAATAAGATGCACTGCCCCCCGATCAATGTTGCCACAACAACATAGCTCCTGCTAGCAACACACAATAAAAATTCTAAATTTGATTTGGCTTTGATCTTCATCATCAACAGTGGTTATCATACATACAGAACTCTCTCATCATTAAAGTTGCAGTATTTTGGTGAAGATTGAGATGACGTAAATCCAACTGCAATTAAATATAATTTTCTTAAAGAACACAATTCAAAAGCATGATGGATGAGATTACACTTTTTTAATTTAAACAATTGTAAAGATGTAATATTTACAATAGTTAGAGAAGCACAATTATGAAGTTGGATGATAATGGATGAATGAAAGCATTTATCACTTACATTTCAAACCTAAAACATTTAATTACATTGGGCCTTGATCCCTGTATTCGCATGCTCAATGGAATCTCAATGACAGATTTGTTCCATTGCAGAAGGTTGAAATGAAGATGGCACTGAAAAATGCATGTGTATACTTAACTAACATACCAGTATGCGCTGTTTAAAGCGCTCTTTATTAGCAAGCCAAGTATGTGCCAGTTCCTACCAGTTACCAGGTAGGAAAAAAACTATTAAAATAATGTAAAAACATATTTGCTACATAAAATCAAAGTACTATGCTTAAAGCTTCAAAATACACAATGGTACACAAACAACCTGTCACAACCCTGCACTTTTAAGAAAGCATAGTTGAAAATTGAAAGCAGTATAAATCTTTCAAATGATATCCAAGAATTTACTGCAGTTTGAACTCAAGCATCACAAACGTTTTATGGAAAGATGTTTCATGAATTGGTGTTCTATTTAGTGAATGACAATGCACTGTATGATTCATTAATTTTCTAAATTTAAAGGGATTTATGTACAAGTAGTTACCTCTCACTAAAGGAACCTAGCTTTCAGCTGCAGATATAATACAACTTTTAAGCAGGTATTTCTTTTGACAGTTTTACATGAAGAGAAACATCCCTAAGAATCAAATATTCTCACTGAGGGGTCCCCAAAGGTTGTTCCCGTCACCTAGTCACATTACCTTTTGCATTTCTCTTGATTTTCTCTTTAACGTTTCCTTCTTTGGACAATTAAGTTTAAGTTTCTGCATTATTGCCACAAGTAGGCTTACATTAACACTGCAATGAAGTTACTGTGAAAATCTCCTAGTCGCCAGACTCTTGCACTTGTTCAGCTACACCAAGGGAGAACTTAGCATGGCCAACAAGCACGTCTTTCGGACTGTGGGAGGAAACTGGAGCACCCAGAGGAAACCCACACAGACACAGGGAGAACATGGAGACTCTGCACAGTGACCCAAGCTGGGGATTTAACCCGGGTCCCTGGCGCAATGTGGTAGCAGTGCTAACCACTGTGCTGATACCAGATGGAAGGATTACATATAATTAAATCTTTAATTCCTCAGGGAAAATTTATTGTTCACAATAGTTGTGCAAATGGTACAAAACTTGGTTTGCTGAAGTGTATACTAACAACAGAACATCACCTTGCTAGATTAAATAATTGGCAGGGAAGCTTCAGCAAGGGGACAAGCCATCATCTCCGGGCTAATGTAGCCTGTCACCTAAAAACTCTCTGTTCATCACCTAAATATAATTCCCAATTTACAATAATGAACTAAAATCAGATTTATCTCCAACTACTTGATAACGCAACATAAGTGAATTTCTGCATGGTTCATAATTTTTCTTCTCATTTGTCAATGCCCACCCACCATCACCCGATCATTATTCATGGGTTCCTATAATTACCACCTCAGTTGACCTACCCTCCAATGGCTGCTGACCTTGGAAGACACTTTCAGTATAGATGACTCTCCCAGGTTTGCTCCCAACATCATTACTGAGTTGTAACTGCTTCCTCAATTGTCTGTTTCATTCTACTTCCTATTCTCAGCCTCCAAAATGGGTGGTCAAATATGTCAGTTGCTTCTTCCAGAATAATTAATGTTCAATCACAGGTTCCTGCCTCTTGCCTTTGCTGTTCGTACAATTATAGATTCTATTTCTAAAGGTAGTGCAAGAGTGGGAAGGAGGGAACCTGTGAATGGAAGACCTAGACTAGCAAGCAGGGATAACAGAGAATCTGCGACTGGAAGAACAACTCCTCACAGATTCTGTCTCCCCAACATGCACTGCTCCTCCAATCAAACACTGCATTATTTTCCCACTCTCACAGACACCTCCTCCTGCAATTGTTCAGCCCATTTGGACTATGGAGGAGCCATAATCTAAGCTAAAATGTGATCTTCCTTACATTTTTCACCCCCTTTTTGCAGACTATGTTCAGTTGAGGCAAAATTCGCCTGCTGCACATTTTGAATGCTAACCCTCAGATAAATCAATGGCAGTAACAAACTGACTTGTATTCAAATCTAGGAACATTATCGAAGAAAATTCATCCACCTGCAAAGGAAAGTTTTTTTTAAAGAGTTCCCCAAACCTCTGAAAAATCAGCAAGTGAGGAAAACCAGGGAATTCCAGACCATTATTGTAAAATTGCAAGTCGAAAATTAAGGATAGGATGACTGAACATGATTTCCACACGATCAAAAGGTGCCAACTTGAATTTTAAAGGATAGGTCTCACCTAGCAAACCTGGCTGATTTTTTTTTTGACAATGCAACCATAGTTGAACCTCCTGAAATTATAGGTAAATTATAGGCCTAGTTAGGAAATTAGCTGAGTAAGAATAAAAGGTAGGGAATGGCAGGCTGTGATTAGTGGTTTCTCACAAGAATCTCCACTGTCAAATTACCTGAATGGACAAAACAAGAGCAAATGAATTTCAATTTGAACAAAGGCGGCCCATTTTGGATTGAAAAGGATATAATACAGTATTTTTTTAAATAACGAAAAACTAGAAACAGTGGAGTCCGAAGTAGTGGGGACGTAAGAACGTACATCACTAAAATCTCATGAACAGATCCAAAAATAATTCAAAAAGAGAAATGGATTGCTGGCCTTTATATCTGGAGGATTTGAATACAAAACCCTGTTCAGATCACAAGTGGAGCATGGTGAGCAGTTTTGGCCACCATGTATTAGGAAGGATACTAGCCTCTGTGGGAGTGCAGTCCAGATTTGCCAGAATGTTACCTGAACACCAAGAGTTAAGTTATTGGAGAGATTACACAAACCAGTGTTGTATCCGCTGCAACTTACACAGTCAAGGGGGTGATTTGATTGAAATTTAATGAACTATTTACATGTTTTTAAGTGGATCTTTAAAACAAAAGGATCTGTAAGGTGATAGTCAAGATAATACTGTTGGATAAAAGCAAAATACTGAGAATGAAAAAAAAAGCAAAAAGTGCTGGAAAATCTCAGCATGTCTTGACAGTATTTGTGGAGGGAGAATGGAGCTAACGGTTCGAGACTGGATCATTGGCTCTATTCTCTCTCCACAGATAATACCAGACCTGTTGCAATTTCCCAGCATTTTCTGTTTTTATAATAGAATTGTTCATGTTACTGATTGGTGTCCATAGTATCACACAATCAATATGGAGCAAACAGAGTTCTGTGGTTGAATGGCCTGCAGAGATTTAACTTTTTAATATGCTGAAAGCTTTTCAAGCAGACAGAACTGATTTTTGGCAAAGGTTGATTTTTTTTTTAACGTACGCTGGGATTACCTGTGGCCAAGTTGACCTAAAACATACCAAATGGCACAAGATGTTAAACAATGTCACAACTTGTTCTCAAACAAAAGAGCTGACTTTTTAGAGCCAGTGTTTCCTTGTCTAGGCATTGGAAAGTGGCCTACCTAGGCATGAACATGAGCTCTGAAGAGTCCTGACCTTCTCTGTGCTGGCTCTATCCAACTGGCTGAACCGAACAATGCAATTGGTTTCTGATCAGTTCATTAGCCAGTTGCCAAGGAACTTTTGGGGTATAAGAATGCTAACACAAAGAGCCTGGCAGAGGAGAGTCAATGGTCAGGCAGGGGAGCATTGCACTCAGGGTGTGCTGATGCCTGAGAGTCCTAATCTAGGGTAGAGTAAAGGATCAGGGCAACCAGAGGTTAGACTGAGCTTTACCTAATGCAAAGTTTCAAAGCCAGCTCGACCTTTTGGCTAAGGTAAAACATTTGATCAAGCCCAAGAGGCGGTGCAATGCCTCACCCTGTCAGTTTGGATCTCGTTTGATCGAGCCCAAGATGAATTGCAATGTCTCTTCTTGCCAGCCTGAATTTGGTTTACCCCTCATGAGGTGACCATGATTGGACTTAATTTGAAATGGCTTTTTTGATGAGAATTAAAGTACTGAAATGTACCAAAAATAAAGAGCTCATGTTCAGAAAACTCAAGACCAACATTCACAGAAGACAATCATCCAGATGAAGAGAAAGGCTGACAGCCATGCGTCAAAACCCTGACCAGGTTTCATTAGCGAGTGGAAATCAGCCTGAAGTAACGAACAAGTGAGTATTTAGTTTATACATTGCAAGTATTGGCTATTCTCTATCTTCAAAAATAAATAAAATCACATTTAAGCAATTAAAGTTGACTTACTGTTTGTATTCACTATTAGAGGTTAAAACACACAGATTTGCATAACTTTTCTAACCACGTGGCATTATTCAAGGAAGAAGCTCAAAAGCACAAGAAATGGGAGATCATACTGACCCCCAAGCTGCTCAGTGTTTTAACAAAATCATGGCTTATTTTGACCTCAATTCCATCTCCCTGCCCAATCTCCATATCCCTTGATCTCTCAGCCTTGATCATACTGAATGATTGAATATCTGGAGCCCTCGAGTGTAGAAAAATCCAAAGACTCACAACTCTCTAACTGAACAAATTCATCTCACTAATTGATCAATGCCGAACCTTGAATCTATGCCCCCTCATTCTAGACTCTCCAGCCAAGGGACCAGCCTCTCAGTATCTACATCTTCCAGATTTCTGAGAAGCTTATGTTTCAATTAGATCAGTGCTTAGTCTTTTAAACTCCACATTATATAGATCCATACAACTTGGCTTCTTGGACCACAGCAACCAATTCTCTCATCCCATGCATCAGTCCAGGGAAGCTTCACTTCCTCCAAGGCAAGTACATCTTTCCTTAACTAAAGAGACCACAGGACTTTCTTACTCTTGTACTTCGACCAACTTACAAGAAACAGGCTATTTGCTGGTGTTTATTGTATTTGACATTTGAAGGACCTTTCTGTGCACAAAATAATTGCTGTAATGACCTAGATGAGAATGAATGCCTTTCTCAAGTAATTAACTGGTTGTGAAATGTCAATTACAGTGATGTAGTAAGACACTAATGCAAATTCTCTCTCCACTGAACCAATTACACAATATTGAAGCAACATCAAATTTGGACAAGAATGCATTTTATTTCTCCCTTTACTCTCAATACCAGCTGCTTACAGTTTTTCTACTTTGGTCAACTTAAATCTCCAAGCCCTTGAATATGCGCACATATCCAGCCCACTCAACCTCTGTCCATCATGACACTTTTGTCTTACTCTGCCTCACGACCCATTTCAACAAGCAGCTCCGACACCTAACCCACAATGATGCGCATTATAATGGATAATTAGCCTCCAAATAAAAATGTCAGTTCATGAATACTAGAACAACAAGCAATGATGTAAGTGATATTCCATTGCATAAAAATTAAAGTAATTGAAATGAAAAATTATTAGAATTCCTTCAAGATATCTCTAGAATTATAATACAAATAGTAAAGGTAGGTGCCCATGTCTTGTTTAGAAAATTGCTTCACCATCACTTCAAAGCTTTTTTGTTTCCTCCATTCAGTTTTCTCATTTTTCAAAACGCTCAGGCTGAAATTATCTCCACATAACGTCTAAAGCATTTGTGGAGAAAGAAACAAGTTAATGTTCCAAGTCTGTATTAACTTGTTTCTCTCTCCACAGATGCTGCTGTAACTGCTCAGTTTTCCCAGCATTTTCTGTTTTCATTTCAAATTTATCCACATTTCGGCATTTGTCCCAAGAATAAACTTTTCCAAACTATCAGGTACAAGAAATTCGAGCAAGAGATACAAAGTAAAGCATAAAATAGAAGATCTATCCAAATGCCACTTGAATGTTGTTATAAAAGCTGCTTCCACCACCTCCTCTGGTTCCGGGGATTCACCACTCTCTGTATGAGAAATTTGCCCCTTAGATCTCTTTTAAAAACTTTGTCCCTCTCACTCTCAACCTACGACCCGAGTAATTGACCTTTCAACCCTGGGAAAAAGACTGACTATCCACGCTATCCAAATCCGAAGTAATCTTCTAAACTTCTATCAGGTCCCCTCTCATCCTTTGATGTTCCAATGAAAACAATCCAAGTTTGTTCAGCCTTTGCTCATAGTCCATATCCTCCAACCAGGCAACATCCTGGTAAATCTTTTCTGCACCCTTTCCAATGCATCAACATCCTTGTAGTAGTGTGGTGACCAAAATTATATATCATGATTTTCCAATTCCTATACTCAACGCCCCTACCAATGAAGGCCATCATGCCATATGCCTTCTTGACCACCTTGTCCACCTGATCTGCCACCTTTGGGGAACTCTGGATCTGCACGTCTATCTCCCTCTGTATACTAATATTTTTAAGGGCTGTACCATTTACTGTATACTTTCTTTCTGCAGTAAACTTTCCAAACTGCATCACCTCACATTTGGTTGGGTTACATTCCACCTGCCATCTTTCCTGCTGTATCCTCTGACAATCCTTCTCACTATACGCCACTCTCCCAATTTTTGTATCATCTGCAAATTTACTGATCAGACCACCTATATTTTCCTCCAAATCATTATATATTACAAACAACAGAGGCCCCAGCACTAATCCTTGTGGAACACCATTTGTCACAGGCCTCCGGTTAGAAAAGTACCCCTCCACTGCAACTATGCCCAAGCCAACTTTGTACCCACCTTACCAGCTCATCTTGGATCCATATGACTTCCCTTTTGTAGCAGCCTGCCATGAGGAACATTATTGAAGGCTTTACTGAAGTCCATGTATGCAACATCCACTGCCCTGCCCAATTTATCTTGTCACTTTCTCAAAGAACTCAATCAAGTTTGTGATACACCACCTCCCCTTCACAAAACCATGCTGCCTATCGCTAATAAGTCGATTCTCTTCCAGATGTGAATATATCCTGTCCCTAAAAATCTTCACCAATAATTTCCTTACCACTGATGCAAGGCTCACAGACCTGAATTTTCCTAGATTGTCTCTTCTGCCCTTCTTAGCCAGAGGAACGATGCTAGCTACTCTCCAATCCTCTGGTACCTTGCCCGTGGCTAAGAGGGGTACAAAGATTTTGGCCAAAGCCTCAGCAATTTCTTTTCTCACAGTATTCTGGGATAGATCCCATCTGGCCCTGGGAACTTATCCATCTTTGTGTTTTTAAAAGCCTCCAATATCTCCTTCTTTTTTATCTCAACATATCCTAGAATGTCAACATCCTCCTTTCTACACTCACCATCCACCACATCTTTCTCCCTTGTAAATACTGATGTAAAGTACTCGTTAAGGACCTCACCCACTTCATCTGGCTCCACACACAAATTCCCTCCACTGTCCTTGAGTGGACCTACCCTCTTCCTCCTCATATACGCATAAAAAGCCTTGACATTCTCCTTAATCCTGCCAGCCATGGCCCCTTTTTGCCCTCCTGTTCAAGCTCTTTCCTATTGTATTCATAGTCTTCAAGGACCTTATCCGTTTTCAATTTCCTGAAATTTATCTATGCCTCCTCCTTTTTCACCAAGCTCTTAAATTGTCTTTGTCATCCAGGGTTCCTGAACCTTGCTATCTTTATCCTCCATTTTTACAGGGACACACTTGTCTTGGATTGTTAACAACTGACTTTTAAATGACTCCTACATATCAGTTGTGGATTTACCCTCAAACAGATGCCCCCACTCTACATCCCACAGCTCATGCCTAAAACTATCATAGTTAGCCTTACCCCACTTTAGTACTTTCACTCTGGGACTACTTTTATCGTGAACTTATAGAATTGTGATCACTGTTCCCACAATGTCCCCCACTGAGATATCAGTCACCTGTCCAGGCTTGTTTCCCAGAACCAGGTCTAAGATAGCCCCTTGGACTAGCTACATATTGCCTCAAGAAACACTCCTGGACATACTGAACAAATGCTGCCCTGTCCAATCCCTGGCACTAAAGGAATTCCAGTCTATATTGGGGAAGTTAAAAATCGCCCATCACAACAACATCTTCCCATGATCTGCTGGCATATCTGTTCCTCCATTTCACTCCAGCTATTGGGAGGTTTGTAGTACGGTCCCAACAGTGTGTTTGCACCACTCCTATTCCTGAGTTCCATACATATGGCCTCACTGTATGATCCCATCAAACTGTCCTCCTTCTCCCTCATCAGTAAGCAACCAACCCTTTTGTCATCCTCTTTATCTCACCTGAAGCATCTAAGTCCTCGAATGCTAAGCACTCAGTCCTGCCCTTCTTTCATCCAAGTCTCCATAATGGCCACACAACATAGTTCCATGTAGTAATCCAACTTTAAGTTCACCCACCTTATCTGTCATACTCCTTGCATTAAAGCAAACATACCTCTGACCATCTATCCTGTCATGTTTTGTATGCTCTCCTTTTATTTCTCTTTAGCCTTACTGGACCCATTCACTGAGTTCTGTACAGTCTTTGGATTCTACTGTGGTCCTTCTTGATTTTTTCTCTGCCTTCCACTTTTCCCCTTCATGCCTTTTGTTTGTCACCACTTTACTTCCCTCTGACTTCCTGCATTGGTTCCCATCCCCCTGCCACATTAGTTTAAACCCTCCTGCTTGATTTTATCAAGCACACTGGCTTTGTCTCGGTGCTGCAAAGCTTCTTCAAAGTTGGAGCTCCACCCATCCAAGCATGTATTCTGTCACAAGCCTGAAGTGTTTAATTGGTGATGGAAAGGATTTCAGGAGTTGAAAGATGAGCCATGAATATCCAATCTCCGATTTGCTTTAGTAGTCATGCCATTTTTGCAGCTGATTCTATTTACTACTCATCAGTCAATGCTGTTCATCCACCCCAGGAAGTTGATTGTGGAGAACAAAGAAAAAGTCTTTTAACATCAAGACAAGGAGATTCAGCTCTTCCTCCTGGAAATGGTTGTCCTGCATCCTTGTGGGTACATTACTTGACATATTATCAGCCCAAACCTAAATATTGTCCATGTTTAGCTACACGCATGTATGGGTTTCACTGTGAGAAAATGTGAAATGAAGTTTTACGTGTTTTATTAGATGCCCTCTCATTCTTCTAAATTCCCAGTTGACCCAATCTATCCTTATATGACAATCCTGCCATCCTTGGATTCAGTCTGGTAAATTATCATAGCACTCCCTCAATGGCAAGTATATGCTTTTTTTGATCAAGTTCCAATCACTTTTTACAATTATTTATGTATCACCTTTCCAAGTTCAGTATTCAAGATGATGACAATTTGTGAAAAAAAGCTCATCTCCCCCTAGATCTTTTGTCAATGATTTTAAATCTCTGACCTCTGGTTATTGATCCACTCACTAGAAAGAATGCTTTCGGTCTATTCTAGCAAAAGCTCTCAACTTGAAAACCTTAATTAGGTCACTGTTCAAAGCAGCAAAGTCTTAGGTTTTCCAATCTTTTCTCATTGCTGAACCCCTCCATCCCTAGTAACATGCTGATAAATCTCTTCTGTGTAATTTCTAAACATTTACAGCTTTCTTGAAATTTGGGGCCCAGAATTGTCTACAATCCTTCAGCTGAGGCCTAACCAGTGATTTAAAAAGTTCTAGCATATTGTCTCAGTCTTTATATTATATTTTTCTAATTATAAACACATGCATTACATATGCTTTAACCACCTTAAATAATTTATATCTACGAACACCAAGGTCTCTCTGCCCATTTACACTTTACAAATTTATGCCATTCATAGCATGCGGCCTTTCCATATTTATCCTCCCAAAGTTCACCACCTCACGCTGTTATAAATACCTAGTTCATGGTTTGTACTAATATTTTAGAGATACTTTTTAGGTCTGGGAAGATTAAATTGAACTGCAGAACTGGTGCGGCGACAATAATCTCTCCCTCAACATCTACTAAATGAAGAAGTTTGTCATTGACTGCAGGAAGTGTAGTGAAGAACAAGCCCTGTCTACATCAACGGGGATGAAGTAAAAATGGTCGAGAGCTTCAAGTTTTTAGATGCCCAGATCACCAACAACCTGTCCTGATTCCACTCATGAAGAAAGCCCACCAATGCCTCTACTTTCTCAGAAGACTAAGGAAATTTGGTATGTCAGTTACGATTCTTACTAACTTTTACAGATGCACCATAGAATGCATTCTGTCTGGATGTTTCACATTGAAATGGCTCCTGCTCTGCCCAAGGCCACAATAAACTATAAAAGGTTGTGAATGTAGCCCAACACATCACGCAAAACAGCTACCCATCTACTGACTCTGTCTACACTTCCCGCTGCCTTGACAAAGCAGCCAGCATAGCTCGACAGACTGGAGGGGCTGATTGTGGACAAGTCCCCAGGACCGGATGGAATGCATCCGAGGGTTCTGAAAGAAATGGCGGAGGTTATAGTGGATGCCTTGGTGGTTATTTTCCAGACGTCGCTGGATTCCGGGGAAGTGCCGGAAGATTGGAAAACGGCTAATGTTACGCCGTTGTTTAAGAAGGGTGCCAGGCAAAAGGCGGGGAATTACAGGCCTGTTAATTTAACGTCTGTGGTAGGTAAAATGTTAGAGTCCGTCATTAAGGAGGAAATTGCGAGGCATCTTGAAGGGAATTGCTTGATAGAGCAGACGCAGCATGGTTTCATTAAAGGGAAGTCGTGTCTGACAAATTTACTGGAGCTCTATGAGGATGTGTCTAGGGCAGTGGATAGAGGAGAGCCGGTGGATGTGGTCTTTCTGGATTTTCAGAAGGCGTTTGACAAAGTACCTCATAAGAGGTTATTGCAGAAGGTCAGGGGACATGGAGTTGGGGGTAGGGTGTTAGCGTGGATAGAGGATTGGTTGTCAAATAGGAGGCAGAGAGTGGGGGTCAACGGGTGCTATTCGGATTGGCGGATGGTGACTAGTGGAGTGCCCCAGGGGTCGGTGCTGGGACCTCAGCTTTTTACCATTTATATAGATGATCTGGAGGAGGGAACCGAGTGTAGGGTGTCGAAATTTGCTGATGACACCAAGATTGGGGGAATGGCAAATTGTGCGGAGGGTGTGGAGAGTCTGCAGAAGGATCTAGATAGGCTGGGCGAATGGGCCAGGAAATGGCAAATGGAATTTAATGTTGGCAAGTGTGAGGTGGTCCACTTTGGTAGGAAGAATGGTAGGAAGGACTATTACTTACGTGGCGAAAAACTGCAGCAGGCGACGGTGCAGAGGGACCTCGGGGTCCTTGTGCATGAGTCGCAAAAACCCAGCGTGCAGGTGCAGCAGGTGGTCAGGAAGGCGAAAGGGATGCTGGCCTTCATAGCGAGGGGGATTGAATATAAAAGTAGAGAGGTCTTGTGTGCAGTTTTGGGCGCCGCACCTGCGCAAAGATACTTTGGCCTTGGAGGGAGTGCAGAGGAGGTTTACTAGGCTGATACCGGAGTTGAGGGGGTTGAGCTATGAGGAGAGGCTGAATAAACTAGGCTTGTACTCGTTAGAGTTTAGAAGAATGAGGGGAGATCTCATTGAGACGTATAAGATGATGAATGGGATGGATAGGATAGAGGTGGAGAGACTCTTCCCGCTCAAAAAAGACAGTAGGACTAGGGGGCACAGCCTCAAGATAAAGGGGGGGGGCGGTTTAGAACGGAGTTGAGGAGGAACTTCTTCACTCAAAGGGTGGTGAATCTCTGGAATTCTCTGCCCGTTGAAGTGGTGGAGTCTGCCTCGCTAAATATTTTTAAGACACGGGTTGATGGGTTTTTGATAAGAGAGGGGATTAAGGGTTTTGGGGAGAGGGCGGGAAAGTGGAACTGAGCCACGACAGATCAGCCATGATCTTATTGAATGGCGGGGCAGGCTCGAAGGGCTGGATGGCCTACTCCTGCTCCTATTTCTTATGTTCTTATGTTCTTATAATTAAGGACCCCATGTGCCCTGGACATTTTCCCAACGGAAGAAGGTGGAAGAGAAAAAGATATAAAAGTCTGAGGTCAACCAACTCAAGAACAGTTTCTTCCCTGCTGTCAGACTTTTGAACGGACTTACCTTGCATTAAGTTGATCTTTCTCTACACCCTAGCTATGACTGCAACTCTGCACTCTTTTTTTCTTTTTGAAGAACAGTATGCCATCTGTATACTAATACATGTGACAATCATAAATCAAAATCAAAGAAAAATCAGATAAATGCAACAAAAAATTTGATGAAGAGTCACAGAATCCTACAGTGCAGAAGGCTGCTATGATTTAGCACTGACTTAGAGCATAATTCTCATCTGCTCCTAATGTATTACTCAGCCGGTTAGTTTAACGTCTGTTGTAGGTAAAATGTCAGAATCCGTCATCAAGGAGGAAATAGCGAGGCATCTTGAGGGGAACTGCTTGATAGAGCAGGCACAGCACGGTTTCGTTAAGGGGAAGTCGTGTCTGACAAATTTACTGGAGTTCTATGAGGATGCGTCTAGGGCGGCGGATAGAGGAGAGCCGGTGGATGTGGTCTTTCTGGATTTTCAGAAGGCGTTTGACAAGGTACCTCACAAGAGGTTATTGCAGAAGGTCAGGGGACATGGAGTTGGGGGTAGGGTGTTAGCGTGGATAGAGGATTGGTTGTCAAATAGGAGGCAGAGAGTGGGGGTCAACGGGTGCTATTCGGATTGGCGGTTGGTGACTAGTGGGGTGCCCCAGGGGTCGGTGCTGGGGCCTCAGCTATTTACCATTTATATAGATGATCTGGAGGAGGGAACCGAGTGTAGGGTGTCGAAATTTGCTGATGACACCAAGATTGGTGGAACGGCAAATTGCGCAGAGGGTGTGGAGAGTCTGCAGAAGGATCTAGATAGGCTGGGCGAATGGGCCAGGAAATGGCAAATGGAATTTAATGTTGGCAAGTGCGAGGTGGTCCACTTTGGTAGGAATAATGGTAGGAAGGATTATTACTTACATGGTGAAAAACTGCAGCAGGCGACGGTGCAGAGGGACCTCGGGGTCCTTGTGCATGAGTCGCAAAAACCCAGCCTGCAGGTGCAGCAGGTGGTCAGGAAGGCAAATGGGATGCTGGCCTTCATAGCGAGGGGGATTGAATCTAAAAGTAGGGAGGTCTTGCTGCAGCTGTATAGGGCATAGGTGAGGCCGCAGCTGGAGTACTGTGTGCAGTTTTGGGCGCTGTACTTACGCAAGGATATTTTGGCCTTGGAGGGAGTGCAGAGGAGGTTTACTAGGCTGATGCCGGAGTTGAAGGGGTTGAGCTATGAGGAGAGGCTGAATAAACCAGGCTTGTACTCGTTAGAGTTTAGAAGAATGAGGGGAGATCTCATTGAGACGTATAAGATGATGAATGGGATGGATAGTATAGAGGTGGAGAGACTCTTCCCGCTCAGAAAGGACAGTAGGACTAGGGGGCACAGCCTCAAGATAAAGGGGGGGGCGGTTTAGAACGGAGTTGAGGAAGAACTTCTTCACTCAAAGGGTGGTGAATCTCTGGAATTCTCTGCCCGTTGAAGTGGTGGAGGCTATCTCGCTAAATATTTTTAAGACGCGGGTTGATGGGTTTTTGATAAGAGAGGGGATTAAGGGTTGTGGGGAGAGGGCGGGAATGTGGAGCTGAGCCACGACAGCTCAGCCATGATCTTATTGAATGGCGGGGCAGGCTCGAAGGGCTAGACGGCCTACTCCTGCTCCTATTTTCTTATGTTCTTATCATCGACTTCCCTCCGATGCAAAATATTCAACTTATACTTCAACCATGTCGTAGGTCTCTACATGAAGATGAAAGCTGTAGAAAGGATAGAACTCATTGAGAGAATGCTTAAGAAATTTACAAAAATGGTTCTGGAGATGAGGATTTTGACTATAAGATTAGGTTGGGCCAAGTTGGGGCTGTTCTTCTTTGAGCAAGGAGGTTGAGGGATGATCTAGACATGGGAAGGTTGGCTTAGATCTAAATAGAGCAGGTAAAGAAAAGCTGCTTCCCAGTAGCTGAAGGTAAAAGAACGAGGGGGTCACAGATTTAAGGTTTTGGGCTAGAGGTACAGGAGGATGCGAGGAAGAACTTTCTTTTTACACAGCAAGGTGTAAAGACTTGGAGTTCACTGCCTGCAAGGGTGGTCAAAGCAGAGACAAATCAATGATTTCAAAAGGAAAGTGAGGTGCACTTGAGGGAAATACACTTGCAGGGCTGTAAGGATACAGCAGGGGAATAGGACTGACAGTACTGCTCCACAGAACCAGCACAGATCTGATGGGCCAAATGGCCTCCAACTGTGCCATAAGGATTGAGTCTTTAGATTTTTAATGTATTCACTTTTTCCCCTAGCCAACCGCTCCAACTTTATACATTTCTAAAATGTTTTGCGTCCTACTTAATGCTGCCTGTTCATTTTTCCTCCCATATTAACTTGTTCAATTCCTATCTGTGCTTTCTACAATCTTCCTGGCTATGAAGCAAATCTTGCCTCTGATACAGAAGAATTACTGTCACTAAATCTCCTACCATCAACTTCCTGGCGAGTCACAAGTTACCAGAAACTCAACTGGAAAGCCACATAAATACAACAGTGACAAGGAGCAGGTGAGGGGCTGGGAAACATGTGACAAGTAACCCAAACTCTATCACCCCAAAGCCCTTCCACCATGAAAGCAAAAGTTGGGATTGCGACTCTCCACTCGGTCGTTCAACACTCAAGCAGCTCAACAATCCAGGACAACACATCCTGCTTGATCACTATCCCATTCACTACCTTTAACATTCACTCCTTTCAACATTGTTGGACAGTGGCAACAATGGGTGCCAGATACAAGATGCAGTGCAGCAACTTGCATGGCCTCCAATGTCAGAACTTCCAAACCAGTGACCTCTACTGCCTGAAAGAACAAGAGCAGTAACAGCATGGTAACACCACCATCTGCATGTCCCCATCCTATCTCTCACCAGGTTGAATTAGAAATATATTGCCACTCCTTCATAGTCATTCTCAAAATTCTGGAAGTCCCTGCTTCATATCACTGAAGCAGTACCTACATACATAGCCTGCTGTGGTTCAAGAAGTCTCACAACACTAAGTTAAAGTCCAACAGGTTTATTTGGGAGTAAATGCCACTAGCTTTTGGTGGTTCAAGAAGGCAGCTCATCAGCACATTCAAGGCAAATAAGACCATACAATAAATAAAATGTTGGCTTTGCTATAAGTGGCTACATGGCCTGAACAAGTTAAAAAAAATTCCACTTAAAAAATTACTCATCATGTCATAATTGATCCTTCAAAGTGGAAGTAACCATACAATTGAAGTGCAGATGCCAACCATCAACAGCTGCCAATAACAAAGGATAAGAAACAAAAAAGAAACAAACATATAGAACTAAATGCACTGCTAAAAAATGATCATTTATTTCCCAGGATTTACTCATCAATTTTGCCCCAAGAATCCTCAAATCAATCCGAAACCAGCATATTTATTACAATTGGTAAATTAGAGTTTGGCAGCTGAACTTGTGACAAAATGCAGACTTGTAGATCTCAGACTCAGCTGAACTGGATTGTCCTTTTGCAGTAAATAAAGCTCTTCACATATTTAAAATCAGAGTCAGTTTAAATAGACATGCTGACATTTCAAAATGTCACACTGCAGGAGAGGATTATAAACTTCTAATGGCCATTTACTTACTGGCCATATGTCAACAACCACAAGTATTGTAAAAAAAATTAAGATAAATTCCAACCATTTGTCCTTCAAACCGCACTTCCACTTCAAATCGAAACTGAACCAAATGGTGGGAAGAAAAGAAATAAGAAAAACAAAAGGAGGAAGAGACCATCTGAGTCTGATCAGTATGAACAACTCACATCACAATCAACAGGGTTGAGGATTTAGCAGCAAGGGCTTCGACCAAAATAAACCCACAGCCACTGCAGAGGGAGGGGAAAGAGGTGGTCACATTAATGTTGTAATTTAGCTGGCCAAGTCAGTGAATAGATGCATCTCACAGACAGACAGAGAGGATCATCGGGCACAACTCCCCCCCCCCCCCCCCCAGTTGATACTGAATTGGTTCATTGCTGTCAAGGGAAATAATGATTACTTAGTGAAAAGCAGCCCCAAGGATCCTAGTTTGAGGAATTAGGTCTTTCAGTTCCTGTCAACGGTGGTGGGGGGGGATCAGACTCAGTAGTGATGCCCTCCACAGTTGAATTCTGCGTTAAAATTATAAACAGCGACCACTTCCAGAATTTGCAGCTCAATGCCAGATAAATACTCACAACTGAGGTGCGAAAAAAATTATGAGGAAGGTAAGAGGAGGATCATTTTTGATGGAAGAGGAGGAGGCGAAGGGAAAACACACGAAAAGCTCCCCCCCCCCAAACCCGGGGCAACGGTCAGAGTGCAGGCTCCAGGACTCCGGCCGAAGTACTGTCCACCCTGGTCAGTGACTGAGTGACTATGGCCCGAGCAGCTGCAGCCAGCGGAAGGCTCAGTCAGCGGTCCGTTTGAAGAAGACGGCGCCCGGTCAGTAACGGCCCACCAGGAGCGGAGCCCCCGCGATCCGCTATTATTGTTGTTTTCCCCCTCCAAAAAAAATTAATAAACGAAACCAACCGCCGACAAACTCTACTTTCCTCTCATGATAACCGTTAACCGTCGATTCGCCGACGTCGTTACTCACCGTGTTTCCCGATCCGAGGCTTATGGCCCCCTGCCCCCCGGGAGTTCAGCGCCCGTCACCGCCGCCATCTCTCCGCTCGTTCGCTCCGCTGCGATTTTCCCCCCGCGCCTGTTCGCCGCTCTCGCCTGCAGCCCGTCCCGCCGCTGATTGACAGCCAGGCGCCGCGGCACACACGGCCTCCTAGTGGCCCGGCGCCAAGCCCCACCACCCCGCGCCTGCTGATTGGACGAGTGGCGCAAGAGGGCGGGGTCAGAGGCAGCTCGGTGGTGATTTAACCCTTTGGAAGCTGCAGCATGAGAGACAAGGTTGTATTTGTATAACACCAGCGCCCCCCCCCCTCACTTCCCCAATGCCCCCGAGCGCCTGGCATCTAACTGAGTCCCTTGCCTTATGTATAATCACTGTTGTAATGTAGGCAATTTGGTAGCTAATTGCCACTCGCACTAGACAGTTGCATGGCACTTGTGGCACAGTGGTTAACACAGCGCCAGGGACCAGTTCAATTCCAACCTCAGATCACTGTGTGGAGTTATGATGTGGAGATGCCAGTGTTGGACTGGGGTAAACACAGAAAGAAGTCTCACAACACCAGGTTAAAGGCCAACAGGTTTATTTGGTATCAAAAGCCACTAGCTTTCGGAGCACTGCTCCTTCGTCAGCTTTTGCTACCAAATAAACCTGTTGGACTTTAACCTGGTGTTGGAAGACTTCTTACTGTGTGAATTTGCACATTCTCCCTGTGTCTGCGTGACTTTCCTCCGGGTGCTCCAGTTCCCACCCACACTACAAAGATGTGCAGGTTTGATTGGTCATGTTCAGTTGCCCATCAGTGTTAGGGCTTAGCAGGGTAAGTACATGAGATTATGGGTATATGGCCTGGGCAGGATTGTTGTCGGTGCAGGCGTGATAGGCCGAATGGCCTCTTTATGCACTGCAGAGATTCTATGAAATTTGATTTGATTTATTGTCACATGTATTAACATAAGTATTATTGCTTGCGCACTATACAGACAAAGCATACCGTTCATAGAGAAGGAAACGAGAGAGTGCAGAATGTAGTGTTACAGTCATAGCTGGGGTGTAGAGAAAGATCAACTTAATGCAAAAGTCTGACAGCAGCAGGGAAGAAGCTGTTTTTGAGTCAGTTGGTACGTGACCTCAGACTTTTATATCTTTTTCCCAAAGGAAAAAGATGGAAGAGAGAATGTCCAGGATGTGTGGCATCCTTAATTATGCTAGCTGCTTTGCTGAGGCAGCGGGAAGTGCAGACAGAGTCAATGGATGGGAGGCTGGCTTACGTGATGGATTGGGCTATATTCTCAACCTTTTGTAGTTCCTTGTGGTCTTGGGCAGAGCAGGAGCCATACCAAGCTGTGATACAACCAGAAAGAATGCTTTCTATGGTTCATCTGTAAAAGTTGGTGAGAGTTGTAGCTGACATGCCAAATTTCTTTAAGCCCCAGGGAGAGTAGAGGCATTCATGGGCTTTCTTAACTATAGTGTCGGCATGGGGGGACCAGAACAGGTTGTTGGTGATCTGGACACCTAAAAACCTGAAGCTCTCGTCCCTTTCTACTTTGTCCCCATTGGTGTAGACAGGGGCATGTTCTCCTTTATGCTTCCTGAAGTTGATGACAATCTCCTTCGATTTCTGGACACGTAAAGGAGAAGATGCCCCTGTTTACAAATAGGATTAAGATCAGATAATTTTTTTGCAATGCTAATTGTGAGATTTGAGTTTAGTGTTTATTTATTGGTGTCACAAATAGGCTTACATTAACACCTTAATGAAGTTACTGTGAAAATCCCCAAGTTGCCTCATGTTCCCGAACCTGTTTGGGTGCACTGAGGGAGAATTTAGCATGGCCAATGCACTAACCAGCACATCTTTCAGACTGTGGGAGGAAACCAGAGCACCCGGAGGAAACTGGGTGCTTTGGGCAGAATGTGGAAATTTCATGCAGACAGTGACCCAAGCCGGGAATCAAATCCGGGTCCCTGGCACGTGAGACAACAGTGCTAACCACTGTGCCAGTATTTGTATAAGCCACCCCCCTCCCCCTCCATGCTCCAGAGCACCTGGCATCCCAATTGAGTGCCTTTTCTGATGTACAGTTACTGTTATAATAGGCAACATGGCAGCTAATTATTGCTCACACAAACAGAAGTAGGATCAAGATCAGATTTTTTTTGCAATGCTAATTGATTTGATTTATTATCATCACATGTATTGGGATACAGTGAAAAGTTTTGTTTCTTGCGCACTATATAGACAAGCATGCCGTTCATGCAGAAGGAAAGGAGAGGGTGCAGAACTTAGTGTTACAATCATAGTTAGGGTGCAGAGAAAGATCAACTTAATAAATGGTATTCAAAGGTCTGATGGCAGTGGGGAAGAAGCTGTTCTTGAGTCAGTTGTTAGGTCACCTCAGACTTTTGTGTCTTTTTCCCAGTGGAAGAAGGTGGAAGAGAGTATATCTGGGGTGAGTGGGGTCCTTGATTATGCTGGCTGCTTTTCCGAGGCAATGGGAAGTATAGATGGAGTGTTTGTATAAACCATTCCCAGAGTGCTTGACATACAACTGAGTACTTTTTTGTTGTAACGTAAGCAACATGGTAGCTAATTGCCGCTCACGCAAACAGAAATAGGACCAAGATCAGATAGTATTTTTTGCAATGCTAATTGTGAGATTTGAGGGAATGGAAGTGGGAATTAAAGGTGAAAGAAAGACGTTAGCACTTAGGAGCAGACCATTCAGCCCTCTAAGTCTGTTCCACCATTCAATAAGAACTTACAATGATCAGGCAGGCTGATCTCCCATGCTTGGATAGAGTCAATGATCAGGTTTAACTGAGGTTTTACCTGATGTGATTTTTTAGAACCATCTCAGCCTTTTGGCTAAGATGAAGACTGTAATTCTCTCATCCCACAATGCTAAAAAATTAGTGCAGCGGACTGGGAGATCCCGCAGTGGCTGTTTGTGTGAGTGTTCAAGCCCCGCTTGCATTTTCCAGCGCCGGATTTCCAGTGGCCTCTCTTCTGTGCCAGAAATCGCCAGGGAGACAAAAAGACCATTTAAAGGTCAATTCAATTTCATTTGCATGTGATTAGCAGGCCAGGGACAGAAATCTCCGAGCCCGCTAGCATCTCCCATCCCGCCAGAGTATTTCAGTCCAGCAGCGATTACACTAATGAGGAACTAGCGGTCCTACCTAGCTGGAGTAAAGGGGGGGCAATCAGAGCCCCGCAATCGGCCAGGGAAGAATTGCCCCCTCAGCAATGGCACTCTTACAGTGCCAGTCTGTGCCCCCTGGCATTGTCCAAGGGGCAAAGTGCAATGCCTAGGAGGCACCTTGTCACTGCTCATCAGGCATTGGTCAGTGCCAAGGGGATGGAGCATGGAAGCGGGGCCTAGGGGACGATCAGTGGGGCTGGGGCATCCCAGTGCCATTCTGGAATCGGGATCGGTAGGGGAAGAAGGGAGACCAGTGATCGGGGTGGGCTGTGGTGGGTGTCGTGGGGAACTGGCCAGCGATTGAGCTGGCCAGCAATCGGGAGGTCAGTAGTGCGGGGCCACTGTGAATGCTCCGGCCTTGGCGCTAACAAATTGGCAGTGGCCCACTCAGTGTGCTGATTTCAGCTTCTCCAGCGAGAGCAGGCACCACCTCCTGAAATTTAATGATATTGCACTGAGTGTGGGACATTCTTGTCTGAACTCCCACTGACAAAAATACACCGTGAATTACTCCAGTTTTCTTGCAAATCCGACACTTAGAATTTTTTTGGGTGGCACGGTAGCACAGTGGTTAGCACTGCTGCTTCACAGCTCCAGGGACCTGGGTTCAATTCCTGGCTCAGGTCACTGTCTGTGTGGAGTTTACACATTCTCCTTGTGTCTGCATGGATTTCCTCCAAGTGCTCCAGTTTCCTCCCACAGTCCAAAGATGTGCGGGTTAGGTTGCTTGGCCATGCTAAATTGCCCCTTAGTGTCCTGGGATGTGTAGCTTAGAAGGATTAGCTGGTACATGTTAGGGATATGGGGATAGGGCCTGGGTGGGATTGTGGTCAGTTCAGACTTGACAGGCTGAAGGGCCTGTTTCTGCACTGTAGGGTTCTATTGTTCTATAATTCCGCCTGATGCGTCTGATCAAGCCCAAGATGGGGTGCAATTTTTTTTTGCAACTTAGATCTTGTTTGTCTCTTTTATGGGGACCATGAATTGGATTCAATTTGAATTCGGTTTTTTTGGATGGAACAAAAATTTGAAAAAAAAAGAAAAGCAAGATTGATCTGATTGTGTCTCAGCTCCCCTTTCCTGGCTGCTCCCCATAAGTCTTAATTCCATTATCTACATCGCACCCTTCATGATCACCAGATGTCCCAAAGCACTTGACAGCCAGTGAGGTGCATTTTGAAGGTGCAGTCACTGTTGCAATGTAGGAATACAATGATAGGCCATTATTTTAAGCTGTCAGCTGTGACTCGATTGGCAGCACTCTTACCCGAGTCAGAAGGGCTTGTGATTGAAGACCCACTCCGGAAACTTGAGCAGAAAAATCTAGGCTGTAATTGAGGAAGTGCTATACCATTGGAGATGCTGGGTTGGATTCTCCGACCTTGCTTACAGCTCTGGCCTCGCTGCAATGAATGGAGATTTGGTGAGGTGCCAAATTTTCCTTTCTTGCTGGCAGTGGCGCATGAACAGCTGGAGAACTCCAGCCACTGTCATTCAGATGAGATGTTAAAAAAAGTGTCATCTGGTGGACATAAGAGATTCCACTGCATATTGAGGAGAGCATTAAGATTATCTCAGACATCCTGGTCAATATTTGTGCGTCAAGAAACAGCACAAAAATGGCTTGTTCAGTCATTTCCACATTGCTGTTTGTGGGAGCTTGCAGATTGACTGCCAAGTTTCCTACATTACAACGGTGACTACATTTCAAAAATACTTTATTAGCTTTGAGACATCCTGTGGTTGTGAATGGTACTATGTACAGACAAATCTTTCCTTATTATTTTGTTTAAGCAATTGTAATGTCTACTTGAAACACTGAACTTGTCAGAAATAGTGATTCACCATAGCAAATGGCTTGAAATTAATATAATAAGGCGTCAATGGGAAAAATGGTACTTCTCCACATAGTTTCTGTAATATCAACTTAAAAATAACAGAAAATACACAGCTGTATACAATTAAAATTTCCTTAAAATATTATTTACTGAAAACATTTTGAAAATCATGCCTCCAGTTTTCTGTTGTAAAACATCTGCAGTTCAGGTTATTCAACAGCACACTAAAAAAAAATTCCTGGATATGGCAATACTGTACTGGTGATGTCATACTGCCAACTCACTGCAACTTAAAGAAAGCTTTCTCTTGCACTTTTACATTTAATTGCCTTTTCTTTGGTCAGATCTGAGACTGTGTTAGAAGCAGCTGCAACCATATCTTCTTATAATTCTACAGTAATGATTGAAACTTCTTCTTAGATGCTAGTTACATTATAATTCACTCATAGATTTGATATAGAAGATAGTGCATTTTTTTTCTGCCAAGCAAAGCACAGAACAGTTCCAAAAATATTATGCCAACAACAATAACCATCATTTTATGTTACCGTATTGGCTATTAAATGAGAAAGCCATTTGACTTTTGAAAATCCATAATATTGTAAGTATGTTCCCCATATGCTCAGCAGTTCCCCTCAGTTTTCCGTCACAATTTATATGCTTTAAAAATCCAGTGCCTGTTTCCACTCCTCTATTAACTTGTCCAAATGGCTTTCCTACATGTAGAAACCTTGGCAGTTAATGCCAGTGGGTTATCTGACAGTTGAGAACATGGTCATTACTGTCACAAAGATTTTCCCTGTGCCAATTCTGTTCTCGTCATTGGCTTGCCACTGACTCTGGCTGTTATCCAGTGTCAACTTTATAAGAATAATTCCTGCCTGTATCATGGGTCCCAGCAGTGCGGGAGGCTGAAAAATTACTGCTACACACCTCGGGCGTTTGCAGCAGTATACTTGAGCCAATTGTTTACATGGCAGCTGAAAGGGAAAGTTCTTTGTTGAATTGCGTGTTAAAGTTTGGAGGAGTAGTATTGATCACTATCTGCTCTTCATGGCACCATTACATGCCAGCGATATAATGTTAGTGACGTGAAATGCACTGATTAAGTGGAAAATCCCAGATGTAGGACTGGGCATCAGGCAACCAGCAAAATATTTCCATGGACATATCACCATCCCAATCCATAGAGGCTATGTTTGGAAATGGACAAAGCCCCTTGGAAAATTATCTCCTTTTCTTTTATCATAAATATATAAATTATTGCAAAGGTTTGAATATTCTTTGAATTGGCCCTTCTCTCAATAATACATCTCAGTTCATGTGTTTTAGTTCACATATTCTTATGAAGTTTGCTTTGTTCAACCAATATCCTGGAGACTGCTAACCAAATTAATTCAAATGTTATTGTAATGTTGGTCCCAGAAATATAATTTCTTCAAATTAATTTATATCGCCATGTGAACAAGCCTAGGCCTATGTTCCTTTGAGTGAGATCCTTAATAAATCATATGAAGATGACATGAATTCAGATTTTTCCGTCACTGTATCAGGTCAGCATTTACAACTTCTACAATGGAATACAGACCATACCGTTGTTCAACGGCAACTATCAAAATCACAGCAGGGAGACCAGCAAGGGGAAAATAATAAACTGGAAGTGGCTGAAACTGAACTCATAAGAACATAAGAACATAAGAAATAGGAGCAGGAGTAGGCCATCTAGCCCTTCGAGCCTGCCCCGCCATTCAATAAGATCATGGCTGATCTGTCGTGGCTCAGTTCCACTTTCCCGCCCTCTCCCCATAATCCTTAATCCTCTCTCTTATCAAGAACCCATCAACCCGCTTCTTAAAAATATTTAGCGAGGCAGCCTCCACCACTTCAACGGGCAGAGAATTCCAGAGATTCACCACCCTTTGAGTGAAGAAGTTCCTCCTCAACTCCGTTCTAAACCGCCTCCCCTTTATCTTGAGGCTGTGCCCCCTAGTCCTACTGTCTTTTTTGAGCGGGAAGAGTCTCTCCACCTCTATCCTATCCATCCCATTCATCATCTTATACGTCTCAATGAGATCTCCCCTCATTCTTCTAAACTCTAACGAGTACAAGCCTAGTTTATTCAGCCTCTCCTCATAGCTCAATCCCCTCAACTCCGGTATCAGCCTAGTAAACCTCCTCTGCACTCCCTCCAGGGCCAAAATATCTTTGCGCAGGTGCGGCGCCCAAAACTGCACACAGTACTCCAGCTGCGGCCTCACCAATGCCCTATACAGCTGCAGCAAGACCTCCCTACTTTTAGATTCAATCCCCCTCGCTATGAAGGCCAGCATCCCATTCGCCTTCCTGACCACCTGCTGCACCTGCAGGCTGGGTTTTTGCGACTCATGCACAAGGACCCCGAGGTCCCTCTGCACCGTCGCCTGCTGCAGTTTTTCGCCTCGTAAGTAGTAGTCCTTCCTACCATTTTTCCTACCAAAGTGGACCACCTCACACTTGCCAACATTAAATTCCATTTGCCATTTCCTGGCCCATTCGCCCAGCCTATCTAGATCCTTCTGCAGACTCTCCACACCCTCCGCACAATTTGCCGTTCCCCCAATCTTGGTGTCATCAGCAAATTTCGACACCTTGCACTCGGTTCCCTCCTCCAGATCATCTATATAAATGGTAAATAGCTGAGGCCCCAGCACCGACCCCTGGGGCACCCCACTAGTCACCAACCGCCAATCCGAATAGCACCCGTTGACCCCCACTCTCTGCCTCCTATTTGACAACCAATCCTCTATCCACGCTAACACCCTACCCCCAACTCCATGTCCCCTGACCTTCTGCAATAACCTCTTGTGAGGTACCTTGTCAAACGCCTTCTGAAAATCCAGAAAGACCACATCCACCGGCTCTCCTCTATCCACTGCCCTAGACACATCCTCATAGAACTCCAGTAAATTTGTCAGACACGACTTCCCTTTAATGAAACCGTGTTGCGTCTGCCCTATCAAGCAATTCCCTTCAAGATGCCTCGCAATTTCCTCCTTAATGACGGATTCTAACATTTTACCTACCACAGACGTTAAACTAACCGGCCTATAATTCCCCGCCTTTTGCCTGGCACCCTTCTTAAACAACGGCGTAACATTAGCCGTTTTCCAATCTTCCGGCACATCCCCGGAATCCAGCGACGTCTGGAAAATAACCACCAAGGCATCCACTATAACCTCCGCCATTTCTTTCAGAACCCTCGGATGCATTCCATCCGGTCCTGGGGACTTGTCCACAATCAGCCCCTCCAGTCTGTCGAGCACCGCCTCTCTAGTAACAGTAATGTCATTAAGACCCTCCAGTCCTACCACCTTTCCATCGCTAACACCCGGCAAATTATTCACGTCCTCCTCCGTGAAGACAGAAACAAAAAAGTTATTCAAGACCTTAGCCATTTCCCCATCCCCTACCACTAGGTCCCCTTTCTCATCCTCTAAAGGACCAACGTTCACCCTAGCCAGCCTCTTCCTTTTTATATACTTATAAAAACTCTTGCTATCCTTTTTTATATTAAGTGCTAGCCCAGCTTCATAGCTTCTCCTACCCTCCTTTATCAACTTCTTTGTCAATCTTTGTTGACATTTAAACCTTTCCCAATCCTCTTGTCGCCCACTGCTCTTAGCTACTCTAAATTCCTCCGCTTTTAATTTAACACTTTCCTTCACCTCTTTCGTTATCCACGGCTTATTACCTCTCCTCCTATGGTCCTTTTTGACCATCGGAATAAATTTCTGCTGAGCACCAAGAAAGATCTCCTTAAAGATCCTCCACTGCTCCTCAGCAGACCTACCTTCCAACGCGCTCCCCCAGTCCACATTCGCCAATTCTTCTCTCATCCTACCGTACTCCCCTCTATTCAAACAAAGGACGCGTGTCCGGGAACCCACTTTCTCCTCCTCCATCTGCACCAGAAACTCCACCATGCAATGATCACTCTCTCCAAGAGGATCCTTCACCGCAAGGTCCCTAATTCTACCCGCCTCATTACATAGCACCAGATCCAAGATAGCTCGCTCCCTCGTCGGCTCCAACACACACTGTTCAAGGAAATTATCCCGGCAGCATTCCAAGAACTCCTCCTCGAGCCCACCTCGTCCAACATGGGTCGACCAATCAATATGCAGATTGAAATCTCCCATAACTACTGCCGTCCCATTCCTGCACGCCGCACTTATTTGCGCGTTAACAGCCCGCCCCACCTCCAGATCATTATTTGGGGGCCTATAGACGACACCCACCAGCGTCTTCCTCCCTTTGCTGTTCCTAATCTCCACCCACAACGATTCCACTTTCTGCTCTTTGGCTCCGATATCATCCCTTGCTACCACCTTGATACTATCCTTAATCAGCAGAGCTACGCCACCCCCTCTTTCCTCCTGCCTATCCTTCCTAAACACTTGATAGCCCTGTACATTCATCTCCCAGTCCCTGTCACCTTGCAGCCACGTCTCTGTAATGGCCACCAGATCGTATCCATTTGTGTCGATCTGCGCCACCAGCTCATCCACTTTATTCCGAATGCTTCGTGCATTCAGATAAAGCGCTTTCATCCCAGCCTTCACCTGGACCCTATTTGCCGTAACGCCACCAATTGGGACATCCTCGGCCTCTTCCCTTACCTGTACCCTATCCTTAACTTTAGACCTCGTAGCGTCACCTACCCTCGCACCCTCCCCCCCACTAATTAGTTTAAAGCCCTGTCTACAGTCCTCTTTACTCGATTCGCCAACACTCTGGTCCCAGCACGGTTCAGACCAACCCCATCCCGCCCGAACAAGTCCCACCTACCCCAATACTGGTGCCAATGCCCCATAAATTCGAACACATTCCTCCCACACCAATCCCTGAGCCACCCATTCACTTCCTTTATCCTGTCAACCCTACGTCCGTCTGCACTCAGTTCAGGCAGTAGCCCAGAGACGACCACCTTGTCGGTTCTACTTTTTAATTCCATTCCCAGCTTTTCATACTCCCTCCCCAGATCCTCAGTCCGCACTTTGCCTACGTCGCCGGCACCCAAATGTACCACAACGACCGGATTCTCACCCTCCCACTCCAGGTTCCTCTGCAGCCCAGCTGCGACATCCTGTACCCGAGCACCAGGCAGACAACACACCCTTCTGTGCACTTTGTCATTGTGACAAAGGACAGTGTCAATACCCTTCACCCCACTATCCCCAATCACTACTACGTTCCTTTTCCCCTTCTCTTTGCCTATGTCCTGCTGCATCACTGTACCGTGTGCAGTTTGCTCACCAACCTCACCTGCCTCGTCCTCTTCCAGACTGGAAGCAAGAACCTCAAACCTGTTATGCAGATTAAGAGGCTGAGGCCTCCGCTCCTCACCCCCCTTCCTCCTCCCAGCAGCCCCCTTTTGTCCCTGACCCTTAGATTTAGCCAGTCTAGGGGCACCCTCTCTCCCCCTGATGAGCCTCAGTGTCTGTAGCTCAGAGGCCAGCTCATCCACCTTGAGCTGGAGCTCTTCCAGCAACCTGCACTTACTACAGACATGGTCACTGGGAAGGACCCTGGGGTCCACCAGTTCCCACATCATACAGAAACCACACATCACATACCCCTCCATTATTCACTGTAATTTTTTATGGGGAAAAAAATTTTTTTCCTTGTTTCCTGCTGTAGTAGTTTTGAAAAAATTTTTTTTTCCTTGTTTTTTCAAACAAACTCACCTGGCCTTTTTCCTTCAAGCCCTTTTTGATATTAAGCCCTATTAACTCACTCTGCTTCCTACTCACTCCGCTGCCCGCTCAAACGCTGCCCGCTGTCTACACCAGGCCTCCTTTTAAACCTGGCGCTGATTTAAAGCAGGCTGGTCCACAAATGCCTTTCAACCACTCCCTCAGAATTCTTAAAGCAGTAAATACAATAAATAAATGCTTTAAACAGTTCTACAAAGAGTAAAGTGCTTTAAACTTATTTTAAACAGGTTTTTAACAGGTAAAATCTTAGCTCTCTCTCTCTGCTCCAGCAAACAATGGAAGGCTTCACTGTGT
Source organism: Carcharhinus amblyrhynchos (assembly GCF_965287045.1). Lineage (NCBI taxonomy): Eukaryota > Metazoa > Chordata > Chondrichthyes > Carcharhiniformes > Carcharhinidae > Carcharhinus > Carcharhinus amblyrhynchos. The sequence goes on along the minus strand of NC_137346.1, from coordinate 25,725,811 downwards.
GGCCCCTTGATAATTAAAGCAGGCTGGTCCACAAATGCCTTTCAACCACTCCCTCAGAATTCTTAAAGCAGTAAATACAATAAATAAATGCTTTAAACAGTTCTACAAAGAGTAAAGTGCTTTAAACTTTCCCGTTGACATCTCTGCAAGCCGACAAAGGTGAAATCTTCTCCTATATGAAAACCTGCCCACTTCTCCACAGAGTCAAGGTTGTGCTACTCAATTGCCAACACAGTAATTCCTGGCAGTTGCTGAAAAGTAACACAAAGCCTTAGGTGTCTGCACACAATCCAATGGTTTGTTTTTCCATTGTCTATGGAGTAATAGTTGAGGGCCTCTATTTCTGATCTTCCAGTGGAGTAACACTTTTTCTCTCTCTCTCTGTCTACTCCTATCATAACCTTTCAGAATCTTAAAGATCTTTATTAGGTCATCCCTCTTTTCAAGAGTTAAAAAAAACCCCAGCCTGTTTATAATTTCCTGATAGTATTTCTGGTATCACCCTGGTAATTTTTTTGATGTTTCTTCATTGCCTTTATATCCTTTTCACAATGTGATGACCAGTATGGTACACAACACCCAAAGTGACCTAACCAAGGTCCATTATAAGTTGAGTTCTCTAATTTTCAATTCTACTCCTTAAGAAATGAAGCACAGTGCCGGATTTGCTTCATTTATGCACTATTAACCTGTTTTTCTTACTTTTTCTTGGGAAATGAGTGTCACCGGCTCAGCCAGTATTGATTGCCCATCCCTAATGAGAGGAGGTTCCCGTACACTTGCTATCCTTGTTCTTCTGGATGGAGGGGTTATGGGTATGGAAACTTGTAGATGGTAAAGGGACTTTAAGGAGTCAGGATGCGAGTTATTTGACACAAAATCCCAGCCTCTGACCTGGTCTTGTATTTAATGGTGGTCCAGTGCAATTCCCAGTCAATGGTAATGCCCAGGATATTGATATGATTCAGTAATGCTGATATGTCACAGGCGTTGATAAAATTCTCTAGATGGTCATTGCTTAGCGCTTGTATGCTCATATGGAGAAAATGTTACTTCCTATTAATCAGCCCAAATTTAAACGTTGTCCAAGTCTTGCTGCATATAAACATGTACCTCATTAATATCTGAAGAGTTGAAAATGATACTGAACACTGCAATCATCAGCAAGCATCCCCACTTCTGATCCATTGTTGGAGGAAAGGTCATTTTAGAAGCAGCTGAAGATGGTTGGTTCTAGGCAGGACCAGCGAGAGAATTCATGGGCCCTGTTACTTCTCCTAATTATCCCCTTATCCCCCTCACCCTCTTTCCCCATGACGTCACACCCCTCCCAACCTGCTCACTCTTGTCCCCCAAAGCATAAAGGCACAAGCCACATAAATTCATCTCTGCTTTAGTGCTCTTAACTTATAAAAAAAACACCTGCATTAATAATTGCTGAATTAAAATCCAAGCTTACCTCTTGTCTGAATGATGGTAAAGATGATCAATATTAAGATGAGTGTCTTGAGGTGAGCAAACATGAAACTTGCTGATAAGAATGAAGTGGGAAAACCATCCAATGATCACCGCAGCACGCCGGTGCAGGACTAATGAGCCAGTCCAGTGCAGGAGCAAATACTTCAATTAACAAGATGCATATGCTACCATTCCGTGTATTCCAGAGTCTCATTCAGTTTCAAAAGTTAACTTCCTTACTTCCTCTCACGAAATCAAATAAGTTATTGCTGCTTAGATAAGTGATTTTCAATACAATTATTTCATACAAGGGGTTTTAATGGATTCCACTTTATCAGCATCTCACAGAATAGAAAGAACAAATGGCAACATTGGTCTTCATGGTCAGTGAGAAGTATTGAAGCTCCAGGCTACTCTGTGCAATACAACTTTTAAAACGCCAAAGGAGAAAGAGTGAATAGTCCACAATTTCTATCTGAGTTTTCTTGATCAATGAGTCTGAGGACTCTGCTGAATGCTGCTTCTCACTACAATATATATTTTCAATGTCAACTATGAAACACCACTTTAATACAATATTTCAATCGCTCAAAAACTCATAAAAGCACAAGGTGAAGTGAGATAATCGGTAAGTAGACATATAGGACAGGATTAAAGTCAATGGAAAAGACTCTTGAGTATCATGTGCAGTGTAAAACAAATTACTGATTCACTATGACCTTATTAAGCACTCCTGGCAATTTTACCCCATAAAACTTGCTCATAGTAAACTTGCAATAGCAACAACATATGCAGAACTCTAGCCATGATTCCACCGTCTATTTGCAAGATAATTATGGATTACAAATGCCCTCTAGCCCAACTCATCTCATCTATCCAGAATGACCTTTAAAAGTCTCCCCTGCTCCCAGAGTATCCAGTTGAATCTAAAATGATTCCAGGAGTTTCACTGACAATTTTCAACCAGATTTTCAACCAAGACCACTTGTGGTAGTTGCTGCGAGTAGGAACTGCTGCTGCTATCAGGCAATTTCATGGTTTTTAGGCATGGTTTCAGAAAATGGGAACCACAAAGCTTCCCAAAGTTTGAAGCAGCACATAGAAACTGGCAGTGAAACTGACTTGAAAGATCAGCTTTTGAAAAATTGAATTGTCAGGCCGACAACTCCAAATTTTTTCTTAAAGTTGGTCTTTCAGGTCTGAAACTCTAGCTGCTCACCCTAGACAACAATGAGAACTCCATTTATTGAATATCACTCCCCACCCCTAGGCCTTGGTGTTTCGCACCATTGCATCCCCCCATCTCTCCCGAGCCTAGGACATTAATAAAAATTGTGAAAGCCTGGGCTTGAGATGATTGGCCTCCAACAACAACAATCTTCCTTCATGCAAGTTACAACTCCAACCAGTGGAGAATTTTGCCCCGTTCCTATTGACTTGAATTTTGCTCATTGGTGTCATACTTGGTCAGATGCTGCCTTGATGTCAAAGGCAGTCATTTTCATCTCACCTCTGGAATTCAACTTTTGACTCCAAGTTTGGACCAATACCACAATGAGGGCCGAAGCTATGTGAGCCTGATGGAACTTAAACTGAGCATGAAGAAGGGCAGTACGGTGACACAATGGTAAGCACTGCTGCCTCACAGCACCAGGGACCCGGGTTCGATTCCCAGCTTGGGTCACTGTGTGGAGTCTGCACGTTCTCTCTGTCTGCGTGGGTTTCCTCTGCACGCTCTGGTTTCCTCTCACATTCCAAAAGATGTGCTGGTTAGGTGCATTGGCCATGCTAAATTCTCCCTCAGTGCACCCGAACAGGTGCCGGAGTGTGGTGACTCAGGGGTTTTCACAGTAACTTCATTGTAATGTAAGCCTACTTGTGACACTATTAAATAAACTTTAAATAAACAGACCATTGCTGTGTAAATGCTGTTTGACAGCATTGTCAAGAACCCCTTCCATTATTTTGCTGATGATTAAGAGTACACTAAATGGGCAGTAATTCGTTCAATCAGATTTGCTCTGTTTTTTGATCATCTGCCCAATTTTGTGACATTTGCAAATTTATGCTGGAAATACTTAGTAACTATGCATTCAGCCTGACCGTTCTGATTTTTAAAGCTGGTTTTTCAGATCAGCTGCACTGAAGTTGCTGCTTGCTGCTGTTGGTCTTCAGGAAATCTCGTGGTGCCGATGTTTTTTGAAAATTGCCAGAAAACCAAGGTCAGCAGCAGCAATTCTGTCTTGTAGCAAGGATCACAAGGATTGAAAATCTGATTGAAAAATGGTAAGTGAAAACCCTGGAATTGTTTTAAAATCAATTGGATATTGTGGGAGGGGGGTATTTTTAAGGTCATTCTAGATGGGTGAGATGAGCTGGGCCAAGTGGCCTTTGTAATAGAACAATGCTACCTGTTTCCTGACTTCACTTCCTCCAATCTCACTAACTACTCTGTGGCACCTTATCAAAGGTCTTTTGGAAATGTTGATGAGTTTGCAGTATATTAATGGTTCCACAAACAAGAGATCCATGTCACATGACTCCCACCTATGCCTTGTCAAAGCTAGAGAGGAATGTGCATTCCTCATCTGGGTCCCTGAGATTGTGGAATGTCTCGAGCAGTAAGAATTAAAAGGAAGGATATAAAATTTAATTTACTGAACTAACCTTTTCCAGTCTTTCTTGCTTCTTCAAAGGGTTCAATGAGGTTGGTCAGATAAGAGGATCCCTTTTAAAATCACAGAATGGTTACAGCTCAGAAGGAAGCCATTCAGCCCATTTCCAGCATAAATTTACACTGCTTCTCCAAAGGAGCAATTTACTTAGTGCAACTCACCAACCTTCTTCCCAAAGCACTGCACATCCTTACTTTTCAGATAATAATCCAATTCGCTCATGAGTGCCCCAACTGAACCTGCCTTCACCTGACCGACAGACTGTGCTATTTGTTATTATATTTTTGCTTTCTATTTCTATTTAGATTTTGTAAATTTTCCTCCCACCAGTGTTGAGCTGACTGGTTTATAGGCCCCGGACATTTCTGTCTCCGATCTTAAATGTAGAAATAACCTTTATTCTCTTTAATCCTCTGGCACAGCATGTTTTTGAACTAATTATTAAATATATTTTATAGTGCTTCTACTATTTACTAGATTCTCTTAAAATACATGGATGTAATCTATCCAAGTCAGGGGCTTTATTTTCATAGAGTTAGATTAGTTATTTAATATTTCTCCTTTTTTATTTAAAATGGGGTTGTGCCATTTCTAATCTCCCCTTCTGTTGTCATGACTACCTAACTAAAATCCTGGTAAATTCTAAAGCAAAGTATTTAATACTTCTGGCATTTTGTTTAAAAAAGTTTATTTATTAGTGCCACAAGTAGACTTACATTCACACTGCCTTTCATTTATCCTGTCCATTTCTTAATGGCCCTATTTCCACCTCAACTTTCCTTTTCTCATTTATGTGCCTGTAGCTAGTTTAATATTTTATTCTATGTTCCTTGATAAGTTATTGTCATATTTCCTCTGACGTCCCAACTATATTTAATATTCTCTTTTAGTCTTCCAGTTTTCTCCCTTGCCATGCTCTGCCCTGTTCATGTACAACTTTTCCGTTATCCTTTCTTTTACGTCTGTATTCATCTATAGTGTCTCATGAATATTTAGATGGATTCAATAATCCTGGTGAAAACGGAGCTGAAATGACAATGCTCCCATAATTCCATCAAGCAACTTGGGAGGATGGCTAACCTTGCCTGAGTCAATGTCATAATTTAGATGTGCTCAGCATACATTTCAATTAGCACAGAGAACACAATGAATAACAAAACTAAGGGGGAGAAAAAAACAAAATAATTTATAGATTGCTACTCCAATTTCAATCCAATTGTTTGTTCTCATGCAAAAGAATGGCAGAAATAGGCAAAAGTAAACCTGCGATGTTGACAGTTCTGATGCTTTGCTGCAAAAGGTACAATAGAGATACTTCACTGTGGAACTTTCTTCTCACCTTTTGCTTATTAGGAGATGAGTGATTACGAGAGCTGCTCCCCACTGTCGTTGGAGCAGAAGTGGAAGGATGACTGTCTGCAGACTGATTCCTCAAATTAATTTTAAGCCTACAGTATAATCACCATGACCTAACATTGCAATGCCTCGACACCAGAAGCTCGAGCACAATTTCTTGCATCTATCGTACCTGCGTTTCCACATCCACAATGTTTCAGCTTTAAATTGTGAATGACACTTAGGAGTGCTTCTAATGTCATGCATTCCTGTTGCAGATAGTATTGTAGCAATCAAATTACCTTCAGAAACTACCTGTTATTTGTTAAATACAGTATTTGTTTAATCCAGTTTATATTACAGGTGTGCATGAAGCAACTCTTAATGTTCTTTAAAATGTTAAAACTATATCCTTTGTCCATCTTTAAAGGACAACAGGAGACACACAAAACTGGAGTGATGGCATTGAGCCAAGAGAAGCCGTGAGTGAGAGATCTTGTGGCTTGTTAGCAAGCCAACTGTAAATGGTATCCTAAAAAACTGCTTCTTCAGACTGCACGCCACCTCCCTCCCCCACCCAAACAAATCCACTCATTAAAAACACACTGTGGAGTAGAAACACATGCATCATGGTAACATATGTTCCTTTTCCCCTCATGTAGGGATCACCCAAGATGATTAGACAGCTGAACTATCTCACAAGAATGCTTCATATACAACTGTAGCTCAGAGACATTTTTCTTGGAGAATTCTTACCGGGACAAGAGGGAGCAACTGGTAATGGACACTGCATAGCATGTAATCAGAGGCTGAAGTGCAGCAGGAACAGGAACACTCTGAATAAAAACGGTTCCTCTGCTGCAAGACCCATCAATTCTTATCTACTGCAGTTCAGGCTGTATTTTGATAATCTTCACATAACTGTATAGTATGCCAAATACATGTTCGAAGTAGTGTTTTAAAATTTCTGCGGTCATGCAAATGGGATTGGAAAACCAGCAGGCAACCTCAGAGCCAGCAGTAATTTCATTCCATTAGGGAGCTCCCAAGGGTACAGGTCCAAAACATAGATGGGATAGCCCTCAGAAGTACAACTATTGAGAGCTGGGGCTCCTTTTACAGAAGTCTCCTACTTTTGGATTGGCTCATGAAACACTGAGGATGCAGTTTTCACCCCTTAGCACAGACCAAAAGTTAAGTTAATGGTCATTGGCAAGGAACAATTAGGGGAGCAGGCACTGGAAGTTAATGTCACTGTGGTCAATCTGGTTGGCCCTTCAGAGGATCGAAAAAATGAGAAAGATACCTTCATGTAAAACTGCAACCTTGTCTGCCTGGTCAGTTGGACATGAATGATTCAAAGAGTTTCTGGATTTTCGTGGTTTTCTGATCAACATTTAGCCCTCAACCATCCCTGGAAAAACATCATTTGCATTCAGTAAAGTGGAATGGCATGATGGCACAGTGGTTAGCACTGTTGCCTCACAGTGCCAGGGACCCAGGTTCAATTCCCGGTTTGGGTCACTGTCTGTGTGGAGTTTACACATTCTCCCCGTGCCTGCATAGATTTCCTCTGGGTGCTCCGGTTTTCTCCTGCAGTCCAAAGATGTGCAGGTTAGGTGAATTGGCCATGTTAAATTGCCCCTTAGTGTCAGGGGGGCAAGCTAGGGTAAATGCATGGTGTTATGGCGCTAGGGCCTGGGTGTACTATTGTTGGTGCAGACTCGATGGGTCGAAGGGATTCCTTCTGCACTGTAGCATTCTATGAATCTATGAAAATATACTATTGACATATTTCCCATTTGAAAATATTTACATATTGTAAAAGGTATGTCATTGGGTACAGGTTGAGCTTAATTAAATACGAAGGAATGTGATCTTGATAGGACCCAATGTCATATAGATGTGGTGAGACAGGAACCTAGAAAATTTAATGCTTAATGACAGTAAGTAATTAGTGCAATGTTTTTGGTCCCTGTGTGAAGAAGCAGTTTTAGCTGTCAGCCAAGGTAACCCATATAGAGCCTGTTCTCTCATGAATTTTGGATAACTGTGGGATTCACTGGTTTATTAATGTCTTGCATGTTCTACTAGAAACAGGAGACTCTCACCAGTCTGTTGTCTGGAATTGATGCCACCAGTTATCACAGGGGTATCTATGCAATCAAACTTGTACTGCCACTGGGAATAAGATTCAATGTTTTGGTCTTATCCACAATTACCCTGTCCCCCTGACACTAAGGGGCAACTTAGCATGGCCTGATTGGCCTCAGGCTTGAGGTTGTCTGAATTGGAAAGATAACATACATAATACATACATGCTATGCTACGGTACTTACTAATGATAATTAATGAGTGAATGTGATATTGCCTAGAGAATTCTATCACTTCAATGCTTCTTTGTTTATTAAACTAATAAATATATATTGTAATGGGTTCATCTTCCACTGTCATCAGATCCAGAATACAATAGCTAATTTAATTTTCAAGTGCACATTCATGCTGAGAAGTACATCTATTTCAGCAATGTATGAAGACTAGAGTCAAAAGACAGGAACAAGCAATGGCCAACTGAAAGGAGGTTGTTCTTCATATAGGCCTGCATGAGATGTTTATCACCCACAACTGCAACCAAATCCAAGAGGTCTTACAGAACTAATACATCAGAACTAATGGGAGTCACTCTTCGGGTGGAGTCACATTGTAATTAGTTACCTCAATTTACTCTTACATCCTGTGCTCCCAGTTCCATAAGTATCATTTGCCATTTTTCTCATCGTTCCCTGTTGTAAAATCTACAACAGCTGAATCAAGTCATGGAACAAGCTAGCTTGGCCCTAAAATTATTAAAATGAAGTGCCAAAACCACAGCAATTATTTGTTCTCAGTGGATTTTAAGAGGATAAGGGCTTAAAAGAGCTTTTGATTTAATTTGATTTGATTTATTATCATCACATGTATTGGTATACAGTGAGAAGTATTGTTTCTTGTGTTATGCAAAGCATACCACATGTGGAGAAGGAAAGGAGAGAGTGTAGAATGAAGTGCTGCAGTCAACACTAGGATGTAGAGAAAGATTAACTTCCAAATCTCTGAGATTGTAAAAGTGCATTGTTAGACAGTTAAAAAGAGTTAGAATGGAGTTTTAGAGATATAGAATGAGAGTAAGAGATATAATTAAAGGGAATGTTGCCACAGCTCACAAGAAGTTGCCACGTTCTGGTGCCATCTTGAATCCTTTGGGAAATCAGCTTAACAACCATTGGATTATTGTAGGATGGATGAGTTTTTGACTGCTTGGTTTTAACTGTGCAAGTGAGTGGGATTTGAGTGAATTAAAACCTTCCCATTTAAGTCATAAACACATTTTCCTAGTTAGCAGGTGCATGGTGACAAAGTTCACAAAAAATTGTTATTGAAAGCCAAGGGAGGTCAAAATTGAGACATGAAGCTATCCACATTATCTCTTTTACCTTCCTTGGTGCAGTCATACAAACTTAGAACTTTTGTTATTTGTTGAAATATAAATAAGTATAATCCCCTTTTATTATTTTGGTATTTTAAAGCCTTGGCTAGATTGGAGTTTCATATTAAATTTTCGAGATTGTAGTTTTATTTCCTTATTAGAACTAAGAAGGAAAATAATGTTTAGATTAGGATTTCTGTACAGCTAGAATAAAGCTCAGCTTAGCACTGGTTGCAAAGTCCACATGGTCAACTAACAATTGTAGGAACAAATAAAGTTTGCATTTAAACTACAAACAGAGATAAGGGGTTACATGACAATGTATGGCCAATCTATATCCAATTTATGATTGGACAAATGGGGGTGCATAGGGGAAACATGACAGAATGAATTTTGTAACAATTATTTTTGGGTATAATATGGAGGTCTTGATCCCTCTCCATAGAGGACAGAGCTGAGGTTATGACATCAGAGTGTGGAAGGTGCATGTACAAAAATTGTAGCTTTTACACAAGATACAAAAGGAAATATAATTCTCAATTTTAACCACTGCTTAAATACTGTAATGTATTATCCTTGTTTAAGGCTGAACACAACAGTTTGCAATATGAAGTCAGTGTTGGACAATTGGACAGCCTGCAGGGACAATTAAAATGATCAGACTGTGCAGCATTATTTAAAGCATTAGTTAACAAATCATTAATTGCTTTTGGTAGTTTTCTACAACCTAATTCACACATTTGTCTCTGTACAAGTGGAATTTATGACAGACTAAAATGTTTAAGGCCCAAGAAAGTTACCAGAACAAACACTCTGAAAAAGATAATAAATTATTAGCACTAAATAAATAGGCTTGTAGAGACAATGTGGATAAAGTGGTCTGTGACAGGCAAGCAACAAATATTACCAAACAAGTACAGTAATACTTCCAAAAGATAATGGCACAAATTTCAGTTCTGCTATGAAATAATCGTAAAAGTGTACTTCTGAACTGTGATTCCTACAATATAACAATACCCATACTACAAAAATACTCGGGCACAGTCTTTGTTTATCCTTGATTGGTGATGACAGTCACTTTTTCCAAGACATTGCTGCAGAAACACAGGCTGTCCCTGGTATTTTGCCTAAGTTCCTCATGATCCTGTACAATGAGTACTTGCTGGTAAGGCATTTTCCCGTGAGGATATTATGATAAGCTCATATGATGCTTATAGGTGTAAAACTGATGTGGTTACTAGTTAATGGTTAATTTATTTTTTCATCGTTTCCTACAGTGTCAGGGGCACCAAGGCAAATCAATTTTTACAGCCATTCCTCAAGACTAAATCTCAGAAAGTGTTGGTACGTTTGGCTTGCTGCTTTACCATTCAATGTTTGAGGAGTCATGAAAGCTTTAGTTATATAAGTACATTATTTAAAATAAATATTAAAAAGGTATACTGACCAAAGAGTTGATAGATACAGGTGGCATTCCAATAGTTTTCAAACATACCTGGAGTATTTTGTCAGCTACCAGAACCTAAATTATGTAATCAAGGAGCAATGAAGACCAAGAAGTCAAACAAGTACAGCTAATTTAGGAAAAAATGTGAATTCTTTAGAATCATGTGAGCGTTTTCAGGTGACAACTAATTTCCAGTGCTCATTTCAATCATGTTAGCAAGTCTTTTTTTTCATTCGTGAAACACTGGCATCACTGACTGGCCAACATTTATTGCCCATTCCTTGTTCCCCAAGGGGGGTTGAGGGTCAACCACATTGCTGTGGCTCTGAAGTAACATGTAGGCTAGACCAGGTAGGGAAAGCAGGTTTGCTTCCCTAAGGGAGATTAGTGAATCGGATGGTTTTTTTTCTGACAATCAACACTGTTTTTATGGTCATCAGTGGATTCTTAATTTCAGATATTTTTGATTGAATTTAAATTCCACCATCTGCTGTGGTGGAATTCAAACCCAAGTCCCTAAAGATTAGCAGAGTTTCTGGATTATTAGTCTAGCAATAATATCACTAGGCCATTTATACCTAATATCTAAAAGTATAAAAATATTGTTTTGTGCAGTTGTAATAACCCAGGAATCAGTGTCCTGTGGTTCAGTACAGGATAATGGAGCTGAATGTGTCCCCACTCCTGTTCCAGTTTCCAGCACTGCTTTTGCTCTGAAGTCTGAAAAAAAGAACTAGGTTGATTTGAGTTCAGATTAGTAGGCTCAACCAGATAGTTAGCTCTGTGAACAAATCTATGAGGAAATTTAGCCTGGTGGATAGGCATATCTAGCAGGCAGAAAGCTGAGCTTACTTACATTTGTACATATGGCTAATGTAAACAAATTTGCAAAGTACTGGAGAATGATTGAAACTCTGTAGAAAAGCAGACATTACAGAAAACAGAAAGAGTCTGGCAAGTTTGCCTGAAAAAGGTTCAGAGTATTTTCTTTCTTTGTGTTCCTGGCCACGTAAGCTTATGGCCTTAGAGGAGTTGCCTGGCTTCGAAAGAGACTTACTGTGCTCTGATTTAACATTCTGGCTCAGACTGCCTTTATGTATTACTTATTCTGAAAGTCGAGCATGAAAGTAAATAAATGATTAGAAGCACACATTTTTTTTTTAATTTGCCACAAGAAAGGCTCTAAGCAAGTGCTGCACAATCTAGGCATGCATTTTACCATATTCAGAGCAGACCTGGATTTAATTTTTATTTATATAACTCAAAAAATTGAAGTTGATGGAAATCATTTGAGTGGGAGATGCACAAAACTAGATCCCTCTTCTGTTTTTTTGTTTGATTTCTTTCAGCCACATTGCAATATGGGTAGCAGTATGAAAGTAACATAAGTCCCCAGCTAACTTGATTAATTGCCTCTTATTGAGCTCAGGCTGGATTGAAATTCTGCATCTAAAATTTATTTATTAGTCACGAGTGAGGCTTACACTAACACTGCAATGAAGTTACTGTGAAATTTCATTAGTCGCCACACTCTGGCGTCCGTTTGGGTCAATGCACCTAATCAGCACGTCTTTCGGACTGTGGGAGGAAACTGGAGCACCCGGAGGAAATCTTTGCAGACACTGGGAGAATGTGCAAACTCCACACAGGCAGTGACCCAAGCTGGGAATTAAACATGGGTCCCTGGCGCTGTGAGCAGAAATGCTAACCACTACCCAGACCTTAATATGGTTAGATGCCATAATAATAAATACTGTCACATTAGCTCATACTTATTTATAGTGTCACAAATAAGCTTACATTAACACTGTAATGAAGTTACTGTGAAAATCCCCTAGTCGCGCCACTCCAGTGATATAGTGAGGGAGAAATTAGCATGACCAATGCAGCTAAACCAGCATGTCTTTCGGACTGTGAGAGAAAACTGGAGCACATGTAGGAAACCCATGCAGACATGGGGAGAATGTGCAAATTCCACACAGACAGTTACACCAGGAATCGAACCTGGGTCCCTGGATCTGTGAGGCTGCAGTGCTAATCACTGTGCCATCATAGCCAGCGTCTGCAAGTTTGAAATACAAGGTTAACTTTAGGTTGTATAAATGCTAATAATGCTAATAGTTATTAGTAGTTCTAAAATTTAAGATGTTGCTGGAGAACAAGCACAGCAATAAGTTTTCACAGAACTTTGCATCTCGAATGTTTAAATCATTTAAAAGCATTTTTGCGGGCTTTTTGTACCTACCGCTTTAAGAATTCTAAGGGAGTGGATAGCAGGGAGTTGTGGGGGAGCAGGCTTTAAAACAGCACCAGGTTTAAAAGGAGGCCTGGTGTAGACAGCGGGCAGTGTCGGAGCGGGCAGCGGAGTGAGAGGGAAGCAGAGTGAGCTATTAAGGCTTAGGAGCAAAAGGGCTGGGGAGAAAAAGGGCCAGGTAAGTTCGTGTGGAAATTTTCAATATTACTACAGTGAATAATGGAGGGGCATGTGATGTGTTGTTTCTGCATGATGTGGGAACTGGTGGACCCCAGGGTCCTTCCCAGTGACCATGTCTGCAGTAAGTGCAGGTTGCTGGAGGAGCTCCAGCTCAAGGTAGACGAGCTGGCCTCTGAGCTACAGACACTGAGGCTCATCAAGGGGAGAGAGGGTGCCATTGTCAATGGGGTGCAAGTGACATCCACCCCCCCTAGACTGGCTAACTCTAAGGGTCAGGAACAAGAGGGGGCTGCTGAGTGGAGGAAGGAGGGTGGGGAGCGGAGGAAGGAGGGTGGGGAGCGGATGCCTCAGCCTCTCAATCTGCATAACAGGTTTGAGGTTCTTGCTTCCGGTGTGGACGAGAACAAGGGAGGTGAGGTTGGTGAGCAAACTGCACACGGTACAGTGATGCAGCAGGACATAGGCAAAGAGAAGGGGAAAAGGAATGTAGTTGTAATTGGGGATAGTGGGGTGAAGGGTATTGACACTGTCCTTTGTCACAATGACAAAGTGCACAGAAGGGTGTGTTGTCTGCCTGGTGCTCGGGTCCGGGATGTTGCATCTGGGCTGCAGAGGAACCTGGAATGGGAGGGTGAGAATCCGGTCGTTGTGGTACATGTGGGTGCCAACGACGTAGGCAAAATGCGAACTGAGGATCTGGGGAGGGAGTATGAAAAGCTGGGAATGGAATTAAAAAGTAGAACCGACAAGGTGGTTATCTCTGGGCTACTGCCTGAACCGAGTGCAGACGGGCGTAAGGTTGATAAGATTAAGGAAGTGAATGGGTGGCTCAGGGATTGGTGTGGGAGGAATGGGTTTGAATTTATGGGGCATTGGCATCAGTATTGGGGTAGGTGGGACCTGTTCGGGTGGGATGGGGTTGGTCTGAACCGTGCTGGGACCAGAGTCCTGGCGAATTGTGTAAATAGGACTGTAGACAGGGCTTTAAACTAATTAGAGGGGGGGAGGGTGCGAGGGTAGGTGACATTACGGGGTCTAAAGTTAAGGAGAGGGTACAGGTAAGGGAAGAGGCCAAGGATGTCCCAATAATAGAGGGAGTAGGGGGCGTGAGTATGGTTGGTGGTGTTCTGGCAAATAGGGTCCAGGTGAAGGCTGGGATGAAGGCACTTTATCTGAATGCACGGGGCATTCGGAATAAAGTGGATGAGCTGGTGGCGCAGATCAGCACAAATGGATATGATCTGGTGGCCATTACAGAGATGTGGCTGCAAGGTGACAGGGACTGGGAGCTGAATGTCCAGGGGTATCAAGTGTTTAGGAAGGATAGGCAGGAGGAAAAAGGGGGGGGTGCGTAGCTCTGCTGAATAAGGATAGCATCAGGGTGGTAGCAAGGGATGATATAGGAACCAAAGAGCAGAAAGTGGAATCGTTGTGGGTGGAGATTAGGAACAGCAAAGGGAGGAAGACGCTGGTGGGTGTCGTCTATAGGCCCCCGAATAATGATCTGGAGGTGGGGCGGGCTGTTAACGCGCAAATAAGTGCGGCGTGCAGGAATGGGACGGCGATAATTATGGGGGATTTCAATCTACATATTGATTGGTCGACCCATGTTGTACGCGGTGGGCTCAAGGAGGAGTTCTTGGAATGCTGCCGGGATAGTTTCCTTGAACAGTGTGTGTTGGAGCCGACGAGGGAGCGAGCTATCTTGGATCTGGTGTTATGTAATGAGGCGGGTAGAATTAGGGACCTTGTGGTGAAGGATCCTCTTGGGGAGAGTGATCATTGTATGGTGGAGTTTCTGGTGCAGATGGAGGAGGAGAAAGTGGGGTCCCGGACACGCGTCCTTTGTTTGAACAGAGGGGAGTACGGTAGGATGAGAGAAGAATTGGCAAATGTTGACTGGGGGAGCGCGTTGGAAGGTAGGTCTGCTGAGGAGCAGTGGAGGATTTTTAAGGAGATCTTTCTTGGTGCTCAGCAGAAATTTATTCCGATGGTTAAAAAGGACCGTAGGAGAAGAGGTAATAAGCTGTGGATAACGAAGGAGGTGAAGGAAAGTGTTAAATTAAAAGCGGAGACGTTTAGAGTAGCTAAGAGTAGTGGGTGAGAAGAGGATTGGGAGAGGTTTAAATGTCAACAAAGATTGACAAAGAAATTGATAAAGAAGGGTAGGAGAAACTATGAAGCTGGGCTAGCGCTTAATATAAAAAAGGATAGCAAGAGTTTTTATAAATATATAAAAAGGAAGAGGCTGGCTAGGGTGAACGTTGGACCCTTAGAGGATGAGAAGGGGGACTTAGTGGTAGGGGATGGGGAAATGGCTGAGGTCTTGAATAACTTTTTGGTTTCGGTCTTCACGGAGGAGGACGTGAATAATTTGCTGGGTGTTAGAGATGGAAAGGTGGTAGGACTGGAGGGTCTCAATGACATTATTGTTACTAGAGAGGCGGTGCTCGACAGACTGGAGGGACTGATTGTGGACAAGTCCCCAGGACCGGATGGAATGCATCCGAGGGTTCTGAAAGAAATGGCGGAGGTGATAGTGGATGCCTTGGTGGTTATTTTCCAAACGTCGCTGGATTCCGGGGAGGTGCCGGAAGATTGGAAAACGGCTAATGTTACGCCGTTGTTTAAGAAGCGTGCCAGGCAAAAGGCGGGGAATTATAGGCCGGTTAGTTTAACGTCTGTTGTAGGTAAAATGTTAGAATCCGTCATCAAGGAGGAAATAGCGAGGTATCTTGAGGGGAATTGCTTGATAGAGCAGACGCAGCACGGTTTCGTTAAGGGGAAGTCGTGTCTGACAAATTTATTGGAGTTCTATGAGGATGTGTCTAGGGCGGTGGATAGAGGAGAGCCGGTGGATGTGGTCTTTCTTGATTTTCAGAAGGCGTTTGACAAGGTACCTCACAAGAGGTTATTACAGAAGGTCAGGGGACATGGAGTTGGGGGTAGGGTGTTAGCGTGGATAGAGGATTGGTTGTCAAATAGGAGGCAGAGAGTGGGGGTCAATGGGTGCTATTCGGATTGGTGGTTGGTGACTAGTGGAGTGCCCCAGGGGTCGGTGCTGGGGCCCCAGCTATTTACCATTTATATAGATGATTTGGAGGAGGGAACCGAGTGCAGGGTGTCGAAATTTGCTGATGACACCAAGATTGGTGGAACGGCAAATTGTGCGGAGGGTGTGGAGAGTCTGCAGAAGGATCTAGATAGGCTGGGCGAATGGGCCAGGAACTGGCAAATGGAATTTAATGTTGGCAAGTGCGAGGTGGTCCACTTTGGTAGGAATAATGGTAGGAAGGACTATTACTTAGGTGGTGAAAAACTGCAGCAGGCGACGGTGCAGAGGGACCTCGGGGTCCTTGTGCATGAGTCGCAAAAACCCAGCCTGCAGGTGCAGCAGGTGGTCAGGAAGGCGAATGGGATACTGGCCTTCATAGTGAGGGGGATTGAATATAAAAGTAGGGAGGTCTTGCTGCGGCTGTATAGGGCATTGGTGAGGCCGCAGCTGGAGTACTGTGTGCAGTTTTGGTCGCCGCACTTATGCAAGGATATTTTGGCCTTGGAGGGAGTGCAGAGGAGGTTTACTAAGCTGATACCGGAGTTGAAGGGGTTGAGCTATGAGGAGAGGCTGAATAAACTAGGCTTGTACTCGTTAGAGTTTAGAAGAATGAGGGGAGATCTCATTGAGACATATAAGATGATGAATGGGATGGATAGGATAGAGGTGGAGAGACTCTTCCTGCTCAGAAAGGACAGTAGGACTAGGGGGCACAGCCTCAAGATAAAGGGGGGGCGGTTTAGAACGGAGTTGAGGAGGAACTTCTTCACTCAAAGGGTGGTGAATCTCTGGAATTCTCTGCCCATTGAAGTGGTGGAGGCTGCCTCGCTAAATATATTTAAGACACGGGTTGATAGGTTTTTGATAGGCAAGGGAATTAAGGGTTATGGGGAGAGGGCGGGAAAGTGGAACTGAGCCACGACAGATCAGCCATGATCTTATTGAATCGCGGGGCAGGCTCGAAGGGCTAGATGGCCTACTCCTGCTCCTATTTCTTATGTTCTAATGATGAATTTACAGTGTCTTCCTTCAGCCCTAAAACATATTGCCCCTGCTAGTTGCGGGATGCTGGATAAAAGAGAAAAAAAAATCTGCAAGTGTATGGAAACAGGCAGGGAAGACGGAGTAGCCGTACTGTCTTCACAGATAGACAGCATGGGGATGAAGGGAAGAATGGCATTTTCTATCCTGTAACTGTTGTATGATTCCATATGTAAGCTGATAATGACACTGAGGGCAATATGGCAACTGGGACAATGAAACCAACAGTCTACCTCTTTAACCAATGAGACTTAAGGATTAAGAAAGCAGCGGGGGGTGGGGGGAGGGTGGATTCGAGTGGGTAGATTAGAACCAAACCAGGGACAGAAAGGGAAATAGAAAGGGAAAGAAAGATTGAATTATGGGAGCAAAAGAAAATGAGGCAGAAAGTGAAAACACAAATAAAAGTAAGAATGTAAATTTTAAAATATTTCCTAAAAAAACTTACCACTTGCAGAGTCGAAACTTCAATTGTTCCAGAGAATTCAAGTAACATTGCAAGAATTTGAACCTTGTCATTAAATGAGCCTTTATGTTGCTAAGTTCCTAACCTAACCTCCAGAGTTTGATTTTTATTTGCTGTGCAAATTCAGAAATTTACTGAAACTAATGTGGAGGTTGACAGTGAGTTGCCAATTTCATTGGTTTAAAAGCAGAATTATGTAAATTGTAAATAATTTGTAGCAATTCACAATGGAAGAAGATCTCTTCACCACAAATTGCTGAATGATTTACAGGTTAATAGCAAAATGCTTGTTAGACATTTTGTTAACAAATTCTGGCACAACATTGTTTTTTTACGATAGGCTAACTACACATTTTGAAAGACGTGCTGGTTAGGTGTATTGACCTGAAAAAGCACCGGAGCGTGCCGATTAGGGGAATTTCACAGTAACTTCCTTGCAGTGTTAATGCAAGCCTTAGTGGTGACTAATAAATAAAAACTTAACTTAAACTGAACTATTATCGTTGGTGATATTAATGGAAGGCACTCATTTCTTATATGACTTCCCTTGTCTTCTATTTAATAATGTCTTTAATCTGTTTAAAAGGTAATATTTATATAGTTAAATCCAGGAAGGCAGAAAATAGTGATATAGCACCGCTGTTTACTTAGTATTTGAACAAAAATTAGAGGCTGATATTTTGAGTGGGATTCTTTTATCTGTCTAAAGTTCTTAACTGAAACTACAGAGAGTATTATCCCCTCCAGAATATTTTGCACTGTGCTTGTTATTATCAAATTCTAGTTCATGCACTGTGGTAATCTCAAGATCATTGGATTCCAGTACAAGGTGAGAGGATTACAATGCTGCCAATATGCACCCCATTTGTTCTCTGACTCTGATGGTCAATCTGTTCTTGGTGTCCTTGGGTATTGTTGGTTCTGACTGTTTGTAATTAAGAGAGCTTCCTGACTGTCACTGTTTACTTGGCAGAAAAACAAGTAGTGAATTTCCCGCAGCTTAAATATGTTCATAGAGCTGGCTAGAAATATCTAGATTCTGCTTTGAAGAATTGCCGGTACCCAGGCTTCTCCGTCTGCATCCCAATTAAGAAACACACACTTCCATCACCCCATATTCCTCACTTAAACTCCAGCTACTTTTGTTTTGCATTGGAAGAAGGGGCGATGTGTTGTGCTTCTTTAAATTAATGCATTTCTGTGTTGTGAAAGTTTATCTTTTCTATGCTACATGATACAATGATATATCATAAAAGTTTCATAACTTATACCTAGAAACATGAAGTACTCACACCTTGGACTTGATTTTGCAGTCAGCAACAAAACAACAGCACTTGCTGTTGACGTTAAAAGTTTCTCATAAAAATTTTGTGATCTCTGTTTGTGAACATCCCCTTTCTCAGTGGTAATTTAAGTTTGGCACCACATCAAAGAGATTTCCAAAAGCACTGATGTCAGCAAACAGGGGAAACAGCCAATCACATGGAGGTATTCTCACAGCTAGCAATCCAGGAAGTTTCTTATAAAAATCTTGTGATCTTTGTTTGTGGACATCCACTTTCTCAGTGGTAATTTATATCTGGCACTAAAGCAAAGAGATCTCTAAGCTTTCCCAAGGGTTCTTTTATAGTCTAAAAATGGAAGTTTTATTGATTCTTTGATTGTTTTGGGGTTGCACTCCAGGGTCGCTCAACAATGCATCTTCTGGATTATCATAGAATCACTGAAAGTAACTTTTGGATTTTCGCAGAAGTTCCTGTCTGTTTTCAGTGGAGTAATGAAGACAAACGCTGACAGCCTGACTGTCATTACCACTGCAAAATCAGGCATGGTCCAGATTTTTGCATCAGCATTGAAGTGATGGTACTCACCACTGACCTTTTCTTAAAGTACCTACTCAGGTAATATGTTGGTGGAGGCGAGAATTTCACTTGGAAGCCAAGGTTTCCTTGTGGTCTCAGCCCTGGCTCTGCTCTGCAATGTTCTTTAACGCCAGCATAAAAAAAGAGATTACTTGGCATGATAAATAAAAGTCAAACACAATGAATGTCAAAACTAAGCTGTTGCAGAACCTAAATTATGCAAGTACACAGGGTTTTATATTAGAACTAGTTAAAAAAGCAGAAACATACGTTTGGAAATAATTTTTTTCCAAGCGAGATAAATTTGAGCAGAATCATTTTAAAAAGCCATGCAAATTAAATAATTGTAAAGGTCAGATAAAACAGCAAAATCCCTCCCTCAGTATTTTGGAAGTTGAAATATCGGTCTCCTCATCAGGCTGAATTTTTAAAGAAGTGTTTTGAATTGACTCTGGAGGTTCTTTCCACCTCGAAGCACCAGCCCTAAAATATTGCTGGGATAATCTCATTACAAGGGTTCTTTTTATATTCATTCATGGGAGGAGAGCATCGCTGGCTGGGCCAGCATTTATTGTCCATCCCTGACAGCATTTAAGAGCCAACTACATTGCGATAGCTCTGGAGTCGCATGTAGGCCACACCAGGTAAGGACAGTCGATTTCCTTCCCTAAAGGGCATTAGTGGACCAGATGCATTTTTATAACATTTGACAATGATCTTTTGATCCCAGATTTTTATTGAATTCAAATTTCACCATCTGCCATGGGGGGATTCAAACCCAGGTTCCCACAGCATCATCCTGGGTCTCGAGATTGCTAGTTCAGCAACAATACCAATACACCACTGCTTCCACTGTTAGCACGTAGACTTCCAGTTGATGCTGATGAGTGAACACTCTGGAACAGTGCAGAATGGCCCAAACAGCACTCAGATTTCTGCACCCAAGTGTGCACACGTGTGCACAGCTGAAGTTGCAGACCCTGTCAGCAGTGTATACCAACAGCCTCACTGTCATTAGCTCAACAAATTCTAGACCAATATATTGACAAAGTTTCATTTATAAGAATGTAAATCTTCAAGTAGAGTACATTGAGCATCCCCAATTATCGGTTAGTTATATCTGACTGAATGGTATCTTTACATAAATTCTCTTCCAGTATTCTCCAAATGAGGAACTTAGTTGAACGTCTAAAGATTCCGGATAATATTTCCAGTGGAAGTATTCCAAATATATATAAGCACAGCATAATCTTAATTTTCACACTACTTTAAAATAAAGAGAACACATAAGCTACTGTCATAATTCCAGAACATCCTATTAATTCTACCCATATGTGAGTTTAGTATGGAATTACAGAGTGCAAACAATTTTGATTACGTGGTAGACAAAAGCACCTGCCAACCATATCAATGGAGAATTAGAGAAAATAGATCTTCAATTAGTTTGCTTTCCATATGTTAGTTCAGATTTGCTCCAATTTATCTTGTGGACTATTATATGTCAACACATTTCTGCAAGCATAATAAATAGCAGACAATTATATAGAGGCTAGCCTCCTGCATCTCTTCTCTTTCTAACCTAGATTTTGAATGGCTGCATTTCCCTGAATTCAATATTGCTACAAACCCAGTTGATGTTATAACCGGACGGGAAGATCCCAGAGTGGCACCCTGGCTTAAAGGACTGTATGTTTTACTTTTTTAAAAATCAAATGTGAAAGCAGAGTCTGAGCACCACTGATTAGTGTTGACAACAGGAAAGTAAATTATTAAACCTGGAAAAGAATGGGTTATAATATAATACTCCTTTACTCCCCTCACCCTCAGGCTTAACAAATTACACACAAGTTTTGCATCCAATTAATACGGATGACAAAGTATATTTGAAGCCACAATGGTCTCATTAGCACACAAAGTTAGTGTTTGTGGATTTCTCCGCAGAATTGCCCCAGATGATTGTCATATGAATGTTTCCAAATTCCACTCCCAAAATATGTTTTAAATTCTCCTTTTGTCACAATACTTTCAATTACTCTACCCTAGATTAGACAAACCACGCCCTCAGGTGTCAGCACACCCTGAGTGCAATGGGCTAGCCTTGTCGCTTGCCTGACCATTGACTCTCCCCTGCCAGGCTCTTTGTGTTAGCATTCTTATAACCCTTGGCAACCAGCTAATGAACTGATCAGAAAAAAACTGCATTGTTCGATTAGGCCAGTCAGATAGAGCCAGCACAGAGAGGGTCAGGACCCTCTAGACATCCTGATGTTCGTGCCTTATTACACGCAGCCCACATTCCAATGCCAATACAAGGAAACACTGGCTCCAAAAAGTCTAAAGTTTATTTATTTGTCACAAGTAAGGCTTACGTTAACACTGCAATGAAGTTGCTGTGAAATTCCCCTAGTCACCACAGTCTGGCGCCTGTTCAGATCAATGCACCTAACCAGCACATCTTTCAGAATGTGGGAGGAAACTGGACCACGTGGAGGAAACCCACGCAGACATTGGGAGAACGTGCAAACTCCACACAGACAGTGACCCAAGTCAGGAATTGAACCTAGGTCCCTGGCATGGTGAAGCAGCAGTTCTAACCACTGTGCTACCATGCCATTTCTATAAACAAATTCTTCAGCTCTTTTTTTTAACACCTTGTGCCCTTTAATATGTTTCAGGCCAACTTGGCCACGGGTAATCCCAGCAAACTTGAAAAAAACAACTTTGGCTAAAAATCAGTTTTGTCTGCTTGAGGAACTTTCAGCATATTAAAAATTAAATCTCTGCAGGCCATTTGACCACAGAAATCTGTTTTCTCCATGCTAATTGTGTGATACTGTGAATATCAATCATCAACATGATTAAGTCTCCTACAGTATAACAATAGTGGATCCAGACTCGAACCATTGACTCTATTCTTCCTCCACAAATGCTGTCAGAACTGCTGAGATTTTCCAGCATCTTCTGCTTTTGTTTCATTCCAGCATCCTCAGTATTTTGCTTTTATCCTACAGTATTACCTTGATTATTATCTTACAGATCATTTTCCTAAGATTAATTAAACTTCTGACATCCATTACCCACTTCACAATTAGTGAAAATAGTTTCTCCATCCCTGTTGCCCTTAACTATTCAATTTCAATCAAGCCACCCCTTGACCGTCTAAATTCTAGGGGATACAACACTAGCTTGTTTAATCTCTCTGATAACTTGGCCCTTGGGGTTCTGCTAACATTCTGGCAAATTCTAGGGATAGTGATCATAACTCTATCTCCTTTACGCTAGCATTGGAAAGAGATAAGATCAGGCAAGTTAGGAAAGTGTTTATCTGGAGTAAGGGGAAATATAAAGCCATCAGGAAGGAAATTAAATGAGTAAATTGGAAGGAGGTGTTCTCGGGAAAAAGTACCGAAGTAATGTGGCAGATTTTCAAGGAATGTTTGTCTAGAGTTCTGCACAACAACGTTCCGATGAGGGAGGTTTTGGTAGGTTACGGGAACCGTGGTGCACGAAAGTTGTAATGAACCTAGTCAAAAAGAAAAGTGTACAAAAGGTTCAGAGAGCTAGGAGATGTTAGGGATCTAGAGGAGTGTACAGCTTCTTGGAAGGAACTTAAGAAGCAAATTAGGAGAGCCAGAAGGGGTCACGAGAAGGCCTTGGCAGGTAAGGTTAAGGAGAACCCTTAGGCGTTCTACAAATATGTGAAGAGTAAAAGGATGAGACGTGAAGAAATAGGAACTATAAAATGTGAAGGTGGGAAAGTTTGTACAGAACTGGTAGAAATAGCAGAGGTGCTTAATGAATACTTTACCTCGATGTTCACAGTTGAAAAAGACCTTGGTGGTTGTACTGCAGGCTTGCGGCGGACTGAAAAGATTGAGTATGTGGACATTAAGAAAGAGGATGTGTTGGAAGTTTTGAATAGCATCAAGATAGATACATCGCTGGGACTGGATGGGATGTACCCCACGTTACTGTGGGAGGCCAGGGAAGAGATTGCAGAATCTCTGGCAATGATCTTTGCGTCGTCGATGGAGACAGGAGAGGTTCCGCAGAATTGGAGGATTGCGAATGTGGTTCCTATATTCAAGAAAGGGAATAGAGATAGCCCAGGAAATTACCGACCGGTGAGTCTAACCTCAGTGGTTGGTAAGTTGATGGAGAAGATTCTGAGGGACAGGATTTATGAACATTTAGAGAAGTTTAGTATGCTCAATAGTAATCAGCACGGCTTTGTCAAAAGGCAGATTGTGCCTTATTAGCCTGGTTGAGTTCTTTGAAAATGTGACTAAATACATTGACGAAGGAATAGTGGTAGATATGACTTATATGGACTTCAGCAAGGCGTTCGATAAGTCCCCCATGCAAGACTTCTTGAGAAAGTGGGAGGGCATGGGATCCAAGGGGCAGTTGCCTTGTGGATCCAGAACTGGCTTGCCTGCAGAAGGCAGATAATGGTTGTAGATGGGTCTTTATCTGCACGGAGGTCGGTCACCAGTGGAGTGCCCCAGGGATCTGTTCTGGGACCCTTGCTGTTTATAATTTTCATAAATGACCTGGATGAGGAAGTGGAGGGATGGGTTGGTAAGTTTGCTGACGACACGAAGGTTGGTGGTGTTGTGTATAGTTTGGAGGGATGTCAGAAGTTGCAGCGTGACATAGATAGGATGCAAGGCTGGGCGGAGAAGTGGCAGATGGACTTCAACTCGGATAAATGTGTAGTGGTTTATTTTGGCAGGTCAAGTGGGATGAAGGAGTATAATATCAAGGGTAAGACTCTTAGCAGTGTAGAGGATCAGAAGGACCTTGGGGTCCGGGTCCATAGGACTCTTAAATCAGCCTCGCAGGTTGAGGATGTGGTTAAGAAGGCTTATGGTGTACTGGCCTTCATCAATCAAGGGATTGAGTTTAGGAGTCGGGAGATAATGTTGCAGCATTATAAGACCCTAGTCAGACCTCTCTTGGAATACTGTGCTCAGTTCTGGTTGCCTCATTACAGGAAGGATGTGGAAGCTATTGAAAGGGTGCAGAGGAGATTTACAAGGATGTTGCCTGGAGGATTGGGTGGCACGCCTTATGAGGATAGGTTGAGGGAGCTCGGTCTTTTCTCCTTAGAGAGACAAAGGATGAGAGGTCACCTGATAGAAGTGTATAAGATGTTGAGAGGTGTAGATTGGGTGGATTCTCAGATGCTTTTTCCAAGGGCTGGAATAGTTGCTATAAGAGGACACAGGTTTAAGGTGCTGGGGAGTAGGTACAGAGGAAATATCAGGGGTAAGTTTTTCACTCAGAGGGTGAATCGGCTGCCGGCAGTGGTGGTGTAAGCAAATTCGATAGGGTCTTTCAAGAGACTTCTGGATGAGTACATGGGACTTAATATAATTGAGGGTTATAGGTAAGCCTAGTTGGTATGGATATCATCGGTGCAACTTGTGGGCCGAAAGGCCTGTTTGTGCTGTAGTTTTTCTGTGTTCTAAATCTGGACTGCACTCCCTCAGAGGCTAGTGTATCCTCCCTAAGGTGTGGTGACCAAAACTGCTCATCATGCTCCAGTTGTGATCTGAACATGGTTTTGTAATCAAGTCCTGTAGATATAAAGACCAGCAATCCATTAGTCTTTTTAATTATTTCTTGGACCTGTTCATGAGATTTTAGTTATGTACATTCTTGAGCCCCCACATCTTTGGACCCTTACTATTTCTAGCTTTTCATCATTCAGAAAGTACTGTATTCTATCCTTTCTAGATCCAAAACGGACCTAATTTGTTTGCATTGAAATTAATTTGCTATAGGTTTGTCCATTCACTTAATCTGTCAGTACTTTTTTCAACTGGTTTCCATCTAAACTGCAAACAGGACCACCTTTTGTGTGATTGACAAATTTGGATATGGACTTTTTGCACCATCATCAAAGCCATTAATGAATACTAAAAAGAGAGATTGTTGTGAGAAACCACTAATCACATCCTGCCATTCCCTACTCTTTATTCTTACTCAGCTAATTTCCTAACCAGGTCTATAATTTACCTATAATTTCATGAGCTTCAACTATATATTTGCCTGTCTACTATTACAGTCGCATTGTCAAAAAAAAATCAGTCAGGATTGCTAGGTGAGACCTGTCCTTTAAAATTCAAGTTAGCTCCTTTTGATCACCTGAAAATCATGTCCAGTCACCCTATCCTTTATTTTAGACGAGCAATTTTACAACAATGGTCCAGGATTCCCTGGTTTTCCTCATTTGCTAATCTTTCAAAATGTTGGGGAACTCTGAAAAATCTTTCCTATGAGAGGGATGAATCTTTTTAATAATGCTCCTAGATTTCAACACAAGTCAGTTCATTGTTGCCATTGATTTATCTGAGCATAAGAATTCAAATTATATGGCGGGCAATCCTCAACTCATATAATCCACAGAAAAATGTAAGGAAGGTCACATCTTAGCTTACATTATGGCTCCTGCATAATGCAAATGGGGCTGAACAATTGCAGGAAGAGGTGTTTCAGTGACAGTGGGAAAATAATGCAGCATTTGATTGGAAGAGCAGTGCATGTTGAAGAGACAGAATCTGAGAGTTCTTGCAC
Source organism: Carcharhinus amblyrhynchos (assembly GCF_965287045.1). Classification (NCBI taxonomy): domain Eukaryota; kingdom Metazoa; phylum Chordata; class Chondrichthyes; order Carcharhiniformes; family Carcharhinidae; genus Carcharhinus; species Carcharhinus amblyrhynchos. The sequence continues at coordinate 25,699,990 of NC_137346.1, read as the reverse complement.
CCAGCTTCCTGAATTCACTGACTATGACACTGAGGGAGGGATTATTGTTGTCGCACCAGTTCGCCAAACTCTATATCACTTTCCTGTATTCTGTCCCATTATTGTTTGAGATCTGACCTGTTACGGTAGTGCCAACAGCAAACTTGAAATGGAGTTGGAGAGGAATTTGGCCAATCATAAGTGTATAAGGAGGTGTGTAAGGGGTTGAGGCCGCTGGTGCTTTGCGGGGCACCAGTGTTCAGGTTAATCATGGAGCAGGTGTCATTATCTATCCTAGTTGATTGCAGTCTGTGGGTTAGGCAGTCTAGGACCCTATGGAAGAAAGAGACATAAAATTTCCTCATTTCACGCTGGCTGATGGGAGGTCAGTGGTACAATCCCAACAGTGTGATTGCACCGCTCCTGTTTTTGAGTTTTACTCATAAGGCCTCACTACATAATCCCACCAAAATTTCCTCCCTGTGTATAGTTGCACCATTCTCCCTAATCAGTAAAGCAACACTACCACCTCTTTTGTCACCTTCTCTATCTTGCCTGAAGCATCTAAATCCTGGAATGCTAAGCAGCCAGTCCTGCCCTTCTTTCATCCAAATCACTGTAATTGCCACATCATCATAATTCCAATTTTATCATCCCACCTTGAGTGAGACATGATTGGCAGGTGAAGGCCAGTTAAAGAACAAGTTGGTGGTTACACTTTCTTCTGGAAAGGCAAAGCAGAAGAAGAATGTCATCTCTACGGGATTTCACCATAAAAAAGAAATTGGTTGGATGTCTCAAAGAACTCCCCTGTGGGGTGAATGAATGCCTCATTACAGAGGGTTTTCTCTACTGTCCACCAGGGGAAAGGTCATCACAAGAATTCTCAACACCTCCTCCCAGTGGCTGAATTGCTCCTCCCAGAATTTTTGTGCGTCTTCCCCATCAAGAGGCACAATGGACATGATCTTCAGCATGTGACAAATCCAGGAAAAGTGCCAGGAGCAGCGACAACCTCTGTACATAGTGTTCTTCAATCTTGCAAAAACCGTGAGTAATTGTAGAACATCACTCTCGAATTCAACTACCTGCAGAAACTCATCACCACTCTCTGCCTGCCCTACGGGGACATGTCAGCCGTGATCTTCACCCACGGAACTGCGACATGCCCAGTACGAGTACAGATTGGGTGAAACAGAACAGTATTATCGCACGAACACTCTTCTCCATCTTTCTTGCAGCAACACTCCTCCAATCACCTTGAAGCTCCCTGCTAGAGTGGAGTTAACCTAGTGGACAAGCGGGAAACTGTTCAACCCCTGATGCCTCCAGGCCAGAACTAGGACGATTCCAACTTCTGTCATCGAGCTGCAGTACACAGATGATACCTGTGTGTGATCACACTCAGAGGCTGGGCTACAAACCATCATTGCTGCATTGACGAAGGCAGATGAGAAAATGGGCGTGGACAGACATTGAAGATGAAATCCAACTAAGGACTTCAATGCACCAATCTTCAGATGCTTGATGAATTGAGTGTTCGAAGATTGTGACTTCAAAACGAGCACTAAGCTCATGGTCTACAAAGCAGCTGTGGTTCCTGCCCTTCTGTATGCTGAAGGAACACAGATATTGTACAGGAGGCACTTCAAATCTCTGGAGAGATATCACCAATGTTGTCCCTGTAAAAATGTACAAATCCAGTGGCAGGATAGGCATATGAATGTGACTGCCCTCTTCCATGCCAATATCCCAGCATCGAGGCATTGGTCAACTCAACCAGCTGCGATGGGTGGGCCACATTGTTTGCATGTCTGACACAAGACTCCCGAAACAAGTGCTTTACTCCGAGCTAATGGCGAATGATCACTAGGAAGACAGAGGAAATATTAAAAGGACACTTTGAAAACCTCCCTAAATAAATGCAACATCCACATCAATGCACAGGAATCGTTTGCCTTAGAACCAAGATGCCAGTCACCTCATGTATCACCTGGTGGAGCATGCAGAGTGTCAACAGCGGAAAGAAAGCACAGAGTCCAGAGCATCCCACCCACCCAACACACCAAACATTACCTATCAAACCTGTGGCAGAATCTGTGGTTCCAGATTTGGACTATTCAGCTACTACAGAACCCACCTTCCCAGAGTGGAAGTAAGTCATCCTCAACCCTGAGGGACTGCTAAAGAAGAAGATATCAATGATTTGAATGAGGGAAGTAAATTGCCAAGTTTGTGGACGACACAAAAATAGGTGGGAAGACAAGTAATGAGGATGACACAAATAGTCTACAGAGCAGTACAGACAAGTCAAGTGAGTGGGCAGAAACTTGGCAGCTGGAATATTATGCAGGAAAATGTAAAGTTATGGTAGGGAGAATAAAGGAGTTAAATATTATTTAAACAAAGAAGTACTGCAGAAAACTGCAGCAAAGAAGGATGAGGTGGTCTTCATGCATAAATCAAAAAATGCCAGCTGGCAAGTTTTTGATTTGATTTATTCTTGTCACATGTATTGGTAAACAGTGAAAAGTATTGTTTCTTGCATGCTATACAAAGCATAATGTTCATAGAGAACGAGAGAATGCAGAATGTAGTATTACACTCACGACTAGGATGTAGAGAAAGATCAACTTAGTGCGAGGTAGGTCCATTCAAAAGTCTGACAGTAGCAGAGAAGAAGCTGTTCCTGAGTCAGTTGGTACATGGTACTTTTGTATCTTTTTCCTGACGGAAGAAGGTGGAAGAGAGAATGTCCGGGATGCATAGGGTCCTTAATTATGCTGGCTGCTGAGGCAGGGGGAAGTGTGGACAGAGTCAATGGATGGGAGTCTGATTTGTGTGATGGTCTGGGCTTCGCTCACAACCCTTTTTAGTTTCTTGCGGTCTTGAGCAGAGCAGGAGCCATACCAAGCTGTGATACAATCATAAAGAATGCTTTCTATGGTGCATCTGTAAAAGTTAGTGAGAGTCGCAGCTGACATTTCCTTGGTGTTCTGAGAAAGTAGAGGCACTGGTGGGCTTTCTTAACTATAAGGGGACCAGGACAGGTTGCTGGTGATTTGAACGCCTAAAAACGTGAAGTTCTTGACCATTTCTACTTTGTTCCATTGGTATAGACAGGGGCATGTTAATTTAGCAGGAAATAGGGAAGGCAAATGGAATGTTGGCCTTCATTTCAAAGGGAATGGAGAGTAAAAATAGGGAAGTTTTGCTCAAACTATTCAAGGCAGAAGTTAGAATACACTTGGAATACTGTGAACAATTTTGGTTCCCACATCTAAGGAAATTGGCATTGGAGGTAGTCTAGGGAAGGTTCACTAGGTTGATGCTGGGTATGGAGGGATTTTCTTTTGAGGAGAGGTTGAATAGTTTGGGGCTGGACTCATTGACGTTTAGAAGAATGAGAGGTGAGCTGATTGAGTTACATAGGATTCTCAGGGGGCTTGACAAGGTGGATGCTGAGAGGCTGTTTTCCCTTATGGGACGAGGGAGCATTATTACAGAGTAAAGGGTCACCCACTTAAGATAGATAAGGAGGAATTTCTTCACTCAGGTGATAGTAAATCTGTGGAATTCTTTACTGAAGAGGGCTGTAGAGGCTGGGGTAAGTACGTTCAAGGCAGTGATAGATTTTTAATCAGTAAGGGAATCAAGAGTCATGGGGATAAGGTGGGAAAGTGGAGTTGAGGATCTTCATATCAGATCAGTCATGATCTCATTGAATGGCGCACGAGATTCATTGGGCCAAATGGCCTACTTCTACTTCTACAATTTATATTCCTTCTATTCTTCAAAGAAAGCAGCAGGTATTCAGGGGAATCTTTAGATTCCATGTGGATCTGTACGAAACCTTGCACCAGTTTTTCCAAGCAACATGCTTGGATGTTGGAAATGGCAATACTCTTATTATTTACATTTCCAAATTACCTTGTGTACTTGCTTAAGAGTTTTCACATTCTTTGAGGAACACAAAGATTTTGCTGGGATACAATAGATCTTACACTATTTCCATACTGAGATTGTTGACCCAATAATAAACATTTTATTTTATAATCAGTGAATTTACATTCCAAATTGCTGTTACCCTGAACCAATTTTTCTTGATTTTTGAACATTTATCTTATGTAACAATGGGCTTTTATTTTAGCTGGTTCCCAAACTGACTTAAAACTCCACTTAAATATTTTCAATATCATAATACTACAATACATATGTGTTACGACAAGGTGTATTGTTTCAGTTTATTGACCTAAACAGTTTTCAATATAAGATTTTTTATTTTGCTTACCAAGTCCGTAAATAAGCATTTTCTTTCCAATTCTACACACACCTCCCTTTGAACACTAACCTGGCAGATTTTCTTCCGTAGACTAACAACTATAAACTAAACATGTAAGGTACACTTTTTGTCAGCTTTTACTAAATACAAAGCTACAGAGGTTGAAGTATTTTAGTCTTTGCACCATTGAATTATAAAAATATACTATTTCTGAGTTAAGGAAACACAAGCTAAACACAGCTCATGTCTCTCTCAAGGTACGGTACAGAACATAACAGAAAACATCTGGACAGTATCTGAAATACTATTTTTGCAGGCTTGAATCCAAGTACAGTCAATAGGGCTTAAATACCAAAGGCAAGATAGATCAATCATCAGAATGTTTCCTGAACTGAAATGGTGTTTATTGGATTGGCTTGATTCTGCTAAGATTCTGCCTTTTGGTTTCCTTCCTCTTCAGCAACCATATCCGCCTCTTCCTGCTGCTGAGACGCAGCTTGCTCATCGGGGTCTCCTGGCAGGATACTATTGATGGTCTGTAGAAGCTCCTCAATCTGTTCTTCTGTTAGTCTCTCTTCACTCTCTTCTACCATCTGAAACATTGTGATGGATAACTTGACATTTATTAATGCAAATGATTAAATTTGATCCAATTGCACATAAAAATAAGTGAATAAAGCATCAACTTATTGTGAAGAGTTTCTACACACTCCACCTGGCATTAGAGAGCCCCAAGAAACATATTCATCTAAAAGTTGACTATCTCTTTTGAATTCATTAGATTTATTATTGTCACATGTATTAGTATACAGTGAAAAATATTGTTTGTTGCAGTATTGGTTCTAGGGCAGCGTGGTGACACAATAGTTAGCATTGCTGCCTCACAACGCTGGGGATCTGCGTTCGATTCCCAGCTTGGGTCACTGTTTGTGTGGAGACTGTATGTACTCCCTGTGTCTGCGTGGGCTTCCTCCAGGGACTGCACACAATACTTGAAGTGTGGCCTCACCAAGGCCCTGTACAACTGCAGCAAGACATTGTTACTCCTATACTCAAATTCTCTTGTTATGAAGGCCAGCATGCCGTTGGCTTTCCTCACTGCCTCTTGTACCTGCATGCCAACCTTCATCAACTATTCCAATATGACGCCTAGGTCATATTGAACTTCCCCCTCTCCTAAATTGCCACCATTCAGATAATCTTCCTTCCAGTTTTTGCCAAAGTGGATAACCTTATATTTATCCACATTATATTGCATTTGCCAAGTATTTGCCCACTTAGCCAGCCTGTCCAAGTCACCCTGCAGCCTGTTAGCATCCTCCTCACAGCACACACTGCCACCCAGCTTACTGTAATTTGCAAATTTGGAGAGTAAACTTGCATGAAACATAAAAGTGGACTGTAAAAGTTTCCACAACTACATAAAAAGGAAAAGATTAGTGAAGACAAATGTAGGTCTCTGGCACTCCAAAACAGGAGAATTTATAATAATAGAGAACTAGGAAATGGCGGAGCAATTAAACAACTACTTTAGTTTTGCCTTCACAGAGGAAGATACAATTAACTTCCCAGAAATACTAAGGAGTCAGGGGTGTAGGGAATAGGAATTGAAAGAATTAGCATTACAAGAGAAAAACTGCTGGAGAAACTAATGAGACTAAAAGCCAAGAAATTCCCAGGGCCTGATTATCTACATTCCAGGATACTAAAGGAGGTGCCCATGGTAATAGTGGGTGCGTTAGCTGTCATTTTCCAGAAATCTGTAGATTTTGGAAAAGTCCTGGCAGATTGAACACTGGCCAACATAACCCCAATACCTTAAAAAGGAGGGAGGAAGAGAGGAAACAGGGAATTACATAGCCTAACATCAGTATTAGGGAAAATGTTAGAGTTTATTATAAAGGATGTGATAACAGGACATTTAGAAAACATCAATGGGTTTAACTAAAGTCAGTATGGATTTGTGAAAGGGAAATCCTGTTGGACAAATATACTGGAATTCTTTGAGGGTATAACTTGTAGGATAATGGTGAACCAGTGGATGTGGTGCATTTGGATTTTTACTGCTGTGTCAAGAGCACATGTGGGGTGTATTTAGAGGGGGGGAGTGCTGGTTGCACAAAGCTGAGGATTGAATTATCACGAAGTGATCATCAGTAAATCTGAAAGAAAACAGATCAGTGTGGAATGCACATGAACTCAAAGCAGGTGCTGAGAAAGGAGATATAGCTGTAAAAATAGCTCTTGGCAAAGAGACACAAGCAAGGCAATGGAATAACACTGAAGATGTCTAGGATGAAATAAACATACGTAAATTATGAAGGACTGAGAAAGAGAATTTCTTGAAGGCTAAAGTTCCTGGAAGAGAAGTATCCTTATATAAAACAGTAAAATGAAAGAAAAACAGCTAATTCTGGAAATTCTGGAATAGGCATTCTATAAAAAGGAAAGAAGGGGTCAAGTTTCAGCTATAACCTTTCATTGGAGCTGAAAACTAAAACGCATCTCAAAAAGTTTGAATGGTGGCATGAAGAGAAGAAGCACAAGATACTCCACTCTGACAGAGAAAGTTAATAGACTTACTTATTTTACAATCTAAACGGTGTTCAATAGACCAGGCAAAAGTTAGGAAAATGCCCTTCATCCAGATGCAACAGTGCTTGGAGGAAATAAAATTTTATTCTGATGTGTAAATAAATGATTTGTAGACAAGAAATGAAAGGTTTGCAAACATAACAGGCAAACTTCTGTGGCCTCCCAGCCACGTGTTTCTTGGTGGTGGAAGGTAGCGCACCATTCATTGGCGGTGGGAATCTCTGGTCCTGTCGCTGTCAATGGGATTTCCCATCGAAGGCACTCTAAGCTGCCAGAAAACCCGTGGGTGGGGGTGGACTGCCAGCTGGACCAGAAAATCCCATTGGCGAGAACGGCTGGAGAATTCCGGTAAATGTCATAAATTATGTTGAATCATTACCAAATTGTGTTCAAAAATTAAAGCTTGGATTTCACAACAGCTTGAAGGAATCCTCTCGAAGACTCACTTCCTGAGATGGTTAACCAGCTGCCACGTCTTCATAAACACTGAGACTGTTCAGTCTGCATATTGTTTACACGAACTAGAATATTTACATTGCTTAAGTATGGGCCATACGGAAGCTGTTATTAAAATGGGAAGCTTTGCTGACAATGCCAAAAGATTCCATCCAGCAGCAGTTAGATTCTGCACTTGTTATCATTTTCAATGCTCCCAAAGAATAACACAACTTTTGAATCTGTGTAGCTTTCTAAAGCTTTGAACCGAAAGGTCAATAACTGGCTTATGTTCACTGACTTTCATATGGAAAAACAAATATATAAAAGTGTTTAAATTGTAGGAAAGCCAACTTAATTTTCTGAAAACAATAGGAATATTTTAAAACTCAGATCATTGTATTGTATAAATATACTTGTCTAAGTTTATATTTAGCATATATCATAAAAATCAGCAATCATAGGTTATATTTTAAATGGGAAGGCAGGTATAATAACTAAATTGACTGCAAATTTTTTGCTTTTCCTTTCCTGAAAGCAGTGTATTTATTCTGGAATAACGTTTCACAGGTATTGCCCATGCTCTGACTTAACCAAACCTTCATCCTGTCCTTAAGCCCATTCTTCCAGCAGCAGTCCCTGGCTAGTGTTTGGGACAAGGATCCACAGCTGATTACTGCCCTCTCTAGCTCACTTCGATGAATTGCCACTGTCACCCTAAATGATCTATTTTCATCACAGACCAAAGAGCAATCTGTGGGCCATCCTGGTTTGTGTGGCTCAATATCGCATTGAATGACCCATTTATACACAAATCCAGAGAAAATTTCACCGTGTCCTTTGGTAGCCAAAGGAGTCTTTTTCACAAATTGTACAATTACTTTTCCTATCTTTTGATGTGGCTAAAGAAATTTAACTTACCAGTTGTATCTCCACTGCAGTCAATGGCCTGTGATTCAACAACTGAAGTTTTTCTGCCCTGGAGGATAAACAATAAATCAGCCCTCTTATAGGATTATGCTCAAGATATTCAATATTGAAGTACAATGTCAAATAATTGAACAGGTAGGTTTTTGTTTTAAAAGCACATCTCTCCACAATCTTACTATCAATTAAAAGGAGCACAAGTGGGTATTGAACAGGACAACATTCACATGTGAATGCTTTCAATAAAATATAAATGCAAGTTGGCTTTTTTTACATTCCTAACATACATCTCCACAAACATCTTAATACAAAAAAAGAATAAAATATATTTATTTCTGTTGAAAAAGTTGAAACAAAAAAGAACAGGTAAAAATGGAAGAATAACAGCGTTCAAGAATCAAACATTTTCTGTGTGTTAAGCTTGGGATATGCGAAGACAGTCACATGAAGGCTTTGTCTTACTTTATAACCTCAGCTGGCACAGATCAGCATTAATCAATTTATTTTACATCTGCAAACTCCAATTTTGTAAACTCTCATTCAGAAAGTTTTAACGAGAAAAACAAAGACTGTGACAATTCCCAGCATTGTTAAGACAAACACCAAGGCTTTACATTTTAAATCAGAACTATTTATGAAGTGAACTGTAATTCACTCTGAAAACTGAATAAAAAGGCATAAAATGTGACTACTGTAGTAAAACAAGAAGCATGACTAATGTTATGTAGCTTTTGATTTTAATGCCTTATCAACAGTTTGCATGTTTCAACTCAGAAAGACCAGTAGGTATACCTACCCAAGTCACTGTGTACTTTTGATAAATCACTAGGTGTAGCAGAAGAGTCTGGTGCTGTCTTTGTGTTTTTGACAGTACATGATCCACAGCTGAATCATTTTAATTAGAGTCTACATCAGTTACAAACAACCCAAAGTTTGAATTCATCACATATTCAGCTGCTGCAATTTTTATTGGAAAATCATCACTACCCAGTAAATTACATTCCAAACCCTGAGGGTGTTGTGCTGGTGTCATGGTTAAACATGTTTCAACATAACTTACAAAATTTGCAGATGATACAAAATTTTGAAGTGCTATGACCCCTGAAGGGGTGGTGTAGAATGTCAAAAGGATAAGCATGTTTGTGGATATGCAGCAGTTGAAATTTAATGCAGAGAAGTGTGAAGGCAGAGAGACAATATAAAACAAAGGGTACAATTCTAAAGAGGTGCAGAATCCTAGCCTTTATTAATAGGAGTATGAAAGCAAAGAAGTTAGGTTAAAAGCAAATTACTGTGGATGCTGGAACCTGAAACCAAAAGAGAAAACGCTGGAAAATCTCAGTAGGTCTGGCAGCATCTGTAAGGAGAGAAAAGAGCTGATGTTTTGAGTCTAGATAACCCTTTGTCAAAGCTAAAGGCATAGAAAATGGGAGATATTTATATATAGAGCGAGGGAATGAAAGATGAGTAAAAGCCACAGAAACAAGGGGAAAGGCTGCTAATGACAGTCCATAAAAAAAAGTGTGAATGGCCAAATGGCAGAGAAACTGAAATCAAGGCGTGGGGGGGTGGTGGTGGAGATGGGGTAAAATTGAGAAAAAGTAGGAAAGGAGAAGTCAAGGGGGAGAAAAGGTGAGGAAAAAAGGGATAAAATAGGAGAATGAGTGAGGGAAAAGAAAAATTTGTATTCGGGAAAGAGCATCATTTTTGCTCCAGTATGTTGGTACAAATACAAAGCTATGTCAGTTCATTTTCACAAACACACTGTTTCACCCCTTGCAGGTTCCTCAACAGAAATGGAAGATAAACCTGAGAATGTTTTGTGATGTTCAGAACTTTGTCACAGAAATTATCTATTCATCAATCCTTTAGTTTTCAGTTATTTTACGTATCGGTGCCATTCTGTTTATGAGCCTCTGTTGTTCAGGCTCCTTATACGGCCTAATTTCACCTGAATCAAATCCGGGTATCCACATGTTCCACTAATGTTCAAGATGCAGTTGAACATCCTTGACTTGCAGTGTGTTTGACTAGCAGTGATGTGCTAGTTGACATGCAGCACTCACCACACTTTCAATAAATTCATCAATGCAAAAGCATTTCTTTGATATCTTCATCAAATTGCTCATTTGGATCAGGTCCTGCAGCTTCTTCTTGTTTAAAACCTGATTGCCTTCTGGACTCGCATTCCTGAGTCTGGTGTTGCAGGCATCTTTACCATAGCAGCGTTATTAGCCATTGTACTTGGAGGTAGTGTACTGGATGGATCAGGTTTTACTGAGGGAAAATTTGTTCAATTTATTAGAACTGCAGATCTGATCTGGTTCATAATCCATTGGGAAATCTACTTCTCATTAGGTCAACTTACCTCCACCTCCAGGACAAATGACACCGCTCCACATAGCAGCACACTCCTTAGATTTAATGACTTATTTCCAATTGCTACTCTCAGCTGGCTTTGTCATTGGCCAAACTCAAGAGTAGCCATTTGCCTCTCTTCCCAAAGATAACTTTTCCTTTATCATCCTCTCTCTACTCCACCCCCCACCTCCATTCCTATCATCTCATGCCCCGCATTTTAAAATCTGTGTTTTGGATTATTGTCTTGTGCTTCATATTTTTACTATTCCTTTATGGGAATTGTGCAGCTCAATCTGGACCAGTGTTACAATCCCTATGGTGGTCCATAAAACAAAATGATATAACATGCAGTTTTTTATTCACACAGGATATGTCAGAAGGTCCTGTCCAACAATAGCTTTTACCTCTGAACTTACAGCTACAATTAACAACAACAAGGGACACTTCTACACACCCTCCCATGCGCCCTCTCTCCCCGAGTCATGACAATCTGGATGCTGTTAATTTTCCAGAGATGGTATTCAACAGATAGTATTCCAGTTTATGGTTTGGCCACTTCTGGGAAAATACCCATATTTTTCACCATCTCCTGGTTTCAGGCAGTTCATAGTTTATCTCCTTTGATGCCAAACAGAAAACCGAATCTCTTCGCAAGACTGATTTATTTTCTCTCCTCATGAATTCAGTGTGCCTTTCTTTATGTTTCTGTGTGCTTTCTCTGTGTCTGCATTTATATGTTCATTACCTTTGGTCTCCAGCTCTGACGCTTATTGCTATCCTTTGTCTGCAGCCCTCCTTTGTCTGGCTACACTGCATTACATATCTTAACTTCCTTCCTATTGCTACTGCTTCTGCGTTGGGGATTGCCAGGTTACATGGAGCTGTATTTCTTATCATCTAAGACTGATCTCTTTACAATTAATACAAACACTTAAAAGTCCCTTTCAAAGGTTTTTAAAACAATTAGAGATTCCAGACATCTTAAAGAAATTACAAATTTTCCTTGCTGCACTGCTTTGGGTCACATCAGGAATTTGGAAACATCTGACAATCAAAAAAATCTTTCTCATCAGAAAGGAACTAAACTTTAATTAATACTAAGTTCGTGTTTATTTACAGCAATTGAACTTTGCAGTCTTAAAAACAGAGGCTGTTAGTTTTAACACAACTTCAAATTAGCAGCAGAAAATAAATTATATATTACATGATGTGACGCTTTTATCAATGCAATGAATGGTCAATTATTTAACAAATAACTCTTCTGAAATTAATAGCAGTTTTAGATTTGCACATTATAAATAACAATTTATTTTTCATCATATCCCTTTTCAGAGAAGGGCATAATTTGTAATGTTGGAAGGAAATGTCAGCCTATGTGTCAGTTCTTGCTCAGCTCAAAGTATAGCATTTTTTTTGATGTTTTGTGATAATAACTTCCCACGCTCTGGTCCTCTCAGCTCTGCATTTTGTTTGGATGTTTGCTACACACAGTCAACTTTATGTTTCCGCTCAACTTATTGCAATACTCCAGTGCATTCTCCCTTTCTGCATTTATTTCTGGAATCTAGATCAACACTTTGTTTACCTTTGTTCCACTTAAAAAACTCCATTTTTTTTTGCAAGTTTATACCCACGTTGTAAAGCCATCTGTGGATATGTTCTAGCAATGTTTATTACATATTGGGGCCAATTTTGTCAAATAAGGAGTGTGATGGAAACTGTAATCATACAAGCTCTTAAAGTCTTCGACTCAGTCTTAATTGCATCCATTTATAGGGAAGTAATCATATGTGAGGATAAAAAGTGATGGAATCTTTTTAAAGACTCAAAATTACTTTCCAACCCATGTAAACGTCACACAGGAACATGAAATACATAGAACTGGAAAAGTCTTGGTCATGCATCCTGTTGATCCCAAAACTAATACCTCTCAATTGCCACTCCTTCAAAAATCTATCCAACGTACCCTTAAAAATTTCCATGCATCTGACTCCTGTGCAATTTGTTCCAAACTCATCATCTTATGTATTAAATAATGACAAACTGTTACACATATGCTGCCCTTACAGTTTCATTGTTGTAGCACTTGCATGGTCCATACTTCAGTCTGGCTTCAGGATAGCAAACTCACATCTTCCTAGGACTCCACAAATCAAATCACTAACATTGGGAATTTTGCACTGAATTGTGCATGCAGTGACACATGGCTTGCCTGCAAGTAGGGAACATGTCTCTCAGAGGACACAAGTATTTAAGGACTATTTATCCATTTGCACGAGACAGCATAGAAGTCAAAGGTGGAGTTTTACCTTTTTATTGATAATTGTGGCACTGGGTGGAAAAAATGATGTTGAAGTCACCAGCACCAACGCAGTTTACTCCACCTTACTGCTAGGAACTTGGTACATAGAAGTTGAAGGGTCCCATGATGTCATGTTGTGGGGCAGCCTCTACAACTTAGTTTTTTCAAGATTGGGGCACCATTTTTAAAGGCCACCCCAATGCACAAAAGTTAAAATGGAACACTGTCCACCCTTGGCCCATGAGCACTTCCCCTTGATGACCCTCTCCTCCAAAGTGACTGGAACTCCTCTGATAGGTCTGGCACTCTGGGAGACCAATCGGAATTTATGCCAGTGTGCTCTCATGCCAACATTAATGGATTATCTAACAATGGGGGGGGGGGGGGGGCAATACCTCATCTTCTACTTTCTTATATTTTGTTCAGTTGTAATATTTGGAGCATTTATTTTAGTCTTAAGTTGCTTCTTTTACAGATGCTTTTAGTTTTAATGCATTTTTCAATTAACATGTACTTTTCAATTTTTTGAGGAAGGCAGAAGGCATGTTACAAGTTACAGGGTCCTTTGTAAGTGGCATATGTTAATAATAATGTTTAGTTTAATCGGAGCCCAAAATAGCATATAATCACTGAAGTGGAATAAGATGAAAGAAGCATGCCAAGAAAGTGAACAGGCATCTCAGTTCTACCTACCAAATGATTGGCTCCTATATGTTGAGTAGAAACAATGGGCAGGATTTACCATACAACCTGCCCAGTGTTTTGTGATGGTGCCAGGAGGTGGCCCACCATTGGCTGGCGGTGGGATCTTCCAGTCCCGCTGCTGTCAGTGGGGTTTCCCACTGAATGCACCCCTCACTGCCGTGAAACCCACAGCAGGGGAGAATTGTCGGCAGGACCTTAAGTTCCCGCCAGCGTGACCAGCCGAAAAGATCAAGCTAATACTTCAACTAATTCCATTTACATCTTTTGAACTCACCAGCATGTTGCAGACGTAGCAATTTTGAGGTGTACAATTCTAGAAATCGGTATACTTACAAGTAGCAAGATCTCATGTTCTCTTGTGCTCAGCTGTAGTCCTCAGATGTTTCTGGTAAGTTCACTTTTGTCTAATTGAAGTCACTAATGTCAACAATGGAAGATCAACAGAAACTACAAATGCCTTGGACAGATGTCCAACTAAATTATAGATGCAATTAGAATTAGAACAATTAGTCACAAGGATGTTGTTTAAATAATCCTCAAAAATACAGGATAATGCACCGCTTTTTAAAGAGCATTCCATCAAGAACATTTTTATGAGCTTTTCTAGCTTTGAGTTATTCGCAATCCATCAAACAACTGAAAGCCAGCAGGCACAATGGAGAAAACTTTTTACCTGCCCTCTAAATCTAATGTTTTGAAGATTTGTTCCCAGGGAGCATTATCAGAACCTTTTAGTTCAACATATTGAGCCATTATTTTAATCAAAATATTACAGTGCTAATGAAAATTGTGCCCACACATTTCACATCTGGTTAATGAAACATCATAGGAAATGTGAAGAGGTTCATTATTGAAAGTAGCCTAGCCCAAAGGAAAAAAGAGAAACACCCACTGTATTTTTCCTGAATAGGTCATTGATTGGTGGAAGGAAGGAAGCTGACATCCATAGTTGAATCCCCTCATTGTTACATATATAATTTATGACCATTAAGGAAAATCCTGGGCCATGCAAAGAAGGAGCTTATCTGATCTCAGGTGCGGCTGCAGAAGGAATGTCACAACTAGCTTCCACATGCCTATTGGAGTTCAGGGAAAAGCAGCCATTGGTTCCTGCTTATGATAAACATCACCAAAAGTGTGCAGGAGTGAATGTCAGGCAGGGGCAGAATTAGACTTGTAGTTGCGTATGTTTGGTCTAAAATCCAACCTAAAGGCTCGTGACAAATGGTACACACCCTCCACTGAACTACAATCCTCAGGAATTGGGAAAACTTGAAAGTTGGGGGGGGGGGGGGGCGGCGGGGGACATAGTTTGAGAGTTAATGGTTATCCTAAAAATCCAAACATTTCCCAACTTGAACTGATCTAGAAAGATCAAAGTGAAGTACTTTAGATGCTGGCAGCAAGACTTCCAATCCAGCTAGTGGCAGACAAGAAGCACAGGTCCGAGTTGAGTTTTACATGAAATTACAGGCTTTTCAGTCCAACCAATCCATGCCCGTGTTATGCTCCATGAGTATCATCCATTTTTCTTCATCTAAATATATTATGACCCTCCATCCCCTTCTCTCTCTTAAATGCATCTGTACTATTTGCTTCAGTACTTTGAAGTGGCAAGTTCCACATTCACACCATAGTTTGGGTGGAGAGGTTTCTTCCAAGTTTCTTATTAGAATTCTCGGAAGTCATTTTATATTGATGGTTTTTAGTTACACTCTTCTCCATAAGATAAACATTCTGTCTGTATCCACTCTCTCAAAGCATTTCATTTTTTTTTAAGACTTCCACTGATTGCTCCTCTGCCTTCTTTTCTCATGAGAAAACTGATCCATCTTTTCCTGATATAGATATGCATCCACATTTCTGGTATCAGCCTTGTCAAGCTTTTCTGCACCCACTCCAATATCCTTTTCATAATATGGGACATTATTGTCTGCAGCACTTGCGTGATTTCACCATGGTTCAATATATGTTTAGCATAACTTCCCTACTTTTCAATTCTATTCCTCTGGAAATAAAGTTTTGAGTGTTTGGTTTGTTTTGTTTTAGTGGCCTTGCTAACCTGTGGTGCAACTTTCAGTGACTTATATATTTGTACTCTAAGATCCCTTTGTTCCTCTGTCCCACTAGACTTCCACCTTGCAAGTGTGACCTCTATTCTTTTTACCAAAATGACACTTGAATTTCATTTGTTAATGAGTGTCCATTCTGCAAATTTATTATCTCCTCTTGTATATCCTGTCAATTATGTGCCAGCCATTAATTTATAAATGGTGTCTTTGATTCCACAGTACAAACCTTTCGTGTAAATTGCAGACAGCAATGGTCCCAGCACTGATCCTTTGGAAGCGTCATTAAGTTGTGCACGAATGTCTGGTGATGATACAAGGCCAACTCAGATATACATATTTGCAAAGGGACCAGAATAATCATTGTAGCAAAGCATGATTATGATACCCAGATGCACAATGTTCTTAATGACAGTTCCAAATTCATAGCTGCAGCTAAGTGTGACCATGCATTCTTGCTCAAAAGTATGCGACTAAAATACATTTGTTAGTGTTGTGTAAAAATAATGAACTGTCTTGCAATGTATATGATGGTCACTGTCCTCGTAGCTTATTGCATCCACGTGTGTACAGGCTACTGAAGATGCACAGAAGTGATGTTCCATAATGCCAAATACACCCTATTTTATCAGTGATCAATTCAATGCAGCACGAATTGGCCAAATGGTTGAGTAACTACTACAGCCAGTTCTTAGTACACTTTCCACGTACACAATGAAGATCCCTTCACCTTCACGAAGACTAAACTCAACCTTACATTTTGATAGCAATGCCTTATCTTTCTGTTCATTTGACACTGCAAGGTCATCTACAAGCTTACTGCTGAGGGAAGTCATTAACATTTGTGCCATGTTGGCAAATCATGACAATATAGACATGCCATTTTCTGAATCACGATTCACTGAACTTATGAACTTAGCAACTTGTACAGTAGAATTCAATTTTGATTATACCATGTATGTTCAAATAGATGGTGTAGTCTTGAGGTCCCCTCTAGGTCCAGCGTTCACTAGCATTTTGGTTGGTTTCCATGAGAAACATGTTTTTGAATGAGTCTCAATCTCCAGCACTGTGTATATCCAAACTGTAGTGATACATTTGCAAATTTTGAATCTGCAGTTTTGCCCACCTTAAAATGCACCATTTTGCACCCTTTCCTCGACTTGCTAGTTGAGAAATCCATTAATGGGTTTTCAATTACTTTCTACTGCAAGTCTATCTTCACTGATCAATACACATGGTGGGATTTTTATTGTTCCACACTATAAGATTTGCTTCATTAGTAATCTTGTAAACAGGGCCTTGGCCATTTGCTCGTCTTGCAAACTTGATACAGAAATACAGTGCTGTGGGACAATGGCTATCCTGACCAGATCATTATTTGCTCTATATCGTGCAAACTTGCCAAACAGTCAGACTCCAGGGCCTGTAAAGTGCCTGGTCTACTTCAAATTACCCTGAAAAGTCAAAGTATCTAAAATATTTCAACAACATGTTACATAAGCTGTTTCACACAGCTACTATCCTGTGGCTATATGACTGGTATTTTCCACCAGCAGGATGTTGCCTTCCATCCAAAAAGATGTTCTGCCCATCACATAATTGAGCAACATTGTTTTTGAATGTTAGTGTCAGAGCCATGCTGATCAAATCAAAAGGTATGTGCATTTGATTGTTCAGAACAGGCATGGTACAGTCCACACTCAACCGGTCTGCACAAAATAAAATTTCTACTGCAAAATATGATTCCACAATTGGGCAGTATTTGCCGCGTGGGTTTCCTCCAGGTGCTCTGGTTTCCTCCCACAGTCCAAAGGTGTGTGGATTAAGTGGATTGGCCATGCTAAATTTCCCCTTTGTGTCGGGGGACTAGTTAGGGTAAATACATGGGGTTATGAGGATAAGGCCTGGGTGGAACTGTGGCTGGTGCAGACTCAATGGGCCAAATAGCCTCCTTCTGCATTGTAGGATTCTATGATTTTATGAATTACCTGGGAGCTTGGGGAGCTTTTAGCTCCTTGTTGCATTCTCCATGGCAACATCTGAGCCACAGTAAGAAGTTTCACAACACCAGGTTAAAGTTCAACAGGTTTATTTGGTAGCAACCGCCACTAGCTTTCAGAGCGCTGTTCCTTCATCAGGTGACTGTTAAGCCTGTTGGACTTTAACCTGGTGTTGTGGGACTTCTTACTGTGTTTACCCCAGTCCACTGCCGGCATCTCCACATCATGATATCTGAGCCAAACAGAGTCGACTTGCCAACCAATCAGCAACCTTTCCCCCTCTAGTACAGATTGCTGTGATCATGCTAAATTTGGTGTTCTCACATTTGTCCTAATGAATGCAAGACAAAAAGCTTTGGTATCATGTTATTCCTTTTAACAGGGAATTGTGGTCTCCACCCTCTCTGCCCTAATTGTGGCCTCCTCCGACCTGACTCACTCTCTTGTCACTCCCCTCTTTAGAACTGTGTTCCTGTATGAAGATCCAAGCCATATCTGGAGGTCCAATAGTGTGGAAGCATGAGGCCTAATGGTGCAGAAATGGGGCTGTACAATTCATGTAATTTATAAATGCTCCCACCAGCAAGGGCTTGGGTGAAGAACAGGAAGACAGGAGCATTTGAAAAAAATCATGGATTGTAGCATTCCCAGCTCAGCACTTCTCCAACAACCGGTCTTGCACTTGCACAACACTGGAGCTCCAGTTTTGGACTGGACTTGGGTCTTCAAATGGTAACAGAGTTCCAAGAGAGAGAAGGTACAGGAAGGTGAGTCAGGGAATTAGAGTTCGAACAGAGGGTGCTCAGGGAGGGAGTGTCTGTAATTCAAAGGTAAGGGCTGGAAGGGGAAGGCCACAACTCGGAGGTCAGGGAGTGGGGAAGATTGCAAATCAGGGGATAGGGAGCAGTGGGGCTGGAATTTGAGTTGAGAAGTGAAGAGAGGTCACTCCAAAATGGTGGCAATTAGGAAACAATGACAAAATAAATTTTGTAATGCTGAATGAGATTACAGGCCCCATTAATTTACTGATGCTAAAGCAAAACATCTTTAAAATGGGCTGTATTAAATAAAGGTCAAACTGGGCAATTTTAAAAGAGGGCCGATCATAACTGAAGAAGAATAATCATACTCACTGAGAAGTTTCACATAATTTTTAATGCAATGCATCTATTAAAATTGATCTTTCTGCCTCAAGAACATTTGGGAAGCCTTAGACAAGGGGCCGTTGTCAAAAAAGTAGAGCCCGATTTACCAGAAGTGAAATTAAGAAACAAAGGGTGGTAGCAGTTTGGAAGTTAGGGTGTAAATCAGTCACAATCTCATTGAACAGACATAAGAGAGTTGAAAGGCCTGCTCCTGTTCCTATATTCATCAATTGCTCCTCAAGGCTACTAGGATTCCAAGTTATTCAACATAAAGGGAGTCGTGATTGAGTTCTGCTCTTGCTCTTGTTCTGAATCTACAAGTCTATTTTTGACCAGGTGACAGTGACTCACAAGCAGCAGCCAGAGTTGATGCTTTTCCTGCTACTTCAGAGAATATTTTATTATCTTTTGGAGACCTATATCATCTTAATACTGCAACTACAGTTGGGGCATATTAGATTTAAGCAAAACTAAAATTAAGTTTGATAATCAGCCTAGAAAGTGTGCATGAATAAAATCTGCAAGGGAATATAGCACTACTATATGATAAACATGATGTGGAGATGCCAGCATTGGACTGGGGTAAGCACAGTGAGAAGTCTCAACAGGTTAAAATCCAACAGGTTTATTTGCAGCACAAGTTTTCGGAGTCTCAGGCTCTTTCTTCAGGTGAGTGAGGAGTTGGGTTCACAAACAGGACGTAAACAGGCACAAACTCAATTTACAAAATAATGGTCAGAATTTGAGTCTTTATAGGTAATCAAGTCTTAAAGGTACAGACAATGTGAGTGGAGAGAGGGCCAAGCAGAGGTTAAAGAGATGTGTATTGTCTCCAGCCAGGACAGTTAGTCAGATTTTGTAAGCCCAGGCAAGTTGTGGGGATTACAGGCAGTGTGACATGAGCCCAAGATCCAGGTTGAGGCCGTCCTCATGTGCGGAACTTGGCTATCATTTTCTGCTCAGCGATCCTACATTGTCGTGTGTCGCGAAGGCTACCTTGGAGTTCACTTAAGTGAAGATCAGAGGCTGAATGCTCATGACTGCTGAAGTGTTCCCTGATGGAAGGGAGCACTCCTGCCGGGTGATTGTTGAGCAATGTTCATTCATCCGTTGTCGTAGCATCTGCATGGTCTCCCCAATGTACCATGTCTCAGGACATCCTTTCCTGCAGTGTATCAGGTAGACAATGCTGGCCAAATCACAAGACTATGTACCGTGTTCCTGGTGGATGGTGTTCTCAAGTGAGAACTCCCATGACTTGCCTGGGCTTGCAAAATCTCACTCACTATTCTGGCTGGAGACAATGCACATCTCTTTAACCTGTGCTTGGCCCTCTCTCCACTCACAATGTCTGTACCGTTAAGACTTGATTATCTGCAAAGATTCAAATGCTATCCATTACCTTGTAAAATGAGTCTGTATATATATGCTCTGTTGGAGAACACAACTCCTCACTCACCTAAAGAAGGAGCTCGAGACTCCAAAAGCTTGTGCTGCCAAATAAACCTGTTGAACTTTAACCTGGTGTTGTGAGACTTCTTAATATGATGAGCATTACGGGCAAGCAATAGAATAAAGACTGGCATCATATAGGGTTTGGTTTTCACCCTGAGCAAGTGGAAGGGTATTAAAAGGGTTAAAATCTCGCCTGTATACTCTTTGAATATTGCTGAAACAGAAAAGGGTGAAGTTAAAAGATATTGTGGAGAGTTCACCGCTTTGTTAAATAACATATCAAAACACTGAAGCAGCAAACATTAAAACAAATAGGATGTAAATGATATTGTTACATTGTCATCAATAGGCCGTGTCATAAAGAAAAACAAGAGAAACGAGTACCTTATCCATGGAAGAAAGTGATTAGGAAAAGTCTAAAATAACCTAGTGTGTACAGATAAATACATCCAGGAAAGTATTCCAGGTTAAAATATGAGAGGAAGAGGTTGTTTAAACTTGGCAAATTTAGGCTTGATGTCAGCAATTTCTTCTTCCAGAGTGATCAACACTTGGACTTAATTTGTAGTTAGGAAAGAGAGGGAAAAAATGAAATCGTTTAAGAATCAGCAAATATTGTTTTATCTACTAAGATAGTCCAAATTATCTTCCTCATCTATTTGGTGATCTGGTATCAAAATCATACCTACAATGCTTGTATTTTATATTGCTTTATAACATCAAAGCATTTCAAGTTACTTTTGAAGTGCAGTGACGGAAGTGTGTACATGACAGCTATTCTAATGCCCTACAGTTAGGAGATGTATAACTAGTAAATCTCTATTCTTGCTGTGATTTAAATGAACTACTCCATCCCAAATTACATTTTTCAACTACTGGAAAGGATCCAATCTGATTGCAGGTCACATGTAGGAAAGAACTTCATCCTCACTGAAGCATTCATATCTGTCAAAGTCACTTTTTAACTGTCTAGTTTTCATTGCAAATAATTTGCCTTGCCGGTCAGTGTTATTTTATGGTGCAGACTTAGTTTTGTTCAATAAATAGTAAGATTGCTGGTTTTTATTTAAAATACAGAATAAAACTGCTGGATGCCATTTGTAGATTTGGCACTTCCAAATCAGGTAGGTGTGATTCTTAGCTCATGCTGGCCAGTATAACACAACTCTTAAAAAAAAATCTTTCACAGGATGCAGGCATTGCTGGTAAGGCCACCATTTGTTGCCCAACCATAATTGCCCTTGAACTGGGTGACTTGCTAGGCAATTTCAGAGGAAGGTTAAGAGTTAATCACATTGTTGTGGGTTTGGAATCAAATGTAGGACAGACAGGTAAGGATAATACATTGGGTCTGGCCAAAATTCTTTTGATTTGATTTGATTTATTAACACACATATTGCTATGCAGTACTGTTTCTTGTGTGCCACATAAAGTGTACCATTCAGAGAAAAGGAAAGGAGAGAGTGCAGAATGTAGTGTTACAGCCATAGCTAGGGTGTAGAGAAAGATCAAGTAAATGTGAGGTAGGTCCATTCAAATGTCTGATGGCAGCAGAGAAGAAACTGTTCTTGAGTCAATTGGTATATGTCCTCAGACTTTTGTATCTTTTTCCTGATGGAAGAAGATGGAAGACAGTACATCTGGGGTGCAAGGGGTCCTTGATTATGCTGGCTGCTTTTCCGAGGCAGTGTGACGTGTAGATAGTGTTAATGGGTGGGAAGCTGGTTTGAGTGATGGACTTCGTTTACAACCCTTTGTAGTTTCTTGCGGTCTTGGACAGAGCAGGAGCCATACCAAGCAGTGATACAACCACAGAGCATGTTTTCTATGGTACATCTGTAAAAGTTGGTGAGAGTCATAGCTGACATGTCAAATTTCCTTAGTCTAAGAAAATAGGCATTGGTGGGCTTTCTTAACTATAGTCACGGCATGAGAGGACCAGGACAGCTTCAAAACTTGATTCTCTATCTCATTCCTGTACTATGGCTCATCATTGTTTGAGGGCTGACCCACCAAGGTGGTGTCATCTGCAAACTTAAAAATTGAGTTGGAGGGGAATTTGGCCACAGTCACAGGTGTATAAGGAGTATAGTATGAGGCTGAGGACACAGCCTTATGGGGCACTGCTGTTCAGGATGATTGTGGAAGGGATGGTGTTGCCTATCCTTACCAATTGTGGTCTGTGGGTTAGGAAGTTTAGGATCCATTTGCAGAGGGTGGAGCCGAGCCTCAGGCCAAGGAGTTTGGAGATGGATTTCATAGGAATAATAGTGTTGACAGTTGAGCTATAGTTGATAAATAGGCGTCAGACAAAGGTGTCTTCTAGTATTCCAGGGTTGAGTGCAAGGCCGGGAGATGGTGTCTGCTGGGGACCTGTTGCAGTGGTAGGCAAAATGTAATGGATCCAAGCAATCTGGGAGGCCGCAATTGATTCGTCCATGGCTAACCTTTCAAAGCACTTCATAATGATGGATGTCAGAGCCATCAGACGATAGTCACTAAGGCACGCTGCCTGTCTTTTCTTTGGTACTGGGGTGATGGTCATCGTCTTGAAGCAGATCAGGACCTCAGATTGTTTTAAAGAGAGTTGAAAATGTCTGCAAATATCCCCGCCAGCTGGTCCGCGCATGATCTAAGTGCTCGTCCAGGTACCCCATTTGGCCAGTCACTTCGTGGGCTGACCTTCGAGAAGGCTGCTCCAAAATCTGCATTGGTGACCTTGGATACAATTTCATCCGAGGCTTCCAGGATGGAGCATGTGCTCTTGCTGACCTCTTGCTCTAAACAGGCATAGTTTGCAAGGAATGCATTGAGCTCATCAGGGAGGAGTTACTGACCTCTGGGTCTCTATTAATTTTCTCTACGAGCTTGTGACTATGAGACAAGCATAAGGTGGTTTGGAACAGGGTTAATTCCCTATGGTGAAGCATGTGGCCTTCTCAAAGGCAATCTGACTAAGATCTTTTACCTGGCTGTCTGGAAAATTGCAGACATGAACCTACATGTGACACGTTTTTTGGATATACAAACCATAGCGCATCTTTTTAAAAAGGATTTATTTTCTGAAATGCCACAGGCAACTGTCAAACTCCCAAAGAAAATAAAGTGATATGGTCTTGTTCCCGTTCGGTAAATGCATGCTGTACCTAATATCTGTGTAGTAAATAATTCCTTGCAATTGTAGTCACATCCTTGAAAAGTGCAACTTTAAGGGAAACATTGAGAGAAACAGATTTTCCCATGACAACCAATATAATCGTTTACATTCTGTAGGATCCTGGCTGTCAGAAAACAAAATTAAGTTTAGATCCTGTAAGTTGAAATATTGTACATTTCTAAATTCCTATCTTTGAAAACAAAATAACTTTTAGAATAAACTTTAAATTATGAGAAAATGGTAACTCTTTCTCTTCCCTGACTTTCCCTCGCTGCCTCCCTTGTTCCCTGAACTTCCCGCATCCACTTCTCTCGGTTCGCCACATCAATAACACTCCAGTTTGCCACTTCTTTCCCTGATCCTCCAGCTCACTGCTCCTCTCCCTGTCCATCCCACTCACCTCTTCTTCCACTTCCCTCCCTGACCGTCTCCCTTGGTGTGACCAGCAGCTTGGGAGAGGAATGGGGCAGCAAGAGGCAGGAAATGATCAATGAGAGTGAGACAAAAGGTCAAGAACGGAAGTGGCAATTGGGAGAGGCAGGAAGTGGGAGGTGGGAAGGGCAGGGAATGGAAGGATTGGAGAGCAGGAGGGTTGGTGAGTGGGTCATAGGAAAGATAAGTGTGGGCTACATAATCAATACTACTGGTAAGGATATTCTTCACACAAAATTGTACTGCAGAAGTTTCAGAAAAGTCACTGTTACTTCAAAGCTCTCCAAGGTCCAAAACATTTATTCCAGGTTAAGCAGCGTTTCACTTGCACCTCTCTCAATTTGCGTATTACATTCGCTGCTCCCAATGTGGTCTCCTCTACATTGGAGAGGCCAAGTATAGATTGGATGATCGCTTTGCTGATCACCTTTGGTCTGTGTGCAATCAGGACCCTGACCTTCCGGTTGCTTGCCATTTTAACACATGATCCTGCTCCCATGCCCACATGTCTGTCCTTGACTTATTGCAATGTTCCAGTGAAGCTCAACGCAAACAAGATGAACACCATTTGATCTCCTCACTAGGCACTTTACAGCCTTTCGGTCTCAACATCAAATTCAACAACTTTAGATGATTTGCTCTACTCCACTTTGTCCCCCTTTGTTTCCATTCTTTTTTTTACTTTTTTAAAATTTCTTTATTGTCTTTCTTCATTTTTCTTTGCCCCCCCCCAGTCTTTCCCCCTTCATCCCCCTTCCTTTATCTTTTCTCCCCCTGCTTCCCCTTTTCTACATTCTACCTCTGTTCTATTTCCCCCCTCCCCCAACATCTCCATTTGTCACAGTTTACAGTTTCTCTGCCGTTTGGCCATTCACACCCTTTACTCTCTCTGTGGACAGCTATTAGCAGTCTTTGCCCCTGGTTTCTATGGCTATAACTCATTTTTCATTCCCTCCTTCTGCAGTATAAACATCTCCGACTTTCTATGCTTTTTAGCTTTGACAAAAGGTCATCGGGTCTTGAAATGTCAACTCATATTGCTCCTTACAGGCGCTGCCAGATCTGCTGAGATTTTCCAGCATTTTCTCCAGCATCCATGTAATTTGCTTTTATTAGGACAAAGATCTTGCCCCCTCACTTGCCTCAAAATGGCAGCATTTGGATCACATGATGAAATGCATGCTCTGATGCAAAATGATGCTAAAGTAGAAGTTCCGACACCAAGTGCGTGTATCAGCCTCATTATATCTGTGACATAAACACGGAATGAAGCTTAATGAGCCAATGTAAAAAAGGGGCTTATTGTGCCGAGGCACTATTGTAGTTTGAGGGTGATGTGGAAGGGGCAGGGAGTGCCTGGCAGGGACAGGCAATCAGCTTTTTAAAAAACAAGATCATCCAAATGGCTAAAAGGAGGAGGAATGGAAGAAGGATTTTAGCAAAGTACCTTTGACTCAATCAGGGGAATTTTGGAAGATCACAAGCACTATTTCTGCAGCCACTTTTTTTTGGAACCCAAGTGGTTAATTTGCCTTTCGTTCTATTATTTTTTCCAGTACTTTTATTTTACTAATGTTAGTTACTTCAAGTTCTTCACTCATAATTGACCCTTAGGTTCCCACCATTTCTGGTTATGTTTTTTGTATCTTCTATCATGAAGACAGGCACAAAATATTTGTTTAACGTATCTGCCTTCTCCTTATTACAAATTATAATTTCCTGTGTCAGCTTCTAAGG
The DNA here is from genome assembly GCF_965287045.1 of Carcharhinus amblyrhynchos. NCBI lineage: Eukaryota > Metazoa > Chordata > Chondrichthyes > Carcharhiniformes > Carcharhinidae > Carcharhinus > Carcharhinus amblyrhynchos. The sequence goes on along the minus strand of NC_137346.1, from coordinate 25,674,406 downwards.
AAAACATGTTTATTTTCACAACCCTCTTTCTTTATACATACCTTTAGAAGCACTTACAATTTGTTTTTGCTTTTCTTGCTATCTTACTTTCACAATCTATTTTCTCCCTCATTAGCCTGAGTAATTAAAAGTCAGTCAGCCTCTCCTTGTTCTAAGCAAATTACTGGAAAAAATTCTGAGTTGGTATAAATTGTTATTCAGAAAGGTATGGATAATCAAGGAGTCTCACCACAAATTTCTGAAGGGAAAGTCATGTCTGACTATTTGACAGACTTTTATTGAGGAAATTAATTAACCACATTGCTTTGGAGTCACACATGGGTCAGACTGGGTAAGGTTTCCTTCTTTCAAATATACATTTACAAACTACATGGAGACTTTTTATGAGCAATTTTTCTCAGACTCAGCAAGAGGGCCAATAGACAAAACTCAGTTTGACAATGAAAATCAAACCCAATCAGACTCGATATTTGGAACAAGAAATTCAATCTTTACAATACAGTCCATACTCTTAAATTCCTAGTCTAGATTGTCAGCTTTGGTTTAGTAGTAGAACTTGTGAGTCAGAAAGCTATGGGGTCAGGTCCCATTCCAGAGACTTGAAGACGTAATTTAAGATGGCTGCGAGAAGGCTGTATTTACTGTCAGAGGTATCATCTTTGAGATGAGACCTTGAAATATAAAGCCATGGCACTATTTGATGAGCTTCCTGGAGCCCTTGCCAATATTTAACAAGCATCATAACAGATTACATGGTAATGTACTTGTCACTGTTTCTGAGATAATGCTGTGCATAAACTGGGTGCTGTGTTCCCTTCAGCATAACAGTGACTTTCTTCAAAGGTACTTTATTGGCTATAAAGCTCCTGAAGTCATGAAAAGCACTGTGCAAATATATGCTCTTTTCAGAAGGAATCAGGCATGAACTTAAAGATGTCTAAACAGCGATATTATTACTCTGAAACTGAAAATAAACTCACAGCTTGAAACAAAGTACTGACCCTCAGAGATGCTAACAATAATTCCTAAAAAGGAACATTATTATTCAGAATGCCTTCAATACATTTCAAATCTGTACTAACGTTATTGTTCCAAGGGGAGAGAAAACACACTGAACTGGCAGCTGGAGATTAAAGACTGGATGACATGCAAACAATTAATTATAACCAGCTGTGGCCTCCTACACTGTTCCAATGAAGCTCCCCACAAGTTCAGGAACAGCACTTCATTTTTCGATTAGATGCTTGACAGTTTTCCAGGATCAGGATTCAACAACTTTGGTCCAGAACCTTTACATCACTTTTCTGGATAGCATTGTTTGCTCCTTTAACTTTTTTTTAATTCATTCATAGGACATGGGCGTCGCTGGCTAGCCAGCATGTATTGCCCATCCCTTGTTGCCCAAGGGCAGTTGAGGGTCAACCACATTGCTGTGGCTCTGAAGTCATATGTAGGCCAGACCAGGTAAGGAGGGCGGATTTCCTTTCCTAAAGGACATTAGTGAATCAGGTGGATGTTTCTGACAATCGACAATGGTTTCATGGTCATCAGTAGACTCTTAATTCAAGGTTTTTTTTATTGAATTCAAATTCCACCATCTGTTGTGGCAGGATTCAAACCCAGGTTCCCAGAATACTAGCTGCGTTTCTGGATTAAGAGTCTAGGGATAATACCGTTAGGCCAATGCCTCCCCTTTGCAGCATCCTTTTTGTCACTTTCTTGTCCTCCACCTCTTCACTGACTTTCTCTTTTGCTTTTATCCCCACCCTTGTATTCCAGCCTTTGCAACTTGTTGGATCGCTAACATTTTCAAGTTCTGATGAAGGGTCATCACTCTGAAACATTAACTCTGTTCCTCTCTCCAAAAATTTTCAGCATTTTCTGCTTTTGTTTTAGGATCCCAGTGCCACAGTGTTTTGCTTTCCAGCAACTAAGAAGTGTCGTGTGAGCTGCGAGATCACTCCTTCTGGTATGAATGTACAACTGGTTTTGTTTATGTAAAACATAGCTGCTGGCTAGATCAGTTTTCCAAAATATGCATCTTACAAAACTACTGACATTCAAATTCAGATGCATGGACTCTAATTGTTTTTGTTTTTGCCCATAAAATTTTTCCCTCCCCCTCTTGTTGCTCAAGTAGTTATGCAGGGATCAACCACCCTCGATATCTCATCTGTGGATTAAGTGCCCAGAGGCTATTTTAATCACAGAATGCAGCATAACCATGTTCAATCATGGGCATTCCCTAATTATTGTTCCTACAATATTGCTGTTTATATGCCACATAATTAATCTCTCACTTTAAGCTAATCTGCCTCTCTCTCTTGTACCATACACTGATTGTTAAAAGATTTGAGTTTGCAGTCAGTTTTCCAAAACAAAAATATTGTTATTAGCATTTTAAGATTAATGGAAGAAAGAGATTTAAGGTCCTTTCAAGTTGAGTCAAGTGAAGAGAACAGGAGCAAAGTATTTTAAAGGATAACATTTTAAAATATTCTGTGCTCCACCTCATCCACATTTTTGCCATTGCTTTTATATCTTGCTCTGACAGGAATCCAAATGTTGATGTTTTAACCCAGGAATCTTGAGATACAGTCAGATGGGAAGTGAAAGGAGAATTCACAATCAAAAGGAGATCTGCATCATCTAAAATTAATATTCAGCAGCATTTATTTTAAATAATACAAGTTTCCCTGTGCTACCAGCTGTATCCTCACAGCCCTTTGCCACTTCTATCAAATCTTAACAGAGTGACTCACTAAATACCCTAACTACCCATCCTAGATTATGCATCCTAATTCTCCTTTCAATCCCTCCCCTGATTTCACCAGACCCTTCCACTTATCTTCATCCTCATTTTCGAGCAACTGTTAGACACTTCCTGCTTCTTACCTTCAGTCACAAACATCTAGCTTATCATCTTTTGTATTCTGTTCATTCAAAGAGGGTTAATAAACAAAATGAACCTAACAAATCTTTCGCATGAAAATATGCACATCATATCTTAACCCAAACTATTGCTAACACTCCTATAGCAGCAATAGAACTTGACTTATTTAAACACTTTAAATCAGTGGGGTGTAAGGGAGAGGTAGTACCTCTCATAAGTGGCTCCTTTTGGAGTGGTTCATTCTGTATTGATCCTCAATACAGGATATATGAAGAATAGCTTTACAAACTTACTTGAGGTCTTTGATGACATAACCAGTAAGGTGGATAGTGGGGAACGTGTGGATGTGGCATATCTAGATTCCAGAATGGCGTTTGACAAAGTGTCGCATAAAAGACTGATCCAGAAGGTGAGATTGCAGCGGATTTGGGGTAGAGTACTAGATTAGATTAAGGATTGGCTGACGGACAGAAAGCAGAGAGTCGGGATAAATAGGTCCTTCTCCGGCTGGCGAAATGTAACTAACAGGGTACCACAGGAATCAGTCCTCAGACCGCAACTGTTCACAATCTATGTAAATGATCTGTAAGCAGGGGCAGAATGTAACAGAGCAAACTATGCAGATGATGCTAAAATAGGTGGGAAAGCGGGCCGTGAAGAGGATATAAAGATTTTACAGATGGATATAGATAGGCTAGGAAAATGGGTCGAAATTTGGCAGCTGGAGTTTAATGTGGACGTGTGGATAAATAAATAGGCAAATTATTACCTAAATGGAAAGTCGATTCAAAATGTATCTGGGCAGAGGGATCTGGGTGTCTATATTCATGAATCGCAGAAAGTTTGTATGCAGGTGCAGCACGTAATAAAAAAGGCAAATGGGATTTTGGCATTTATTGCAAAGGGACTGAGTATAAAAGTGGAGAAATGTTGCTGCAATTGTATGGGGTGTTGGTGGGACCACATCTGGAGTATGTGTCCAGTTTTGGTCTCTTTATTTGAGGAAGAATGTGGTGGCACTGGAGGCAGTTTAGAGGATGTTCGCCAGATTGATTCCAGGGATGAAAGGATTGACATATGAGGAGAGATTAAACAGTTTGGGTTTACACTTGTTTGAGATTAGAAGGATTGAGGTGTATAAAATTTTAAAAAGGATTGATAAAGTAAATGTAGACCAAATGTTTCCTCCAATGGGGCAAGCTAGATCAAGGTATAGGTTGAGAGACAGTAGATTTAAAATGAGATGAGGAGGAACTATTTCTTGCAGAGGGTGGTGAATTTGTGGAATTTGCTGCCCTATAGCACAGTGGTCTGAATCATTAAATGGTTTCAAGAAGGAGATAGATAGATTTCTAACAAAAAAAGAGGATAGAGGGATATGGGGAACAGGTGGGGAGGTGGATTTGAGACCAGGGAGAGATCAGCTAGGATCGGATTGAATGGTGGAGCAGACTCGAAGGGCTGAACTTGCCTACTTCTGCTCCTAATTCCTATGTTCCACCTTCACCCAACAGTCACTTATAGCTCCAAGTAATTGTTAACAGTGGTCACACTCTGGTAAACTGCTTTGATGGGTGGGCCAAACCAGGAGAGTCTGGTCTCCAATTGGTCTCCTCCCCTTGGTGACTCATGAATTTGTCTATCCTGAGATGCAAAGACTGATTCCCGCAGACTGGGTCTATGAGACCAACCAAAAGCCATTCAGCCTTGAGGGTGGTTCAGCACTGTGCTGTGGAATAGACAAAGCTCGACAAGACACAGAAGACATCCCAATCACCCAATACATCCAGGTCCACCTTCAGCAATCTAGATTTGTCTTGCTACTGGATCAAGATAGGTCAGTACAAGACAGACTACAATACACATACAAATCTGCCTTGCTATAATTAAATTCACATGCACATTCATCATCTTTCTTTCATTTGTCATCTATCATTTAACTACCACATGTCCTGTGACAGTGGATATGCTCATAGCAGAGGCGTGGATTCACTGAGAGCCTAGCTGCGAACCTGCACACAACGAGCTCAGGTCATGGAGTCATTTTTCATTAATCAGAAGCACAATGGATCTTAGCAACCCCAAGTGACTGAGTAGCCCTTTTCAGGACCACTCTAATCATCTCTAATTTGAAGAAGGGGCCCAAAAAAGACCCCCTAGCAATGCCTGCTTCACCTCACAGGCCATCAGACGATGAACATGTCTTGCACGTGATTTGGAGGGGTCACTGATATGCTGTATGCAGTTACACAGCTTCAGCAGAAAAGCAAAGGACAAGATGGATCTCCACTCAATGTTTGTTGGCCTGACCAAGGCTTTTAACACAATCGGCCATGAGGGCCTTTGAGTGGTGCTAGAGAATTTCGGCTGTCCTGAGATGGTTCAACAGATTCAAGTTGGCATGCTTGTGTGTGTCCCGGATGGTGGTGAGTCTTCTGAACCATTACCAGTCACGACTGGAGTTAAACGCTGATGCATTATATCCAACTTTCTTCAGCATGTTTTTCTCAGTCATTCTCTCTGGTACCTTCCATAATGCTGATCCTGGCATTAAAATCAGATATCGCATGGACAGAAAACTGTTCAATCTGAGATGAACGAGGAGTCATCCAGACTGAAACGTTGGCTTTATTCTCTTTCCACTGATGCTGTCAGACCTGCTGAGATTTTCCAGCATTTTTCTGATTTTGTTGTCAATCTGAGATGAGTCTGGGCAGAGATCGAGGTAGCCAATGACATATTTTGTAATTTCTTGTTGACCAATGACTGCACACGAAGTTTCAGTTCATAGCAGGGCATGTAACGTTGCATGGATTTGTTCTCCAATTCACGTGATAACTTTGGCCTTATGGTTAGCATTTAATCAGCTGCTCCAGGAAAGCCTTACCTCATGTAAAAGTTTTCAGTCCATGAAGAGAATCTGTTAGCAGTGGATAAGTTCACTTATCTCAACAGCATGCTCTCTTGAAATAGACATATTGACAAAACATGTATGAATTTGCATAGCAATTATTGCCTTCAAACATTAGTCTGGTAAGAGTTTAATTACCAAGCTGAAACTCTACAGAGTTACAGTCCTGTGCATTGTGCTTCATGCAGGCAGGACTTGGACCGTATACCAAGAAGTTCAACCACTTCCACTTGAGCTGCTTTCAAAAGCATCTGAAGATCAGATGGCAGGACAAAATATCACTGAGGTGTTCACCCAAGCTGGCATGCCATGTTGAGACAGTTACCATTGAGTTGGGCTTGTCACAGAATCACAGATTATTACAGTGCAGAAGTGGCCCTACGGCCCATCAAATCTGCACCGACACGTGAAATGCCCTCCTATCTTACTTGCCAGCACTTGGCCCATAGCCTTGGATGTTATGGCATGCCAAATGCTCATCCAGGTGCATTTTAAAAGATGTGAGGCATCTCGCCTCCATCATCCTCCCAGGCAGTGCATTCCAGACCATCACCACCATCTGGGTAAAAAAAGGTTTTCATCAAATGCCCCCCAAACCTTTCACCCCTCACTTTTAACTTGTGTCCCTCGTAACTGACCCTTCAACTAAGGGGAACAGCTGCTCCCTAACCACCCTGTCCATGCCCCTCATAATCTTGAGCACCCCAATCATGTTGCCCCTCAGTCTTCTCTGCTCCAAAGAAAACAACCCAAGCCTATCCAACCTCTGTTCGTAACTTAAATGTTCCATCCTAGACAGCATCCTGGTGAATTTCCTGTGCACCCCGTCCACTGCACGTCCTTTCTATAATGTGGCAAAAAGATTTGCACACAGTGCTCCAGCTGTGGCCTCACCAAAGCTCTATACAACTCCATCATGACTTCTCTGCTTTTGTAATCTATACTCCAATCGTTAAAGGCGAGTGTGCCCTATGCCTTTTTCGTCACCCTATTTGTCTGCCTTTCTGCCCAGAAAATAGGGTGGTCATGTAGCCAGAATGCCTGATACTTTTACGAAAGCAAATCTTCTATGGAGAGCTCGAGTCTGGGATGTGCACTCACGAACGTCAAAGGAAGGGCTACAAGGACACACGGAAGGCTTTACTTGAGATTTCAACATTATTTTGAGTCTTTTTTAAAAATTAATTTACGGGATGTGGGCATCACTGGCTAAACCAGCATTTATTGCCCATCCCTATTGCCCTTGAGGAGGTGATGGTGAACTGCCTTCTTGAGCCACAGTGAGAAGTCTGACAACACCAGGTATAAGTCAAACCAATTTATTTGATAGTAAACTCGCAAGCTTTCGGGGTTTGCCCCTTCGTCAGGTGAATGGAGAGTTCTGGCCTCAGACAGAGCATATAACAGCACAGACAGTTTACAGATTACTGGTTAGAATGTGAGTCTTTATGCCTGTGGTCACTGTTCTCCTGAAAGTTGGGTAGTTTGCTGCGAACAATGGCCTGTTTGAGGTTGTGCGGTTGTCTGGTTGTCTGAAGGCAAGAAGTGGGGGTGTGGGGATGGCTCTGGCAAGACGTTTGTCTTCATCAATGATATGTTGAAGAATCTGGAGAATGAACAGTGACCACAACACCACACAACCTTGCCACAGCAACCTCTGCAAGACCTGCCGGATCATCGACATGGATGACATCATCACACGTGAGAATACCATCCACCAGGTACACGGTACATACTCTTGTAACTCAGCCAATGTTGTCTACCTAATAAGCTGCAGGAAAGGATGTCCCGAAGCATGGTTCATTGGGGAGACCATGCAGACGCTACGACAACGGATGAATGAACATTGCTTGATAATCACCAGGCAAGACTGTTCCCTTCCTGTTGGCGAACACTTCAGTGGTCACGGGCATTCGGCCTCTGACCATCGGGTAAGCATTCTCCAAGGTGGCCTTCACGACACACGACAGCACAGAGTTGCTGAGCAGAGACTGATAGCCAAGTTCACATGAGGACGGTTTCAACAGGGACCTTGGGTTCACATCACACTGTCTGTAACCCCCGTGACTTGCCTGGGTTTGCTAAACCTCACTTACTGTACTGTCTGGAGACAATACACATCTCTTTAACCTGGGGCTTAATGCTCCTTCCACTCACATTATTGGCCACTTTAAGACTTGAATAGCAGGTCAGGTGTAAAGACTCGCATTCTAATCAGTAATCTATAAACTGTGCTGTTATATGCTCTGTCTGAGGCCAGAACTCTCCATTCGCCTGACGAAGGGGCAAATCCCGAAAGCTTGCGAGTTTACTATCAAATAAATTGGTTGGACTTAAACCTGGTGTTGTCAGACTTCTTACTGTGTTTACCCCAGTCCAACGCCGGCATCTCCACTTCTTGAACCACTACAGTCCATGTGGTGCAGGCATACTCATGGTGCTATCAGGGAGGGAATTCCAATGTTTTGATCCAGAGATAGTGAAGGAATGGTGATATATTCCCAAGTGAGGATGGTGCATGGCTTGGAGGGGAAGTTTCAGGCAGTGGAATTTCCATGTATCTGCTGCTCTTTTTCTTCAAGATGCTAGCGGTTACGAGTTTAGAAGGTGCTGTCTTAGAAGCCTTGGTGAGTTTCTGCAGCGCTGCACTGTGCTTTGGTGGTGGAGGGAGTGAATGTTTGTGGAAGGGGTGCCAATCAAACAAGATAGTGTTGTACTTCTTGAACGTTGTTGGAGCTGCACTCATCCAGACAAGAGAGTGTTCCATCACACTCCTGACTTGTGCCTTGCAGATGGCTTCAGGGAATGAGGTAGTGAATTACAAGCCACAGAATTCCTAGCCTTTGATCTGTCCTTGTAGCCACAGTATTTGTATGTCCAGTCCAGTTCAGTTTCTGCTCAATGGTAATCCACAGGATATTGATAATGGGGAAAACAGCGATGATAATGCCAATGAATGTCTTGAGAGAAGTCTGCTGCACCTAGCAAAGCTAAATAAAAAAAAGTGCAGCTTCCTTTGAAAAGCAAGCACATCTCAGAGGCAGAAAGAAAATTTAAGGAGATGAAATCCTGAGCCAGCAAATTATGCAAAATTCAACCACCTGAGGCATCGTGTTTTATTTGCAGCCGATCCCTACGGCTGAAAATTGTCCTTAGCAGAAACCTACATACCCACTGGAACCTACCAAATGCCTCAGATGATAAATCCCATAATCATCTTTATTTTGAGGACAAACAAGGAACTTCACTATATTATGCAGTTTATGAAACCTATTAAAATATTGTAACATATAGGGAGGCAGCGGAATGGTGGTATTATTGCTGAACTAGTAATCCAGAGATCCAGGTGTTAGGATCCCAGACCAGAACTCCGAAGTATGTTATGAAGCCAAACTAGACCCAACAATTTTTTGATTTTGACATAAACGTGAGGAAAGGATGTTTCACTCCAGGAGTAATTCCACTGACAAATTAGGGATTTAAAAAAAATCAACACAAGCTTTATTCATAAGTTATACTTATAAGTTAGCGTTATACTTGAACATAAGTTTGTTTAAGTATAACTCTAACAAAATTAAGCAGCCTAATTCTTAACAGTTGAACAATCTTTAAATATGAAAAACAACTCTAATTTCTAATTTACTACTTAACAATTCCAAATAAATAACATTCTAATTATAAACTTAAAACTCACGTTAAACATACTTAGCAATCACGAGTATTCTTGCTATAATGAGTGTAAACAGCCTTGGAGTTTTCAGAGAAAGATAGAGTTTTCAGAAACCTGCAAAATTCTCGTAACGTCAACCAGAACAACCAAATTCCAACTTCTTTCTGCAAAAACCTGTGTCTCTCTCTGCTACAGAAACCACAACATCACATCACTCTAATATGAAATCCCAAGGAACTTAACTGAATAAAAATTCATTAACTCTACTTAACATAACCACTTACAAGGTTGAAATGAATAATTATCCTTCTTCTCAGCATTTGAGCTGTATACCTTCCAGACATACTGACTACCTGTCGAAGAAAGCCGAACTTTAAAATATTCTCCTGAAACATAAAATACTCACATTATATACATATATCATTTGCACTTTCATCATACAGGGTCATGCTCTGGGGACGCAGGTTTGAATCCCACTATGGCAGACAGTGAAATTTGAATTCAGCAAAAATAAAACTGGAATTAAAAGTCTAATATCAGACTGAGGAGAGATTGAGTTGGTTAGGATTATATGTGCTGGAGTTCAGAACAATGAGGAGCCATTTCATAGAAACCTATAAAATTTGAACAAGATAGGGTTCCCAATGGTGAGAGTGTCCAGAGCAAGGGTCATAGTCTAAGGATGAGGGGGTAAAACCTTTAGGACTGACATGAGGAGAGATTTCTTCACCCATAGAGTGGTAAGCTTGCAGAACTCACTATCACAAAGAGGTCAAAATATTGTATGTTTTCAAGAAGGAGTTAAATATAGTTCTTGGGACAAAGGGGATCAAAGGAGTGGGGGGAGGCAGGATAAGTTATTGAATTGGATGATCTGCTGTGATCATAATGAATAACACGGAAGGCTTGAAAGGCCTACTCCTGCACCTATTTTCTATGTTCTGATGAAAGGTCATTGACCTGAAACATTAACTCTTTACCTCCACAAATGCTAAAACTGATCTGCTGAGTATTTCCAGCATTTTCTGTTTTAATTTTGGATTTCTAGTATTGCCAGTAGTTTGGTTTTGTTTAATGAACAAATTGTGGCATAGAACAATACAGCTTCTAATGCACAATGATTGGGCAATTTGTTGTATGAATATACAACATCCAAAACAGAAAGGTACCCCAGTGATCCAACTTAATTGTGAAACCCTAAAAATTCTATTGCTCCAACCCTTACAGCAGCCAAGTCGTGTTTGTCAAAATATACAGAATGAGCGCTTTGATTGAACCGCATGCTAATTCTTTTGAGGGAGTGACAGACCAAAGCTAAGGTGAAGTTGCACGAATAAGCAGAGATTGATTTTTTTTTATTAAATCTGCAAAAGATAGAGGAAAACATAGAAGCACTAAAGAACAAAAGCAAATAATTAAATGCAGACAAGAAACATTAAAACTGAAGCCCAACAAACATATGTTTCACATGCTGCCATGAGCATTGGTCCTGGAGGAAACATTTTACAAGGCACAAAGTTCTGGTAACTTAAGTAATTATTTTAAGTAATAATGAATGAATTATTAAATATTTTGCAAGCCAATTAGGATTATGTGTTCACTTGGACTAGAAATAAAAATATCAACAGGAGCCACTTTGAAAAAAGATAGTTCAATGAAATTGTAGACTTTAATAGAGGTTACATTTCTCTGCGAACCTGTGGGATCTAATTCTCAATGATTCAGTACGGTTACATTGCTCATTTCAGCTAATTAACAAACCAAAACACTGGAGAGCCAATTCTGACAAACCAGGGATTATACAAGCCTACAGCATGAGCTGTGTTGAATTTTGAGATTATAGGCTCTGTCTTTTTATTTAGAAAGGCACTTAACAAATAAAGAATGCATGCAAGGAATCAAGCCTACAAACTGGCTGGTGGCCAGGTGCAAAACTAGGTCAACCAGCTGCACTCAGAATGACAAACGCTATCCTTAAAGAGCAAATTTGTTCCCTCACCAGCAAACAATGTTCAAGCTAGAATAGAATGATTTGAAGGGGTATGTTAGCACAACTGCTGGATTGTCCTGTGGGAAGTTGGCATAGGGCAAATATCTTTCTGCTGTGCCGTAAATGATTCTGTCCCCGAATATCCTATCCCACAATCCTCATTGTGTGGGCAGCGAGAAAATAAATACACTCGAGCGATGAAAAGCCCCAGAAATAAAAACATAAAATGCTGGAAATCCTCAGCATGCCTGGTCGCACATGTGAAGTGAAGAATAGAAATAATTGGCACAAACTTACCCAAAAAGATTTTAACTGTCAAAAAAGTTTGGAAACTGGAGTAATTCACTCCGGTTATTTGGGCGAGTTTAGCACTAATTTTCCCACACTCTGTCATTTTTTTTGGCTGTTGGGAGATTGACATCGAAAGAGGGCTGGAACCTATGGAGGCTGGGGAAGCTGGCTGCAGAGTGCTGAACAGGCTTTTTGGCCTCTTCCTGGCTCTCCATGCCAATCAACCAGCGCAGCAGGCGGGTAAGATTGTGCCCTATGTTTCTGGTTGTTGACCCTTTGGAATGTTAGTTGAAGAAAAAAAATCAACAATGCAGACAGCAAGCTATTACCACAAAATCGTTGGTCTCCCATTTTAGTCACTGCAGTGCAAAACACAGAAAAAGTTGACAATCATTTAGGATCTCATCTATGCACGATTATGTGACTCAGGCATATCTGAAGATGTGGCTTCAAAAACAAAATTCCAAAATCCCAAACCAAATTGGGAGCCATGTGCACACTTGAGGTTGTGTGTCAGATTCTGCATGCTTGCTTGCAGAATGTGTGACTCTGTCAACAGAAGGCAACCTCACAACTTCAGGACAATATGAAACAATGCTATACACAAGATGTTTAATCAGGCAGATAATGTAAGCAATAGTTCAAACATTGCTCTGGATTTATATTTCTGCTTAGCTTCATTTGGAATGAATGGTATAGAAGTAGTCTGTAAACAGAAATTTCAAACATACAATGTCAATCTCCAGACTTTGAATGGGAGTTCGAGATTAGATTCAAGACATCTGTGATGCTTTTTTGAAGAAACAAAACGTAATTAAGACAATATTTTAGAGTTGATGATTCCAACCTAATTCAGACAAGAGATTATAATTAAAATGGACATCTGGTCCCCGAAGAAGGAACTAGAAAATTTGTAAAGCTTGGCCAAACCACTGAAGAAAACATAAATCTTTTCGATTATCCATTGTGAACAATCCAATTGGAGCTGCTTTCATTTTATTTGGTTATTCGCTGCTCTCGTGGTTTTGCTTTTTGCCTTTTCTCATCTGAGTAATTCAGTTTTAATCCAGAGTCAACAGCTTTTCTTATTATATGACTGAGAGTCATATAATTAAATAGAAACAGAACTATGAAGCAGTCTGGTCCTAGCAGGAACCAAGGGAAAGGATGGGAAAAGCTGGAAAATATGACTGTTGTCTAAAAATCTAATGTGCTCAAGATGATGTCATTTTGAAAACAATTCCAAGGTTAAATACCAAGGATTTTATATGAAGTACACAAAACCTGAAGCACTCAAATACCCGATATTCAGGATTTGATATCTCCTACTGCCAAGGTTAGCAAACCTTACTTATTGCACGCCCCGTTTCAGTTCCCCTGGCTAACTCTACCAGTAATCCTTCTTCTAACTTCTGTTTGCTGTGGAGATATTTTGTTGCACTGCATGGTTCCATCAAGATTGATATGTGGCTGCTCATGTGTGCAATTTAAAGGGAACACTGTTCCCTGTGCAGCACATTTCTTATTGCTCCTTAACTGCACACTCTCGCAGCTCAGACAGAACATTGCCTACCAGCACCGTGGTTCAATATTTTAAAACCTGTTTAGTGCTCAAGCATTGTACAAATACACAAATTATAATACAAATATACAACTTAAACTATGGCTTAATAATACTAATTACCAATAATGTGACAGATGAGGTTGTTTGTTCAAGCATATGGACATAATGCTCGGAGTGTTGGGTGATAGTTTGAGTCACAAATTATTTTCTAAAGACACTGATGATATTTTGTTTCACTCTAGTAAATGATGAAAACCCACTTACACAGGTAAGCTATAGCAAACAGTATCAATACTTTGGCAGCCCTAGCGGGAACTGTTTGTATTTGAATCCAAAGCTTAGCCAGTGCTTCTGTTGAAATTCAATCTCAAATCAATCATCAGTTGAAATATTTAGGCAGTTCTCTTGTTCTTTGGTGAACAAGTTTGGTGGCATGGGTACTGCAGAAAATTGTTCAAGTTTCAAGGACCCACCCATCTACATTTCATTGGGTACAGAACCAACCTCTCCTTCCAGTTGCACCTAAATCTACGATGACAGATTCAACCTGAATCTACCATTAATAATTACAGTCCCAGTCTAATTTTGATCATTTCTTTCTAATTAACGTTTCCAAAAACTGCAAAGTGTGGAGGGTTTTATTTTGCAGAAGCAAACTCACCCCAAACCAGTTTGAGAAAATGCAATACGCAGTACTAGTCATTTGCTCTGTTAACCACTCCTGTACCTAGAAACGTACACTTCTGAAATGAACATTTCTCTCATTAATTTTAGAGGAAAAAAATTCTTTAAAAAGGAATTTGACTGTACAGAAATGCATAGGCTGTGGTCTGGAAATACTAAGAAGGGGCAATGGGGTTTGGAAACTCAACAGAGAAGAAACTTGAGTTTTGATTGCATTTGGTCATGGAAGGATAAAGGTCTTGCTTACTAAAAACAAGTTTATTAATAGATACTGTAGCAGCAAAACCTATTGCATGTTTGAATTATGAAATTAAAGAAAAAACAGCTGCTTTCCCTCTTTATGGGACACAAGATGAACATGTGCTCCACTTAAACAAAACCAAAATGACCTCATAGAACATACAAAAGTTTCCAAGTTGCAACACATTCTTTTAAACTTCAGATCAGAAAGTTGTATCCTGCATTTTGTCTGAGGAATAAGGTTAGGATGTTACAATTAGAAAATGTGCACAAGTTGCAAATGGCTTTGTTCATCCTTCAAGAGGAAGCAGACTATATTCATTATCAGGGGTGTTTGGTAGGCTTTCGGTGGTGCGTAGGTGACTGCTACAGCCAATCTGTGCCTGGAAGTTTCTGTTGCAAATAGGACAAAGTCTCGGACATGACTTGGGTCACTGTCGGTGCAGAGTATGTATGTTCTCCCCATGTCTGTATGGGTTTCCCCCAGGTGCTCCAGTTTTCCCTCACAGTCCATAAGACATGCTGGTTAGGTGAATTGGTCGTGCTAAATTCTCCCTCAGTGTACTCTAATAGGCATTGAAATATCGTTTCTAGGGGATTTTCACAATAACTTCATTGTGGTGTTAATGTAAGCCTACTTGTGACGCTAATAAGTAAACTTTAAGGTAGCAGACAACTGAGTTTTGGATGAGTTGTTAGCTTGGTATTTACTTGCCTTACATTTGCTCTCTGCCTTTGGGATGCATTTGCTTTTGAAGGAGAATGAGCAGTTTATCTCAATTCGCTAAGTGCAGTGATCCTTGGTGAGCACTTCCAGGGCTTGAAGTCAAGATCAAAACTCCTAAGTAAAGCCTTCAAAGTGTCCAAGTATCATTGCTTTGACAGCCACAACAGCACACTTGAGACTGAAGTTCTCAATAGAAGATTCACTCTAATAAGCGAGTGTTAGGCATTCTGGCTATATGACCAGCCAATTCAGTTGTGACTGTCTCAATATAGTGTGGATGCTTGGTACGTCAACTCAGGTGAGTATCAGAGTATCTGGTATTTTGTCCTGTCATCTGATCTTCAGAAGCTTCTGAAGGCAAAACAAGTTAACATGATGCTGATACAAAGTCCAAGTCTTGCATGTGCACAGCAGTAGGACTATTGTGTTCTACAGACTTTCAGTTTGTTAGACAGACATACTCCTCTTTATTCTCAGACTGATGTTCAAGATCTGCTGAAGGCTATTCTCACTTTGGCAATTCTAGATGTGTCTCATCGTCAATATAGCCAGTTTGAGAGAGTATGCTACCAAGATAAATGAATGTATCCACTACCATGCCAGGTTTTGGTTTTGGACTGAAACTTCGGGCTCCAGATATGACTTTACCCAAGCAGGCTGGTACATTACTTCCGATTTCTTTGTAGTTATTGTATGGCCAAAGCTGTTCTCCAATATGTGTCAAGTCCATGATACGTTGCATGACCGGTAGCTAGTGAGCCAACAAACAGGAAAACATGAAGTATTTCCTTGGAGATCTTGGTCTTTGCGCAAAGTTATTTCCGATTGAGCAGCTTCAACACCTTGCAAAACCTGATCTTAATACCAGGATCACCAGCATGGAAGGCATTGGAGAATATGTGCAGAGAAACATGAAGAGGGTTAGCTGCAGCTGACATCCCTGTTTAACTTCATCGGTGACTGGGAATGGGTCAGAAGACTCACCATCATCCAGGACATCAGTGAACATACCACCATAGAACTGTCAAATGATTGTGATAAATTTCTTCGGGGGTAGCCAAATCTGTTCATTTCCTTCCAAAGGCCGTCAGGGCTGATTGTGTCAAAGGCTTTGGTTAGGTCCACATACATGGTATAGAGGTGCATTGTAACAGAGGAGACCTGACTAGAAAGGAACGGTATTCATTGTTAAACACAAAATAAAGCCTCTACTCAGTGGCACACAAACAAGTCCCCGCCAGAACAATAGTTTTGCAGACCCTTCCCCGTACCTGCCTTATAAAGGGCTCACGTGACGAGTTCCACCTGGGTAGACCATTGCCTCTTACCAATGGAACTCATATTCAACAAGTTCCACAGGGAGATCAATTAGAAATTCCCTATGGAACTCATGGGAGTTATCACATGCATGGTCTGCACTCCTCCTGGAGCTGTATACAGTGACCCCTGTATCAGTGATTCCTCAACCTTTTCTAAAACTGAACTGACTCTGGTAGCAAATCCTGGTTGAGGTGTTGCACCAATGGTCAGAAGGATTCTAGTGAAGATTTTGCTGATGTTGGAAAACAGTGAGATTTCTCTGATTGTTGCAAATTTGGCGAGTTCTTTGTGTATAACTGGACAATGGAGGCATCTTTTGGGATGGTTCCTTGCTCCCACAGAGACTGAAAGAGCTCAGTGAGCTTCGTGAGCTCAGATTTGTAGACCTCAGCTGGTGTAGCAGCAGCTTCTGGAGTTTTGCCATAAGATTGCATTTTGATTGCGTTTATTGTTTCTAACAATGTGAAAGTGTCATCAAGAGAGTTATTGATGGCAACTATTGCTTTTTCATTGATGGATGAAGGTTGATTGAGGTTATGGTTAAAATGCTCTTCTCACTTTCTAGAATTCATCTTCTCCTTGAGTACCAAGGATTGGTGATGAACTGTGGCCAGTAGACATTTTTCAGAGGATCACAGAATCTCTTGTACCTAACCAACTCTCTGCAGACAAGGGCAGTACTTCTTTCAGTCTGTTGGCTATGGATTGTCCATAAGGATGCACACATTCTACGTGCCAATGGTGACTGGTTGTCACGTTTGTATTTTTAAGACTTGTCAGACAGGTGAAGCAGACAATATTTAGGAATCCACCCCCCCATACTAGGGAGGTGAACAGTGTGGTCCAGAAAAGGATTGTTCAGTTGTTTAGAGAGCTATCGAGTTCCAGTTTTGGTTCCTTCCAATGATAAACAAATATTTGACCCGAGCTAGCTGTGTGCAGATTTCACACTGCAGCTCTCAGTGAATCCATACCTACTGCTACATTGCTCGTCATCATTAGTGGTCATGCCACTGATAGATAATGGATGACAGTGATGAAAAGGTTTTATTTATTTAACTACGTGAGTGAATTGAGAACCAATTTTCATTTGTAATCTTGACTTGGTTGAGAGGCTAATGTTGCAGCAACCAAAGTTACATATTGCAATTCATAAAAACAATAAAATACAAATTAGCAGTGAAAGAGAATTGACAGTTTAGCAAGTACAAGCATCAGTCAACAAAGCTTTAACTCTTTGGCAAAAACATTCATGGTAATAGAATTAGTGAATTTCAGCTATAGTTGTGCCTTGTTCCAGTTATTGGCAGCTGCAAACTGAAATGAATTGTGACCAAAGACTGTATTCACTCTTAGAGTGACCAATTTGATCAAGTCACATTACCTCAGATCATAACTTGGACGTGAATGAATTATTGAGGCAGAATGGTACAGTGAGTCTATCTTGTCCTCACCTATTGTGACCTAATGGCAAGATGAGTTTAGATGGCTGGAGATAAATCCAAATGCTGTGGGTGACTGGGGTGGCTTATCTGTCTTGTTGAGCTCTATATGTATGAACAGTAATCTAAAACACAGGGGCTGATTAGTTAGGACTGAGATTAGGAGAAATCACTTTGCTGAAGGGATTGTGAAGCTTTGAAATTCTCTATCCCAGAGGGTTTTGGATGCTTCGTCATTGAATACATTCAAGGTTGAGCTGGGCACATTTTTGGTGTCTTAGGGAATAGAAGGGTATGGGGAGCAGGCGGAATAATGGAGTTGAAACCCAAGATCAGCTATGATATTATTGAATGGTGGAGCAGGTTGAATCGTTCTCCTGGTCTTATGGTCCTGCTTCTACTTCCTCTGATCTGCTTTCACAACTCAATGCTAGCTCATGTTCAAGACTTTTGCACCCTAGACTGGTTTCATCCACTCAGTCTGCCAGAATCAAACTTCACAAGCTAAGATGGGCAAATCACTAAGCTGCCAAGAGTAGGAGACCCGACAGCTATGCTTATTTGATTTGGTCCGCTTGCTGAAATGCTATACCAAGGTGTGGCCACTGTCACATGCTAACAGCTACTTCATGCCACAAGTGAGAGCTGGTTCAAGGGGAGGGCCAATAAAGGATAAGCCACTGCAAAGAGTGCGGTCAGCCCACCAGTGAAACATGTCGCCCTTCCTTTACTCCCGGCTTTGATCATAAAAATGTTCAAAAGTGAAAAGTATCATCATGGAGAAACTTCTTGGTTGATTTCAATTATTTATCACAAAGCCAGACAAATATCAATTAAAATCATTTAAAATGTCCTTGAAGAATGTCAGCCAGATTGCTTGCAAGTCTTGATATTTATATCATATTGAATTTCATTAAATTTTCAAGTAGCAATCACATCTGTAAAGCACAGCTTTAACTAGCTGAATTGCAATATTTATCTGTAAGATTGCCATCAAGCTGTTAGAATGTCTCAAAAACAGTGTTACTTTGCTCCACTGACTTCATCAAAGTAAAGCTGTACCATACTTCCCATACTATCACTCTCCAATTTAGTTTTGTATCCAACCTCATTCTCCATTAAATCTGGATAAAATTTTCAGAACCTGCATAAAAGCCAGTTTATACAGTTGCTGGAACCAATTATGCTGCTTATAATGTTTAGTGCAGCCAACAGTGGAGAGAACTGTTTGCCATCAGCTTTTTCAGATGTAACAAGGATCACAATGAGGACCTCAGTCCTTTTCTTGCCTAACATGTTAGCAACACATAAAAACTACATGCAAAATAATATTCTCCCAATATTGTCTTTCTTCTTGTAGGAGATTTGCCAACATGCATAATCTTTCATTCAGAGCAAGACTGGCAAAGTTGCAAGTTTTTCAACAGCTACACTGCTCTTTAAACAGTAGGACAGAAATACAATTTAATTAATCATAGAATCCTGACAGTGCAGAAGGTGGCCATTTGGCCCATCAAGTCTGTACCGACCACAAACCCACCCAAGCCCTACTCCTGTAACCCTTATTTACCCTGTGAATCCTCCTGACATTAGGGTCAATTTAACATGGCCAATCCACCTAACCTATACATCTTTGGACTTCAGTTGAACTTTTTTCTTTAAACGCCATCGTTTTACTGTCTCTAATTTGGAATCCCTCGCATGGTGCCAATTCATGCTGTTATTTTGGCATTTAAAAATATTAGATAAAAATTAAGTACATTTGTTAAGGAACATATAACACGATTCTATCCATTAGTGTCGCAAGTAGGCTAATGTTAACCCTTCAAAGAAATTACTGCAAAAATCCCTAGTCGCTACACTCCGGTGCCTGTTCGGGTACACTGGGGGAGAGTTCAGCACGGCCAATGCACTGAAACTGCATGTCTTTTTTGGACAGCAGGAGGAAGCCGAAGCACCCAGAGGAAACCCATGCACACATGGGGAGAATCTGCAGATCCTCACAGACAGTAACCCAGGTCCTGGCACTGTGAGGCAACAGTGTTAGCCACTGTGCTGTCCATAATAATAACATGCAGGGGCATAGATTTCACAGTGTCCTACAGGGAAACAGCCAGTCATAAATTAAGACATTAATGATTTTTAACCTCCTTTCAGTCAATCATAGGAAGTATCAAACTTCCCTCCTCGCCAGAGCTTGATCAGTCCAGGGTTTCCATAATTTTGTCCAGGTTTGCAGCAGAGCATTAATATAACACAGGAGACAGTAGTTATGAGTGATAAACCCAACTCAACTGGTGTAGACAATGGGTACTATGAGCAATGGTGAGAGGGACCACTGTCCCACTGGTCAGTAACCATCCATCTCAAAGCCAGGCAGTTCACAATTAGTATTTGAAGTGAAGTTCAAAAGACTGCTGGACAGTGTGTTAATGATTACTGGTTTCAACTTTACAAGGATATCCAAGTGTCTTTCAACATAGGAAATACTGGGGACATATACGAAGGGATCAAAAAAGCAACAGGTCCATCAGTAACAAAAATTGGCTCCAATGAAGTAAAGGTGGGGGAAGACTACAATTAACAGTTGGAGAGAGGGTGGAACATTACCTTGTCTTGTACCCTAGGGAGAACACGGTCATCAAGGAAGCTCTAGACACCATTGAAAGCCTGCCTGTCATGGTAGAACTTGATATTGAATCCACAGTGGAGGAGTGTAGATGGGGGCTTCCTCTTGAGGCTATGTACAGCTACTAAAGCTAATACAAAGACTCACAATACAGTGTTCTGATGTTGAAGATGTGACTTTATTTAACCAAATGATCGAATGGGAGAATGATATGAGGAAGCCCTGCTTTCAAGCTATAGAATGTAGGTAGCTGGGTATCAGTCTGAAGTACAATGCCCCTGTGAATGCATTAAAGATTTTCAAAATCATGGTGCCTATCTTTCCGGCGAGCATTATCCAGTAAACATTAATACAAATCAGCCTATAATCAATCATCCTGTCATTAACTCCAGCCAACAACAATTCACATCATGGCCTCAACAGATTTCATTTGTTACTACATTACAGGCATTACCTCAGTGAAATGATTCCCACCAAATTGAACCCACGTGACTCTCATCTGACCATGAGAAATTCTTCATGTCTGCTCGCCACCTGTTGTATGACCCTATTCATAAGGCTAGCATTGGTAACCATCTTGTTCCTGATCACTGCTGATAGCATTAGCTTTCAGTGAATCTATTGGTCCTTCCCTCTCCCTATATTTTGTCACTAACTGCAGTTTCACAAAATGTAACCAAAAGCAAAACACAAACATCTTGGAAATTCAAAATACATGTTTTAAATGAGAAATATTTGTTAATTATACAGAGCTGTCTTTCTGTGGCAACAGCTGGTTTATGTTCCCATAGTCCAAGATCATTCATTCTAAAGTTAGTATCATGTTCATGTTCCTAAATCTATAGTTATGTGTTTATTAGCATAATTCACTCCCCCAAAATCAAGGAGCTTCACAAAGCTATTGACTCTCTTTGTATGGGCAAAGCTCCAGCTGTCAAAGCTATGCTGCTTGAATTCATGAAGTACAGGAAATTGGCACTCCTGCAGCATCTGTACAAATGTCTCTGGAGAAAGGGGCAGTGTCCCATGATGTGTGCGATACAAAGATTGTGATACTGTACAAGAACAGTGTACAGAGCGATTGCAACAACTGTCAAAACAAAGAACATTACAGCACAGGAACAGGCCTTTTGGCCCGCCAAGCCTGCACCGACTGAAGTAAAACCCCCTATCCTTCTGAGGACCATATCCCTCTATGCTCATCCTGTTCATGTATTTGTCAAGATGACCCTTAAAAGTCACCACTGTCCCTGCTTCCACTACCTCCCCCAGCAGCGAGTTCCAGGCACCCACCACCACTTTCCGTGTAAAAAACTTGCCTTGTACATCTCCTTTAAACTTTGCCCTTCGCACCTTTAAATCTATGCCCCCTGCTAATTGACTCTTCCACCCTAGGAAAAAGTTTCTGACTATCCACTCTGTCCATGCCCCTCACTCTTGAAGACTTCTATCAGGATCTTGTAGATTTCTACCAGGAGGATAGATCAAGATATAGAGGTCAAGAGGAACTGAATTGGATCAGCCACATAAATACTGCAGGTCAGAGGTTGGCTATTTAGCAGTAAGTAACAACTCAGTTTTTGACTCCCAAAGTTTGTCTACCATCTAAAAGGCACAATTCAGGAGTGTGATCAGTACTGCTGCAAAAAAACAAGCAGTTTAATACCACCCAGGCCAAAAGCAGCCTGTTTGATTAGTATCCCATCCTTCACCACAATTATTTACTCCTGCCACCAATGCACAACGGCAGCAGTGTGTAGTATCCACAAAATGTACTGCAGCAACTCATTAAAACTCCTTCAACAGCAGTTTCCAATCCACAACCACTAAAATCTGGAATGTGGGTGTATCTGGGTAAACTATGATTTATTGCCAATTCCTAACTGTCCTTTGAGAAGGTGGTGGTTCATAGACAGGTATAGTCCATGTAGTATTGGTACACTCACAGTGCTGTTAGAGAGCTTCAGAATTTTGACAATGAAGGAACAGTGATATAGTTCCAAGTTACGATAGTGTGTGGCTTGGAGGGGAACTTGGAACTGATAGCTTCCATGCTTCTGCTGTCACAGAATCCCTACAGTGCAGAAGGAGGCCATTCGACCCATGGAATCTGCACTGAGCACAGGCTCTATCCCCATAACCTCATGCATTTACCCTATCTAGTCCCCCTGACACTAAGGGGCAATTTATCACGGCCAATCCCCCTAACCAGCATGTCTTTCGGATTGTGGAAGGAAACTGGAGCACCCGGAGGAAACTCATGCAGACATAGGGGGTATGTGCAAACTCCACAGAGACAGTGGCCCAAGCCAGGAATTGAACCTGGGTCCCTGGCGTTGTGAGGCAGCAGTGTTAACCACTGTACCACTGTGTCGTCCAGTGCTTGGAAGATACAGTTGAAGAACCTTTGGTGAGTTGTCCTCGTGCACCTTGTAAATAGTACACATTGCTGCTAGTGTGCATTAGTGACAGGAGTAAATGTTGAAGTACTGGAAGGGGTGTCAATTAAGCAGGCTGTTTTGCTATGGATGTTGAGCTTCTTGAATATTATTGGAGCTGCACTCATCCAGGTAAATGGAGGGTATTTCATCATATGCCTGACTTGTGCATTGTAGATGATGGACAGAATATGGTGTCTCTGCAGAATTTCTCAATCTCTGACCTGCTCTATTTTTTATATATGCATTGATAGCCAGCATTCATTGCCCATCTTTGGTTGCTCTTGAGAATGTGGTGGCGAGCTGCCTTCTTGAACTACTGCAATCCATGCAATTTGATACACATGATAGGGTGGCACAATGGTTAGCACTGCTGGATAGGATGGCCTAATTAGGAAAGTCAGCATGGCTTCGTGCGGGGCAGGTCATGTCTTACTAACTTGATTGATTTTTTTAAAGGAGGTGATGAAGGTGATCGATAAAGGTAGAGCTGTGTACATGGATTTTGATAAGGCTTTTGATAAGGTCCCTCATGGTAACCTCATCTAAAAGATTAAGATGCATGGAATCCACTGTGACTTGGCTGCTTCGATTCAGAATTGGCTCGCCCATAGAAGTCAGAGATCAATAGTGGGTGTTTTTCTGGCTGGAGGTCCGTGACTAGTCATGTTCCGTATGGAGCCGTACTGGGACCTCTGCTGTTTGTGATATATATATAAATAACTTAGATGATAAGGTAGATGGATGGGTTAGTAAGTTTGCAGATGACACAAACATAGGTGAAGTTGTGGATAGTGTAGAAGGTTGTTGAAGGATAAGCGGGATATGGATCAGCTTCAGATATGGGCAGAAAATGGCAGATGGAGTTTAAGCCAGGCAAGTCTGAGGTGCTGCACTTTGGGAGGTCAAATGTTAAGGATAAGTATACTGTTGTAGGACCTTGAGCAGCATTGATGTACAGAGGAATTTTGGGGTTTAAGTCCTTATCTCCCTGAAAATGGCCACACAAGTAAATTGGGTGGCAAAGAAGGCATATGGCATGTTTGCCTTTATTGGTTGGGGCATTGAGTACAATACTCAGCATATCATGTAGCAGCTTTATAAAAGGCTGCATGTAGTATTGCATTCAATCTTGGTCGTCACATTATAGGAAGGATGTGGAGGTTTTGAAGAGGGTGCAGGAGAGGTTTACCAGGATGCTGCCTGGATTAAAAGTTATGAGCTATAAGGAGAGGCTGGACAAACTAGGGCTATTTTCTCTGGCACAGCGAAGGCTGAGGGAGACCTGATAGAAGCCTGTAAAATTATGAGAGACATAGATAGGGTCAATAGTCAGAACATTTTTCTCAGAGTTGAAATGTCTAATACTAGGGGGCATGCACTTAAGGTGAAGGGGAAAGTTCAAAGGAGATGTGAGGGACAAGTTCTTTTTTTTTACACAGAGAGTGGTAGGTATCTGGAAAGCACTGCCAGGGGTGGTGGTGCATGTAGATATGATATGGGCGTTTTAGGCTTTTAGATAAACACATGAATATGCAAGGAATAGAGGAATATGGACCAAGGCAGGCAGAAGGGATTAGTTCAATTTGGCATCATATTCAGCACATGCCTGACTTGTGCATTGTAGATGATGGACAGAATATGGTGTCTCTTGTGGGCTGTAGGGTCCATTCATGTGTTCTATGAACAGAACTCTACAATTCCAATCTTCATCCAGCTGAACTCGAGCTCCTATGTGAAAGAACTTTTCACTGGACTCTAATTCTGATAATTACATGAACTAATATTCATTTTTAGTTCCATTACAGTTCACAACCATTCATGATTATAAAGCTTTTCTCTACTTCCTTACTCTGTGTGTGTGTGTGTGTGTGTGTGTGTGTGTGTGTGTATATAGTTATCATAACATGAGTTTCCTAAAATTAGATCACAAAAACTGAGACTTTGGAAAAAACACCATAGTCTATTAAAACAATTCAAAAACATCTTGTGCTTACAGACAGCTGGACAGAGGATAAAAAAGTTCAGTTTACCTTTCTCTGCTATCCATAACAGTTTACTTT
The DNA here is from genome assembly GCF_965287045.1 of Carcharhinus amblyrhynchos. NCBI lineage: Eukaryota > Metazoa > Chordata > Chondrichthyes > Carcharhiniformes > Carcharhinidae > Carcharhinus > Carcharhinus amblyrhynchos. The sequence continues at coordinate 25,649,544 of NC_137346.1, read as the reverse complement.
AATAAGTCAATACAATGGGAAAAGAACATAATGTGAAGTAGATAGCTGGACTTACTTGGTTAGTTTTTGTGGAAGCATTGCTGTAAGAAACTCAGTTACAATTTCTGGGGTCTGGTGTTTGCATGGTGTTTTGGACAAATACTTCAAAGTCTGTGGATGAAATATAGTACACAAGTCAAGCTTCTGATGTCGTCTATAATGCAGAAGTGTCTAATACATATTTCCATCTCTTCTGTTCTGTTCCACATTGCTCAGGTCACAGTTACTGCTTTCATGAAAACACTGGCATGTTACATAGAAATAGTGAATAGGAACTACGAATGCTGTGTAAATCTACAGTGCAATGCAGTCAGGTAATGTTCTGCAGCACATACGTTCTGGAAACATCTCCCTCAGGATCCTGTAAAGCATAAATGAGTTTTTAAACTTGAAACTCCATGACTTTTTGTCATCAACACACATAAAGCTTAACACCAACCAGCACAAGGCCACCTGCTCAACTGCCATCCCATCCACCACTTCCATCATCCATTCCTTCCATTACTGGACACACAGTGGCAGCAGTGTGTAGCATTTACAAGATGCATAGCAGCAACTCGCCAACGCTCTTTCAACAGCATCTTACAAACCTGCAACTCCTAATGCCTAGAAGGGCATGGGCTGCAGATGCTTGGGAACACCAACAACTGTAGGTTCTCCTCCAAGCTACGCACCACCCTGACTTAGAACTCTTTGTGTTCCTTCATTGTTGCTGGATCAAAATCTTGGAACTCTCTCCCAATCAGCACTGCAGGTGTATCCACACCAAATGGACTACAGAGCTTCAAGAAGATGGCTCACCACCACTTTCACAAGGGCAATTAGGGATGGGCATAAAAAAATGCTGGCCTAGCCAATGTCGTAAGAAGTCTGACAACACCAGGTTTAAGTCCAACCGATTTATTTGATAGTAAACTCCCAAGCTTGAGGTTAAACTCTTCATCAGGTGAATGGAGAGTTCTTGCCTCAGACAGAGCATATAAAGCACAAGCTTGATCAGTCTTGTAGTACGTTCCAGTTTCATAATATCCTATATCAAAAGAATTTCCCTTGCTTCATCCTAAATCTCTTTACTTTGAATCTTTTATCTATATAGAATATTTCAGTGGTTGACAGGTCTAGATCATTTATGTCATCCATAGCTCAGTTGATATCATACTGTTGGTCGCCTCTGTCAGAAAGTTGTGGGTTCAAATCCTACTCTAGACTTGAGCACAAAAATCAAAGCTGACACTTCTGTGCATTACCAATTTATGTGTTTTAGATTAAACATTAAACTGAAGTCCCCTCTATTCTCTTAGGGACATAGAAAAGATCCCATGGCACTACTTCAAAGAAGAGCAGTGAGTTCTCTCCTATAGACTGACCAATAGTTACCCCTGCATGAAGATCACTAAAATAACTCATCTGGTCATTCACAGATTGCTGCTGATCGTGGGAATGTTCTGCAGGCAAATTGGTTGTCACATTGCAACAATGACTACACTTCAGAAGTACTTAATAGGCTGCAAGTGTTTTGAGACTTTTGTTGGTTGTGAAAGGAGCTATATAAACGTAAATAGCTTTTCTGTCTTTTTATCCCTTCATAACTTCAAAAAACCTCTATCATACCACTCCACTATTTCCACAGTACTAATAAAAAAGTCTCAATCTTCCATCTCTGTATTCATACTCGTATTTCCTCAAACTAAGTACCATCCTAGTGATTTGTGACTCCCTCAACATTCTGTAACTCAAAGCAGCACAGAGTACTCCAACTTTGGTTTTCTGAAGGTTCTATATAGATTTACTATTGCATCTCAACCTTTATAATCTATACCTCTTAACCTCACATGGATAACACCACGTTGGGTTTTATAATAACATTTTCGTAAAATAATGGCAACTCTGCAGGATAAATATACACTCGAGATCAAGCAGCTCAGACTGGCTGCAACGAAACACTGGATTTATCTTTCAGCCCAGGCTCCTCTTCATTGGGACTGCCTGTAGTCCGAGCAAGGCTCGCTCACTACCCCTCCCCCAAGGAACTATGGAACTGCCAGCCAGGCTGACAGTATGCTAACACATGACATTCTCCCAAATTAGGGGCAGAAGTCTCACCTTAAAGCAATTAATGCTGCTCGCAGCATTAAATTGCCAAGGAGCAGCCGTCATTATGATGGACGGGTTTCATCACCAACTTTATAGCAGAGTGGTTGGGGACCTCAGTGCTCCGTAAAATCCAGCTCATAGTCACCAGTACTGATACAAAAAGTAAAATACTGTGAATGCTGGAAACACTGAGCAGGTCTGTCAACATCTCTAGAAGAAAACAGACTAATTAAAGTTTCAGGTCTGTGAAATGTACATTCATGACGGACTAATTCATTTTCCTGTACACGACAACCATTGGGATTAAAAAAGTGCAAACTTTGATAACACGTGAATGCCACCACCTACCTCATACATTATTGTGTTGAGGTTCTGCTGACCAGCACTATGTTTCTTATTTCCACTTTCTTTCCGTTGTTCTGTAAGATCAGTCAGAAGCTTAAAGACCTACAATGGAGAACAAAAGGATGAAAGATTGCTGATTGGTGTGCGTTCTCAGCTGAGATTTCAATGTATTACGTTATAGGGGTGATTTAACAATCCCATTAATCTAACAGGGGTGTTATGCATAGGTCATGTAAACTGGGGGCAGGATTACAATATTATAGCTACGTAGCCCCTGCCTGCATTCCTTGGAAGCACTGGGCTCCTTACTGAGTGACTCACAGGAACGTAAATTGTAGGAGCAGGAGAAGACCATTCAGCCTGTTGGGCCCACTCTGCCAATCATCCACATCAGCATTTTCCTCCACTATCACCATACCCCTTGTTTCTAATATGCAGTCATCTTTCAAATTCAGTCTTGAACATACTCAATGATCAAGCCTCCAAATAAAAGAAAGTGAAATATAAGTTTTATATAACTTTTGCCAAGAACAAACGAATGAGGATAGTTTAATTGTTCACATATGGGACAAATGGTCTGCAGAAAATTCTGCTCACGTAACAAAATCATAGACTGCAGTCAAACTTCACGTCAAAATAGCACATTGCTATTAAGCAGGATTAAAATAGTTACTGTAAAACAAATTTCACTAATCATTGAAACATAAAGATTTGAAACTTCACCTCATAATTACTCAGCATTGCAGCATTTGCGTCTTTTCTGAAATAGAAAATTAGAAAGGATAAAGTTTTGAGTCAAAAGAAATTATGCAAAAGAGACAAGTTATTAAGTAATAATTGCTTTTGCAAGCTTCAAATTGCCGTAACGGAACAGTGAATGAGCACTCCTTAATCTTCCTTGATAACAGTTTCTACTTAGTGCAAAGCCGTTGCAAGATAAAATTTCCATGGTCTGAATTTTGCAGTTGATGGAAAAGTATGATCTCTGTGGGCTGAATTTCACCTTTAATTTGAATCTGGTGCCACGCCAAGGGGACCTAAGAGTCCCCAACAACAATGATGTTATCAAGCAGGATAAACAGCCAATGGTATTGAAGTTTTCTCACAGTCAGCAAACTAGGGAGTAAAATGCACTGATTATCCTTCACTTATTATAAATTTTACCGGGAGTGAAACAAAGATTGGGGCATACTCATTTGAAGCTGAAATATCAGACAAACTTTAATTTTTTTTTAAGGTGGATTAGCAGAATGGAAGAATTTGACATGACATGAATACAGTATTAGTTTTCAAGAAGTTTCTCAGCAGTAGTTATAACTTGCTATGCCATTAAGAGTCCAGTTACACTTTAATAAGGTATAACCTTTTCAGGAGTTTGAACAGCTATATTACAGCGCAGAAGCAAAAGCTCTTGTCAATTCAGTGATTTCTAATTGCAATCTGTGGAGGCTTCAACAGCACAAGCTATGGAGAAACAGAATCATTGACAGCAACTTCTGAACATCTGCATTTTATTGCAATGTGGACTCTAAAAACTGTCAGTTTCAGAGGAAGAATCATGATGAATGCTGATAAGTTTGCATCATTACTACCACAAAGTCCAGGGCAATATCTTGATTTTAGCTCAGAATCAGATACATACTTTTAGCCAATGTAACACACTCTATATTAACTGGTCCACTGATAATGCCAACTGAAATCAGATTATGTTTTTATTACAGAATATTGTGAGTAATGGGGTAATTTCAAGTTTAAATTCCTAATTGTGGACATATTTATGTCTTGTTTGACAAGAGAAAATGGATTAAATAGTATATGCCGCATGTTCGTTGCCAGGAATCTTAGTTAAAAACAAAGAAATGAAAGCAAAATAATGAAAATAACAAAAGGAAATCATAAAGAAATTCAAATAAAATTATGGCTGAGTTCTGGACATCACAACTGCAGAGGGCACACTCCTCACATAACAGCTGCAGAGGCTGTGTTGATTTTGCTGGCGACATCCCAGACAACTACCCACATCAAAAATGGTGCAAACCAAACTCAGCTGGAAAAGACTCTTATTTCAAACCAGAAATTGCAAACAACGCTAAATCATCTGAAAAAAAGCTTTTATTTAAATACGAACAGTAATATTTAAACAGATAAATATCAAAAAGTTATTGCATTATATCCGTGTTGTACCGCCGATGGGTAATGAACAAACTGTTTCCTTTGTGTCTACCTATCGCTGTAGGAGCAGGAAATGGGCAGCAAATGAGGGCTCAGACAAGGGCCTGGGCAAGAGGCAGATGGATAGGGGCAATGAGTTGGTAACAGTGATGGCTTGGAAAAGGGGTATCAAGTGGAGGATGGAGGAGGTTCGGAAGAGAAGCGGTAAGTAGGATGCAGCGAGTGAGATGGCAAGGGCTTGGGTCAATAGTGGACAGGGCAATATAGGAATGAATCAGTACTGTCATCAGCTGACAGGCTCACAGCAAATACATCAGCTGTGTGAGAATTGTGCCTATGCCAGAAAATGCAGTGGGTGCGGAGTTCAGGAGATATGTGAAAATCAGATGGTGTTTTTTGTTGAAACTTAATGTATAGAAGTTTATGAACAAAAGGAAAGTTTAAATAAAATCAACATATATTAAAATGCATTTGCTATATATGTTTCTAACCAATGGGTAGATTAACTGTGCTATTGCATGAATTAATTTGGATATAGACATGCTTTAATAAACACGTTTATATTCATGAAAGCATTAGCTTACGTGCTGGGAGAGGGCGAGTTCACAAGGCATCCATGGGCGAAGTTAATTATGGGTTTTAATAACACAATATTAGCTCTCTGCAAGTTTACCATACCCTCCCCAACTGCACCATTCAGAGGCCAATAAAATTCTGCACCTAATGCTAAGCAGTGGATTTGTTTCCAAAAGGGATTGTGTTGTTTGGGGCGTGTGTGGCTCGATTTGTAGCAAGAGCCTATTAAAGGATGGTGAAATCTAAGCTACTAGTTGAGATGTGAAGAGAAAACAAATAGGAGTGCGGCAAAGTTGTTGGTAACTACTGGATGGTAATGCAGGAATTTGGCTTGAATGATGTGGAAGAACAATGTTAGGATTTGCAAAGAGTTTGGTGGTCAATGAAAGGCATCGGTGTTATGAAGTGCAATTGACAATAACAAGATGACGAGAGGGTAAGTAAAACATATTAAAGTGGAGAAGAATCTTTAGGTTTGAAAGGAATAATTAGGTATGGAAGTAGTAACAAATATGGAAGAAGAGTCAAGTTGGAGTACATGGAGGAAGGGCAAAAGTAAGCTTAACAATGCAGGAAAAAGAATGTTGCTTGTCATGGGGTAGAGCATGCAAAGGTCAGGATGTGGATGAGTGGAGGGATGTGCTGCATGGAGTGGGAACAAGAGAAATAAGAGCAATAAGTAGACTAGTTAAGGAAATGAAGTGCTGTTCAGTAGCAGCAACAACTGGCACAAAAAAGTTAGAAAAAGGAGCAATAAAAGGCAGCAGTGTTAAAGGGCACAGGAGGAGGCTGTGGAAAGAGAAAGCATGGAGGTAGCAAATGACACCAGGAGAGAGCAGGAAGTGGGAGGAGGAACAGGCATAGTCGGTAGAGATGAAGATGGGTGGAATGAAAGCAAATATTTCCCCAGAGAAATAAAAGAATTTAACACAATGCTTTCCCACATTAGAAAATCCAATCTGTTTAAATAGAAGGATTTCCTACATGAAGAAATCCCTACAAAGATCCTAAACTGCACTGGGAAAGACAGGGCTCCTATTGTGTGCTGAAATCAGCTTTAAGTTCTTCAAATGTTTCTTAAAACTATTAAAGTGTGTTATTGGCTTTAAATTTTGTTGCGGTTATTAAAATATTATATGTAACATTAATAACTTGAATGTTTTTGAAGAAATGGAAATTTAATGTCAGTTCACACTCCCAGCAGGACCAGCACCAGAAGCAACACAGGAAAGCTAAATAAAAGTACAAGTGCCTTAGAGATGAAAGGATTCAAAGGCAAGTAGAGAGACATATCGTTTAAATCTAAACCCAATAAAATCAACATAGTATTGAGGTAATTAATTACTATGAGTACAAAGAGCACACACTAGACGCAAGACCTTCAATATATTAATTATAATAAGCATGTATTGAGAAATGCATGTATATTGATCCAGTTCAATTACTCGCGATTTAAATAGTGTCTTCAACAAAGCAAAAGATCCCCTGTCTACTTTACAGGGGCATAATCGGATTCAACTTGAGGTTGGGCCAAAGGGAATATTAAGAATGTTCGTTAAAAATTGATCAAAAAGTATAGTTTTAAGGGGAGTCTTAAAGGAAAATCAGAGTTAGGAAGGTGGAAGTTGAGAGTTTGTGATGCCATTAATCTGCTTCTGGTCCATTCAGGGATTTTCTGCAATTCAAAACAGTTTCAGATGACTTCAAGACAGGCTAATTAGTCAAGGAGAATACTTGTGTTGAGATTCTCTGTGAATGCATGCTTTGCCTGCCTAACAAAAATGTTTTGCAATCAGACTTGATTGGTTAGTTAAAGGAAAACAAGGATATTGCGTTATGCGAGTTTACATCATCTATAATTTTTAACAATCTATCTATTCCTCGCGCTGGATTGAAAACAAGTCAGTTTCAATCCTGAGGGACTGTCTATGAAGAAGCTATATACCATTGCCATAAGTAAGGAAAAGAAAATGAAGTGATAACAGGATGACAATTGCAGAGAAGAAAATACGAAGGACACAAGTCCTAGTGAGATGGTCAGCAATACCAGGAGACAAAAAACTGCAATTTTAGAGAAGAGTGAAATCAATTACTGAGGTTGTGGGTATGCCATTTTGAATTTCAAGTCATTTGTGGTATTAAGAACATAAGAAATAGGAGCAGGAGTAGGCCATCTAGCCCTTCGAGCCTGCCCCGCCATTCAATAAGATCATGGCTGATCTGAAGTGGCTCAGTTCCATTTTCCCGCTTTCTCCCCATAACCCTTAATCCCTTGCCTACCAAAAACCTATCTACCCGCGTCTTAAATATATTTAGTGAGGTAGCCTCCACCACTTCAACGGGCAGAAAATTCCAGAGATTCACCACCCTTTGAGTGAAGAAGTTCCTCCTCGACTCCGTTCTAAACTGCACCCCCCCCCTTATCTTGAGGCTGTGCCCTCTAGTCCTGCTGTCCTTTCTGAGCGGGAAGAACCTCTCCACCTCTTTCATCATCTTATACGTATATTAGTTGCAGTAGAGGCATATCATTGTGAAGAGCTCACAACAAAAATGAAAATTTAATCTTCAGCACCCAGATTTTAATTGCTTCATCATTGGAATTAGGTCTTCAACTGACAAAACCTTTCACCCTTAACTCTTTCTCCCTGTCTTTCTTTTTTTAAAATGCTCCTTAAAATCTACCTGTTTGACTGAATCTTTGACTTTTTTCCCTAATATCACTTTATGGTTTGGTATCTAAATTTATAACAGTCCCAATGAAGTAAGTGCCTTACTTCACTCACCTCATTTTATTAGGTTATAGGGGTCACGTTAATATAAGTTGTTGTATTTAGGTATCTTCTTCACATTGACCAGAGTTCCAAACTAATTATGCTCATAAGGAGAAACATTTTTTTCTAAAAAGAGCTCCCTTGGGTAGAATTCTCTTCATTACAAGAATGTGCGTATAAGAAATGTACCAAAGGAGGAAATTTCTGTCACAATGTGTGCCAATACTGCAGGCAGTCAAGATGAAGTTGATCACTACTAGGAAAACTCAGATAAAGGTTATTTTAGTGACAACTATTCCTTCAAATCCAACATGAAGCAAATTCCAAAGTTCAGATAACCACACCAATACTTACTGTGTGGCTGAAAAGGGATTCAAGATGCAGCGATCAAAACATTGTGATTGTTCTAGACGACTGAAAAGCAATTCTTACCAATGACAAGCAGTGATTTTACTCTCTCAAACATAATGTCATTGATAAATGGTGTAGTTACAAATTTGAACCATTCCAGGGAAGCAGAATGGTAGATCAAATTTGATGTGACAATGGTAATTGAAGCGAAGAGCACAACTTCATCTCCCTGGTGCAATGCAAGAAGCTGATTTGATGAAAGAAAACCCACCGGCCTGGATTTTAAAAACAGTGGTAAACAAATGATGCTCACTTTCCATTACACTTACACTGGCCTGCAGACATTCTGAGAGCTTTTAAACTGCAATGTGTGTTTTATCAAAGTCAGAACAGCGCTCTACCCTCTACATGAGGCTTGGGACTTTTGTGAACAGAATATGCAACAATGTGTCTTCTCAACCAATCAGATTTTGGTATTTTTACTAAGACACAGAAGCTAAAACAGCAAGTGTACATTAGAATTGTACAGCATGAAAAATACAGAGCAAAAACAGAAGAGAGATGCGAGAGACAGAAAATAAAATTTTGTTTTTAAAAATCCCCATCAGCAATTAAAATCTGAAGAAAAGACATTTCATACTTATAAAAGTGAATGCCCACGACAGAGAGGTTGTTTGGTACTAATTAACACTTATCTATCCTATTGCTAAAAATTCACTTATATTTGAATCGACAAGCCTCAACTTCTTACGGCATGTTTAATAGGTTACAACATCATGTCCCTATACATGTGTGAATGCCAAGTCTCTCAGTGAGATATTAAGTGGTGAAACTTGGACAGCAATTTTTCGATGTCGGTACATAACAGCACATGCTCAGATCATTACACTACTTGCTTCTGTCTAAAATCTTGTTCTTTGACTTAGCACTTATTTTTCTCCAAATACACCACCAAGAAATTCTTTGGCATTTTTTTCTATATTGAAGGCACAATCGCCTTTCGACATTTGTCAACATTCAATGCAATGGACTGCATCAATAAGCAAAAGAAAGAATTAATAAAACATTTCATTAAAAATAACCAACTGCCTCTGCTCTTTAATTTTTTAAAGCTGTTACTAATACTTTCCCCTTTTTAATATAAAGTATAAATAATTTAAGACGATTTACTTAAATATTTATTTTAGCACAAGTGCCAATGCTATCTCATCTTCAAAGAACATCTGATTTTATAAGTTCTAGCTGAAAATTGATGTTCATTCAATGTGGGTTTCTCTATGACAGGTAAGTCTAAGTTACTGTTTGTTACCAACACACTGCATGTGCAGTTGTACCACTTCACTCTGTGACACCATTGTGAGTGAAGATCAGGACTCTACTCATTTCTTGCAATCTCAAAGTGATGTTCAGTCTCTTCACATCGTCTCGATTTTTTTAAAGAAAAATTTAAACTTGCAGCGATCTTAATGAGAACGGAAACTGAAGAAAAAAATTAAATTGACAAACGTAAGGAATGGATTTTGGAATCAGAATGGTCTACTTTATTCAGAACAACATACGATATTCATTTTAGCCTTGGTGATTTCCTATAGCTTAATCTTTTCCTCTGGCATATGTTATAATTCAGGTCAGAAACTCCAAAGTGTTTTATGAAGCTGCCTGGATCATAAGGTTTGTACCTTGAAATGAGCATGATGGGTTTCATTTCTGGTATGATTCAAATGACCCACTAGAGACCTTCTTTCCAACAAAGTTTATTACGAATAAGGTTAACATGTGTCGTCAGAAAATTAGCAACACCCTTTATCAATTACAAACAAAAACAAAACAACCATGATAATGTATAACCCTTAACAACTTTATCTAAAATGTTCCAATCAAACAAAACTTCCCATAGACGAAACCCTTCAAAACAGATGTAACACAGTAAAAGTGAATGTCCACGTGATACTGGAACTGAGTTCTTTGGTTGGAGAATTGAAACCCTGACTTCTTAGTTGTGTAACTTCTAGCAGCCCTCTGGATACACCCAGAACAATTTGAAATTACAACAGTTTCCCAGGACACTAGGGAGAGGCGCTCTCCGGGCAAGTGAGCCACTAACTGCAGATGTTTCACTCCATGAAGACAAGAAGTCTTGCTTTCAGCTAACCAGTAGAATTTCCAGAACCAGGGAGAGAGAGAAAAACACTTCTTTTCAGCTTGATGAGTCTTCTAAATATTAAACTGTTGACAGCCAAAATAGAAAATTAAACCTTAAATTCACTAGGATGGAAATAAAACTGTCCAGAACACATGATCTGCCAACCAGTATTCCTCGTAACGATGCAGGCTCATAAAACATCCCAAAGTAAAAATAAACAAATCCCAGTTAAGTAGCAATAAAAGGACTTCTACAGACAACTTGGCAACAATGACATAAGCTGAGGCAGGGAGAGCTGCACAGAACATGATTTTTTTTAAAAAAATTCTTAAAGGTACACTAACATCACACATATTATATACAAACCCTGGCAACTCACTCATCAATACCTGAAACAAATTGCCATATTTCACACTTTTAATCGAAAGACAAATACAATTCACCATTTTCTCTTACACAATCTGTTATATAGTTGTGTTAACAATAACCATAGAAATGTGTGGCTTTACTTTCCAATATTTTTAAATTGTTTGTAACTGACGTGTCTGATAGTTGTACGTGCAGATGACTATCATTGACCATTTCACATTGCCAGGAGACACAGTGTAATTTTGAAGATATTGCTGTATATATGCGTGGTGGGCGTTCCACTTACTACCAGTAGATGGTGAATGAATAACACAAACCGAGAATAGATTGTCTATCATTACTGATCAGTCTGGCTGATCTGAATGCTTTCTGATGAAGAATTCAAGAATCAAAATACAGTCTTAAAAATCTCAACTGGTTACCTATCTACATTTTTAAAAAATACCTTTATTACGAACATATGAATTCGGAAGAGTAAGCCTCTTGGCCCCTGAAGCCTGCTTTACCATTCAACAAGGTCATGGCTGATCTGATTGTTGCTGTCCAACTTCAATTACCTTTCACACCCCCTTGTTCATCAAGAATCTTTCTAGCTCTGCCTTAAGCATCTTCAAGGACCTTGCTTCCACTGCCTTTAAAGGAAAAGAGTTCCAGAGACTCAACCCTCAGAAGATTTCTCCTCATCTCTGTCTTAAATGAGCAACCCCTTATTTTTAAACAAGGAACCTAGTTCTAGAATTTCCGACAAGAGAAAACATTCTTTCCATATCCACCATGTTAAGATCCTGAGGGATGTTGAAGGTTTCAGTCAAGTCACCCCTTACTCTTCTAAGCTCTGGTGGATACAAGCCTAACCTCTCCAACCTTTATCCATAAGACAACCTGCCGATTCCTCGTTTTGACTAGTAAACCTTCTAGTAAACTGTACAAAGATAGAAATCATAGTAGTGAAGAGAAAATTCTCTTGAACAGCAGAAAAGAGAATTTAGAAGCAGTTGAGTGGTTGCAAAAGAATGGTCTTACCACACTTGGAAACAGGGAGTTAACAAGATACAAATGTATGGGAAATCACTAACAGTGAGATTACTCAAAAAAAGGTGACGGGAAGTTGTAAAAACATTTGAAGATCAAAGTTACAAAAGGGCATTGCAATATAGCTTGATGTCCTTTTTCCAGCCACTATGCCACCTTTTTATACCATCTCGCCTCTGCTATCCGATATGCTGTTCTTCTTAGATTCTCCTCCAACTTGTTGCACCGTCGGCATTACTTGAGAATAGTAATGCCTCAAGCATCCTTCACACATAAGTACACAGAACTTACAGCGCAAAAAAAAGGCTGCTTGACACAACTGGTCAATACCACGTGCTCTTGTCCGCAGTATCGATAATCCAAGCATTTCTGCACAAACTATTTGTCTTGCCTTAGTTAGCAGTTATTTTATGTTGATGGTTATATTAAGTTGATTTTTCTCTACTATGCCGATATGGCTATGCCACTAATGCTACATTCTACATCGCCTCCTTTCTGTCTCCCCCATGTACTTTATGGATGGTATGTTTTGTCTGTAAAGCGCGCAAGAAACAATACTTTTCACCGTATCCCAATTCACGTGACAATAATAAATCAAATACATATAACTAAGCACTGATTTGAAATAACAGGTCTTGACAACTTGGCAAAGTATCCTTCTATTCCGACAGGGAATTTTCACAGGAGAAGGTTTTCACCAGAAAGTGAGGCTATTTAACTATCTCGAGGTGAACCAAGAGGAACAGGCAGTTACCTGGAGTGAGATAAAAGTGAAGGATTAAAATGCGGCTACTGGAAGGTTCGAGAAGCCCCGACCGAGAGTGAAATGTGGAGCAGCGGTACACAACTCAGTTTAAACGCAGCCGGCACCGCTTGTCAATTATTTACAGCGAATGTTCCTTAAAAAAAACTGGAGCGAAATAACGAATGAAAACTTACACCTCCATCCTGCCCGGGCCCCGCTGCTAAAGATTCCTGACGGACTCTCGCCGCTGAATATGCGTTCCGACCCTGCCAGCCTCTGGCTCAAAGCGGAAAGGAACGATTGTCTGAGGTTTCACTTTCCGGGGGGCCGGATTTCAGCCTGGACCAGCAGACAGGGCAGAGTGAAGAGGCAGCACAGTTTGGGATCTCAGGTCCTGAACGCCAGTCAGCATCTGGCAGTCCTATCACCTAAAGCAGTCACTTTAAGAAAAGTTTGTTTATTAGTGTCACAGTAGGCTTCCATTAACACTGCAATGATGTTACTGTCAAAATCCCCGAGCTGCCACATTCCAATGCCTGTTTGGGTACAGAAAGGGAGAATTTAGCATAGCCAGTGCACCTCACCACGTCTTTTGGACGCTCGTCAATTATTGTGCAACGGGTTGAAGCATTCACAACCAGCAGCATGGTGGCATAGTGGTTCACATTACAGCCTCGCAGGATGCAGGTGACTATGGAGTTTGCACATTTGTCCCCATGTGGTTCCCCCACCCCTCCCCGAGTGCTCTGGTTTCCTCTGAAGATGTGCAGGTTAAACTGATTGGCCTTGGTGTCAGGGAGATTAGCAGGTAAATACATAGGGCCATGGGAATAGGAGCTGGGTGGGATTGTTGTCAGTGCAGGCTCACGAGCCCCATGGCCTCTTTCTTTACTGTAGGGTTTCTATAATTCTAACTATTTTCAGCTAAAGGTGCTGAGTAGATGATCCATCTTGGCTACCTCCTGAGATCCTCAGCATCCCCGATGTCAGTCTTCAGCCAAGTCAATACACTCCACTTGATATTCAAAAGCTGAAGTCACTGGATACTGCAAAGGTTTAGGTCCTAACAATATTCCAGCAATAGTACTAAAAGCATGCTCCAGAACTAACCAAATTGTGCCTGTACCAAACTAGTATCTACTTGGCAAATTGTCCAGGTATTTCCTATACACAAAAAAAAACAAATTTAAACTGGTCAATTATCCTCCCACCAGACTCCTTTCAATCATCAGCAAAGTAATGAAAGAGATCGTCGCAAGTGCTAGCAAGAGACATATGTTTAGCAACAAACTGCTCACTAACACTCACTTGGGATTCCATCAAGGCTGTCAAGCTCAACCTCAGCTTAGTCCAAACAGGGATAAAGGTGAACTTAACAGGGAAACTGAGCATGACTACTGTGATGTCATACTCGGTCAAATGCTACCTTGATATCAATCAGCCTGAGCAAAACTCGTCCATGGGAATAGAGGGAAAACTCTCTACTGGTTGGGGTCTTCCCTAGCACAAAGGAAGACGGTGTGGTTGAAGATCAATCATCTCACGCCCAGGACCTCACTGGAGTTCTACAGGGCAGTGGCCCAGGTCCAACTGTCTTTAGTGATGAAACAGGAACTGCTCAGATAAGAGCATCCTTAATTAACGATGTGAATTTCTTGGCAGGCAATGCTTCATTAAGAAAATAGTTCTGCTTGAAGCAGGAAAATTTCTAGTAAGAGAGAATAAATTGAGGATCTGAATTGAAGTGTGATGAAATAGTATGTATGATAACAGTCTAAAATAAATTATCGACTGAGGTTAATGTGTACATACTTATACTCGGTCAAATGTCTATAGGAGCCCAAATACTCTTTTAATTAAATCTTACATGTCTAAAAGCTAATATATTGGACAATATTGGTGGTAGGATAAAATAACCTTGCAGTTTGTCGGAAGATCACAAATATTTAATACTCATGGCAACTCAGTTTACTGAGATTTTAATCAAAAAAATCTGTTCACACATTTATTCAAGTCGGTCATTCCAGCCACTGTATTTATTGTTTTTAATAGTTACAGATGAACAGGTTCACTCCATATACAATTACCAATACAGTTTTTACAGTTTGTATTACAATACATCACTGCTATTTGTTTATTTACAGAGCACTTATGTACATAAAAATCTTCCAATTAATTCAGTGCAATGTCAATATTTTTTACAAGAATTTACAAAATAAGATGTAATGTAGTTACTCATAAATTAATAAATTCTGCAGTTATTAATGATTTAATTAAATAAAAAATATTTTTCAACCATTGTATTTATAACGGACTTGTAAGAACACACAATACAGCAGTAGATTGCACTATCTGCCCTTACTGTAGGGCTGTGGTTGAGAGGGTGGTTTAAAATATTAATTTCTCACACTCAGGCATTTTGTTTTAAACTCTTGTATAACATAAGAAGAGGAACAATTCTGGAAACACAATGTAAAATTGTTGTTGTTCTGTTCATAATGTGCACCTGTAGTTTAATCAGGATATTTAGAATACACGTAACTGTTGAGTGCATGATCTCTGCTTTAATGTTACTGTGTGTCGAGAAAGCATGGCTAGATTGATTAAGAACACCAAGCAACGAGGCACAGAATTTAGCCATCACTTCTAGAATCAGTACATGAGAATTGTGTTACACATTGACTGTAATGCAAAGAAACAAACTGAAACAAACTAGTTGTTCCATGTTACATTGTATTTGCCAATGTTCCTCTTCAACAGAGTTTAATTAGTAGTCTTTATATGAATACACACACATATATATATATATTTAAGACCATCTGAAGTAGCTGTAGGATGTTGCAGGATATCAATAAAAATCACATTGGGCGGGAATTGCAATAACCTGTAAAGGTAAAACACTGTTCAATTATAGTACCTAACCCTGGATATCAAATATTTGTTCCAGTTTTGAATATAGTAAAATAGATCAACATATCATCTGTTTCTGCTAACTAGGTTGTTTTTTTGGTGCCAAAAAAAGTTCTGTTTGAAAATGCATCAAGGTTTTTGGATGCTTTGCAGCTCAAGTAATGAAGTGTTAAAAATCCAAACTAATATTAAAGTAAAAAACAGAAATCCTGGGTTCAAAGTATTTATAATGTAATACCGACTTGAACAAATCATACATTGTGGAGCAGTGCTGAAAATGCAGATGAAATTTAAATGTAATACCATCAAAACCTTTAACAATCAGGTTTTCTAGTTTCAGCCTATTGAAAAATATTAAACCTATGACCCAAAGATGGTTTATTCTATATTCACAATAAATATGAATTGGTAAAAGAACAGAAAATGCCAAGCTCAGTGTAGCATAATCTGTTTTAAATTATTTCTATGCTTAAAGAACATGCAAGTCAACAGAACAGCAAGGAAAATTCAAGAAACACAACCCAACTTTACATTACCTTTTTAATTGTTTAAAATTGGTTCAGTTCAATTCATTCTTTGTATCAATAGTTTTAAATAATCATGGCACGTATTTTGTAATTTTTCAGGATGTTACATTAAACAGAAGAAATTGATTCTGGAGAATTTACACAAAGGTTTTAAAATAGTAATTTTCCTACAACTATATAACATTAAAAATACAAGCTGAAGTAGTAGTTAAAAAGGTAACAAATGTAAACTGTGTTTCATGAACTATTCACTCCAAATTCACCAGGGGAAAATATAGTCTACACAGTTAATGGTAACTCTGTTAGAGTTAAAATGCTGTAGCCCAAGTTTTAGTAGGTTTAAATTTCTTTCTGCCTTGCTACCATTCTGGTCTCATCAACACAATGCATGAAACAGTTTAAGAAAAGGAGGTAGCAGATCACATTGGCTACTGACACGTTGCAAATAACAACTGGAAAATCAGTATTACCATCTGTTTTCAACTTCTACATGTTTTTCTTGTGCTTCATAATCACATAAAAGATAATTTGCAGAAGCAGTACATTGAGCAGAAATCCTGTCCAACCCTGAAACTTTCATCATGGAGTGTTTTGTTGCCACAGTCATTCTGGAATTTCATGGCATTTTGCAAATGGAAGAACACATTCATTGCAGAATACAGTACTTCCTATAATCAGATTCAAAATCTTCATCCATACTGCTAGTGTCTGCCATCTTCTTGCCTTCTGTCTTTGGCAGGAACTGTGCATAGTTCACACCTTGTTGTTCATAGAAAAGGATATAGGCTGAGTCAGTATCAATTTCATCAGGATGTACCTCCTGAAATGGAGAAAAAAAAAATGCCAGGGGTAGTAGTAAAAGTGGGTGCAATTTTGTCTTTTAAAAAACACTGAAACAGTTACATGGGTAAAATTGGTATAGAGGGATATGGGCCAAACCCAGGCAATTGGTACTGACTTAATGGTAAAAACTGGGCAGCGTTGACAAGTTGGCCCAAAGGGCCTGTTTGCATACTGTAAACCTCATGACTCGATTTGGTTCTACTTTCTCAGAAGACAAAAGAAATTTGGTATGCCTACTACCATGCTCTCCAATTTCTACAGATGCACCATAGAAAGCATTCTTTCTGGCTTTTTCACAGCTTGGTATGGCTCCTGCTCTGTCCAAGGCCCCAAGAAACTATAAAGGGTTGCGAACAAAGCCCAGTTCATCACTCAAACCAGCCTCCCACCCACTGACACTGTCTACACTTCCCACCGTCTCGGAAAAGAAGCCAGCATAATTAAGGACCCCATGCACCCTGGACGTACTCTCTTCCACCTTCTTCCATTGGGAAAAAGATACAAAAGTCTGAGGAGACATGTACCAACCAAATCAAGAACAGCTTCTTCCCTGCAACCTGACTTTTACATGGACCTACCTTGCATTAAGTTGATCTTTCTCCACACCCTAGCTATGACTGTAATGCTACATTTTGCACTCTCTCCTCTATGAATGGTATGCTTTGTATAGTGTGTAAGAAACAATACTTCTCACTGTATGCTAATACATGTGACATTAATAAAATGAAAAATTGCTTCAGTCATAAGAAGCACAGGGAGAGAAAGATTAGTAGAATAAGACAGAATGGCATTCTCAGTCAAGAAATACAGAGTCATAAAACAGAAAAACATTATCCTTTTTGGTAATAGATAGTAAGAATGGTAAAGGAATAGGCACAATTAGGGACCATTTAAAGGATTTACATGGAGACATGCATGGCAAAGGTATTAAATGAATAATCTTATCAAGGAAGATGCTACCTGGAGCATGGTGAAAAAGGAGGAAATTCAGTCATTAGAACAGTTCAAAACTAGCAAGGAGGTATTGGGTAGACTGCCTGTACTTAAAGCAGACAAGGAACTGGCACCAGATGTGAGGGAAGTGAATCTGGAAAATGCAGAGACACTGGCCATAGTTTTTCATCTTCCTAGGTAATACCATAAGACTGGAAAATTGCAAACATCATGTTCTTTTGCTCACAAAAAAGTGAGGATTAACTCAGCAACTACCAATCAATAAATTTAACTTCAGTGGTGGGGAAACTTTGAGAAAATATAATTCAGGATAGAATTAATAGTCGCATAGACAAATGTGGATTAATCAAGGGAAATTACATTTAACTAACTTGGAGTTTTTCGAAAAGATAATAGGGAAATGATGAGGACAGTGCTGTTGATATGTACATTGACTTGCAGAAAGTATTTCATATGGGTACATGGTGCAGCAGAGAAAATTTTTAACTCATGGACTAAAAGGGACAGCGGCAACGTGTTGACAAAATTGGTTGAATGACAGGAAACAGATTAATAGTTAATGGATTTTTTTTAGGCTGGAGGAAGGTTTATTGTGGAGTTCCCCAGGAGATGGTATTGAGATCCTTGCTTTTCCTGATATAAATCATCTAGACCTTGTTGTACAAGGAACAATTTCTAAATTTGGAAACAATACAAAATTTGGAATATAAACACTTTGAAGAGAATAGTGTAGAACTTCAAAAGATCAGACAAATTGGTGGATAGGTGACTGATGGAATTCAATATGGAGAAATGTGGTGATACATTTTAGTAGCGAGAACATGGAGACACAGTATAAAATAAAGGGAGAGCATGAGCAGAAGGATCTGCATGTATAAGTCATTAAAGATGGCAGCAAAAATTGAGAGATCACTAGTGAAGCACACTATACCCTAGATAAAAGCAAATTACCACAGATGCTGGAATCTGAAACCTAGGATACTATATCCTATGTTTTATTCGAGCAAGGAAGTTACGCTAACTTGTATATCAGACATTAGTAAGACCGGAGCTTGAGAACAGCATACAGTTAAGGAGGTTGTGAAGGCATTGAAGAGAGTGCAGAAGAGAATGGTTCCAAGGGTGAGGAATTTCAGTTATGAAGATTAGCGAAGTTGGCACTTCACAAGGAAGAGGAAATTTGATAGAGGTAATCATGAGGTGGCTGGACGGAGTAGATAGGGAGAAACTGTTCCTGCTTATAAAAGGATCAAGAATGAAAGGGCACAGATTTAGAGTGATTTGCAAAAGAAGCAGAAGTGATACGAGAAAAAACTTTTTCCACACAGTGAAGGTTTAGAGTGTGAAATGCATTGCTTGAGACTGGTCAAGGCATGTTCAAAGCATTCAAGACAGAATTAGATGATTACTTGAAAAGAAACAATCTTCAGGGTTATGGAGAAAATAGAAGAATAACATAAGGTGAAATGCTAATTCAGAGAGCCAGGCAGACATGATGAGCTGAACGGCCTCCTGCATTGCAATAATTCTGAGACTTAATACATTTACACGGTCTTTAAACAAGGGTTGAGGTCAGCTCAGTTGGAGGAAGTTTGAAATTAGGGAATAGTCTTTACAGACCTATTGTACCAGCTCCATCCTTTTATAAGCAGAACTTTTGGTTCCAGGATAAAAACTATATCAATATTTGATAGTTCCTCATGCCATCATCATTCCTTTCAGTCTAATGTTGATAAAATTGGAGCTACCCTCTTTTGTTGCAATATCTCTTCCATTTCTCTGAAGTCCATTCACCTTTACGGCTGCTAATTTGAGCTTATTTTGGTATTCCAAAACCTTTTGCTTCTGTTTGAGCCAGAAGAAATCTGAGTGCCCATATCTTGGTCATTTAATATCTTTAACATTTTAAAATACTACTCCACATCTGCCCTTGCATCTACAACTGCTACAGAAACCAGTCATTCATGTATTTACTGTATTACAGCCCTACTTTTCCAATATTCTTCACTGCCCATGCTTTGCAACTTCTTCAACTCCATTACTTATCTGTGTCCGAAAGGATCACCTCTTTCACCCTCTCCAATGATACAACACCATATATATTATCTATTTCTCTGTAACAAGGGTTTCTCTAACAGGTCTTCCTGTCCACTTCTCCTGGACTGCTCAATTTTGTATATCTCAATTAAGTCTTTCCATACTCTCCTCAATTCCAAAGAAAACAATAGTTTCATAGCTAAAATTCTCCATTTCTTGCAAACCCTTGTAAATAAAAGAAAATCTTCTTTGATGGTACTTTTATTAATTGACTACCAGCTTTGTCATTCTTTATTCTTTGCACAAGAGCAGTATCTTAAACAATAGAAGTTGTTGAGTTTTCCACATGTGTATATTTTGGACATAGACCATGGCATATTTGCTGAGATACCAGAACTAGTGTGTTTAATTTAAACAATTAACATGTTATAGCCGAAGGGATATGCAAGACAACACAGAACTGCTCCATAAACATACCTTACAGCTACTATCATTGTAGCAGTACCATTTTTCATTTGGGTTTTTGGCATATGTGACATAGTGGCCTCCTCCCAAGATTCCTGAATGGCACTAAAACATAAATTAAAAAAGAAAGTTTTTATTTGGAAACAGGTAGAATTTTGCTGCTTTTATTATGTGCAGAAGTGTGTGTCTTGGTCACAAAATCATATACAATAAAATAAATCAGCAATATCGACATGCTTCAAAATAAAACAATTTAGAAAATGATAGCAGTGTAACTCAACATTAAAATGTTCAAGCAGATTTTAAAAAATAAAATGTCACATTAACTTACATGAGTTTTTAGACCCTTTTTGAATGAGGGGAGAGACCAAAAACGCCCATGGAAAATTAACCTTGTTACTAAAATTAAAGAAAAACTATAGAAGAGATACCCATTAAAGTTAATCTAGTTTATATTCCCATTATCCACTTAAATTATAATCTAGAATATTTAGTTTTGAAAGGTGCTACCCAGCATGATTTCTGAAGTGAAATCAGTGAAAAATCTGACTGACTTTTTCGAACACACTAGAATGAAGAATCAGGGAATTGCAATAGATATCTGATTAATTTTCCAAAAGGAAAAGTGAAGAAGTGTCTCATAAGGGGCTGTGCACTAAAAATCAATTCTAGTGGTATTATCAGTGATACAGTGCAATTGTTCATAAATCAGCTAAAGGCCCAAAGCCAAAGGGTTTTAAATGAGATTAATTCTCAATGAAGTTTGGTCACTGGTGTACTGCTCCAGGTTCAGAGCTTGGATTTGGTTTATAATGTGCATTAAGAGTCTGGAACAATGTAATTATTAAATCTGTAAATTACATGACATGATCCAGTGCAGTTAGGACCTCAAAAAAGGGAAATATCATGGAACTGAATTTGGTTATATTATGAGTCCATTTAAGATCACCAGGTATCTTTCAATATAAATGGGCAGTTATGTATCAGAACACATGGTGTTAATGGCTTATTTCTGACCTAGAGAAATAACTGAACTGTCAGCCTTCACTCCATGATAATTAAACTGGCTTTCAAATACTTAAAAGAAATGTTGATGCGGCAAACACACTGATATTACAGCCTGAGAACTTATCCTCATAGCATGGAAGAGTGCTGGTTCAATTAGTCGCTGAGAAATATGCAAGTGGTGGCTGGAGGAGGGGAAGTGAAAAATCATTTTGCTTGTGCAGTACTGTGCACTTCCCTATGGTGAGACAAAATGTGCAAAGGTAAGGTTCTGTGATCAAGCTACCCAAATGAATAAAGACATAAATTCAGATTCATTTGGGAAAACAGGAAAATAAATTAAGATTAGGCCTGGTTATATAGAATCATAGAATTCCTATAGTACAGGAGATCATTCAGCCCATCGAGTCTGTACCAACAACAATCCCATGCAGGCCCTATCCCCATAACCGCACATATTTACTCCACTAACCCCTCTAACCTATGCACCCCAGGACACTAAGGGGCAATTTAGCATGGCCAATGCACCTAACCCACACATCTTTGGACTATGGGAGGAAAATTGGAGCACCAGGAAGAAACCCACACAGACACAGGGAGAAAGTGCAAACTCCACACAGTGACCGAAGCCAGGAATTAAACCTGGATCCCTAGCACTGTGTAGCAGCAGTGCTAACCACTGCATCACTATGATTCTTCCCACTTTGTTTACTTTTGTTACACTAGCAACTAAACTTTGTCTATTGTTTACCTTGGTATTCTTTAAGATGGTTCATTAAGGATTAATACTTTCCGTCAGTCACAGAAAATAGTTTACCTCCATTATCATCTCAGAATATAGATGTATATGACTAGGTATTTAAAGTAGTGGTGAACCCACAATTCAAATGTGACTCCTATGAATTCATTTGTAATTTCTTTTAAAAGTTGGGAGCTTCTCAAGTTTGAAGAACATAGTTGAATTGTTTATGTCTCATTCATGTTTAAAAAAGCTTCTCAGCTTCCCTGCTTCAAGTTAGGTAGCTCATCTTATCGAACGAGATGTATGGGGATGACAGGAGACAAAAAAAAAAGACTCCAAGACACCATGGAAAGGTTAAAATTTGAGGATCATTTGTCCCGTCCTGTCTTATAAGACATTGATGTGATTCTAGGCATGAGACCATGTCAAACCAGGGGCCACCATCACATACTTCTAGGATTGATATTGATGATGGCACTATGTTAAAGGTTTATGCTTAGCAGGAGCTGTACAAATTTGAGAGTGAAGCCATCAAACATCGTTAACAAGCTTGTCAGTATTTTCACATGGGGAACTTGTCCAATCTGCTGACTAATACTAACTTTCAATCAGTTAAAAGATACCTATATAAATTTTGTCAGAAGAGTTACAAAGCATCTTAGCATTGAAATGTTTATTGGAAAACTATTTAGTTTACTCAATTAGATTTTAAAAATAAAGTACTTACAGAAATTGCATATAAGTTATAGAGAGGCTTCAAAATGAGTGGAGCTCTTTGGTCATCTGCAGTTACATCTTCATTTGTGAGACTTTCACATTCTCCATTATGACTGCAATTTCTAAATCCATTCTGTTGTTTATTGTGACATACTCCATTGGCTAAAATCAATTCATTGTCTTGTGCTGTTACAACCTCCTGCATTATTCCCGCATGGTCTCCTCCTGAACAGTTTGCCCTATCAGTGACATCTACCACTTGGCCCAAATGGGCATTTCTGACATTCTTCATCTCCAACATTTGATCCATATCACAAATATTCTCCTTGCTGCTGTCTAGATTTTCTTTACTGTTCGACAATTTGTTCTTGCCAAGTTGCGGTAAGCGCAGTCGACCTCTGTTTTTTCCTTGTTTTGGGCTATTAGTAGGGCTGTTGCTTTTGTTTGATGAATTATGATTTTTCCTTCCTGAAGTTGGAGAAACTGAAATTAAACACAAAAATTGAAAATAATTATTCCTCCCCATGAAGTCTATTTAGTTTTATCAAAAGCTTCTGTTAAGTAACTAAATACATGCTGTAAAATTATGGCTAAGCTGTGAAATTTAACTTATACTGCCATTACAGCTGAAAATTGCAGTGGCACTCAATTTTTGTTTAAATCTAGTCACTATATAATCATAAGAACATAAGAAATAGGAGCAGGAGTAAGCCATCTAGCCCTTCGAGCCTGCCCCGCCATTCAATAAGATCATGGCTGATCTGTCGTGGCTTAGATCCACTTTCCTGCCCTCTCCCCATAACCCTTAATCCCCTCTCTTATCAAAAACCCATCAACCCGCGTCTTAAAAATATTTAGCGAGGCAGCCTCCACCACTTCAACGGGCAGAGAATTCCAGAGATTCACCACCCTTTGAGTGAAGAAGTTCCTCCTCAACTCCGTTCTAAACCGCCCCCCCCTTTATCTTGAGGCTGTGTCCCCTAGTCCTACTGTCCTTTCTGAGCGGGAAGAGTCTCTCCACCTCTATCCTATCCATCCCATTCATCATCTTATACGTCTCAATGAGATCTCCCCTCATTCTTCTAAACTCTAACGAGTACAAGCCTAGTTTATTCAGCCTCTCCTCATAGCTCAACCCCCTCAACTCCGGTATCAGCCTAGTAAACCTCCTCTGCACTCCCTCCAAGGCCAAAATATCTTTGTGCAGGTGCGGCGCCCAAAACTGCACACAGTACTCCAGCTGCGGCCTCACCAATGCCCTATACAACTGCAGCAAGACCTCCCTACTTTTATATTCAATCCCCCTCGCTATGAAGGCCAGCATCCCATTCGCCTTCCTGACCACCTGCTGCACCTGCAAGCTGGGTTTTTGCGACTCATGCACAAGGACCCCTAGGTCCCTCTGCACCGTCACCTGCTGCAGTTTTTCGCCACGTAAGTAATAATCCTTCCTACCATTATTCCTACCAAAGTGGACCACCTCATACTTGCCAACATTAAATCATCTCCAGCAACAACGTAATTCAAACTGAATTTTAGATGACAGGTAAGCAGGTGTATGGCCTAAAAACATATACAGTAACATATACAAAAACACAATAAATTAATTACCTTTTAAATTCAAAATACTCAAATTTACACCAGCTTGTAGTTCAGAGCCACCGGTCCCTGTTTCCTGGGGGTTTTTCAAATCTAGTTTCTTCAGTTCCACTTGTGCAGTATGCTGTTCAGACTGCACTGAATCCCGTGGCACTAAAAATGCACTGGGGTCAAAACCTTCACGGGGAAATTTAACAATCTTCTGTGATTTAATCCAACGGCCATTAACAAATTGAAATCTTTTCAAGTGAATTATCTAAAAATAAGCAAAATGCAAATAATACAAGGTTAATATACCAACAGAGAACTAACCTGTTTTTGATTCTTAAATGCTGAGACTTGCTTTTGTAGCCTCTTAAATTTCTTATTTATCAATTTACTCTACGTATTAGTAATAACGTATGAATAATGAACGCCCTTTCCAGCTTTCAGAACTTCCACATTTTCTGGCTTGCAACATTCAGCAAAATGAAAAATAACTATTTTAATGTTGAGTAACAATAAGTAAAATTACTGAAACCTCAGACCATAAATAAAATTAGTTCTTTACGTTATGCATTGGGGAGAAATTGGTATTTCAATTTTTATAAGTGCAAGATTCTATAAGACTATTATATTTTGGGTAAAGTGGAGGAATAAAGGGGGTTCGTGTGATCTGTCCTGACTTTTGCCTGACAGCAAGCTAGTTCTTAAAGGTTAAGGGGGACTCAGGTTGTTTTACTTTACCTTTGGACAATGGCCAGGACGTTTGCAATGACTGTGGGTAGACTGTCTGACTTGAACTTTTCCTTTTGTGTTGACAGAGATTGGAGAATTTCCAACTCTGCACATTCACATCCATGGAAGTGGCTTTGAACTTTTCAAATTTTCAGTCCGGGGTGGGGGTGGGGGAAAGAAAGAATGCTGGGTTATAATTGGAGTTAAAGGCCGGCCCTAATGTTGGTCGGCAACTTGCAGCGGGTATTAAAAGCAGGCCTGAGAGAGGGCCATTTCTGAGATAGGAAATTCATGGTGATGTGTCAGAGCAGGGAGATATCACTAACTTGTCATACAAATGTGAACAATGTAAACGTTGATCACAGTTAGCTGACCCTGAAATGAATGGTGCATTATGTGATTTCCCTAGGAAAAAATTGTTACTGTTGCTGCCAATTCATAGTATATTGCACTGAAGCACTTAAACCTTCAAGTACCAAGACAAGACGCAATCATGGAGATGGCACCATCTTGGCACCTCCACCTAATAAAAATATTCTGAAGTAACAAAGTTAGTTATGTCTCAGTTGAGGGGCAGTGGTGATGCAGTAGCATTGTCACTAGATTAGCAGTCCAGAGACACAGGGCAATGCCCTTACTGCTTATTATTTTGAGGGCTCCTAAAGGATGGGTCATTAGCCAAGCTCTGAAGTGCCCTAGAAACCAACCACAGAATTGCAAAGGTGGATGAAGTAGCTGGGAGTTGGGAAGGAGTTATGGTAGCTACTAAGGAACCTTGTACAGGCTTGAAGGAAACAATGTTACGGTCAAAAACTACTTGTACATTAAGCAGGAGAAAGGACTTTTAGTTAACCAAGGTATTCTGATGCTCTGCTGGAGCTTTTATGACAACTTGGGTGCAATCAATGAGAACCTACAGTACGAACAGCCTACTAATTGGGTAAAAACTGTAGCTCACTGCATCCGAGTCCCCAGATCAAGAAGAAAATCAATGTGCTTCCCCCACATATGCAAACACAGCATCAATTAGTGCCTTAATGCAGCTGTGCACTGCAAATTAGGATGTACCAAACAGGTCTCTTGCTAGGATAAGTCTGAGTTATGAAAATTGGGAGACACAGCCATGACACGGCATGGGGATTCAGAGTGTGATTCAAGGTGTTGCTGGGACATATGTCAATGACCAATTCACAGCTTAAACTCAGTCGCCTTTAACACTGTTCTTCATATTGAGGTATGATGTTTAAGCTCTGTACACCCAAACCACAGGCTAATAGTCATTTTTTTCTTGTTCATCTCTTCTTCCTTCATGGCACTTGTGGTGTTGCCACTTCCTCCTGATGTTCTGCCCTCCTTCTGCATACACGGACTTGCTTCCATGGTGCCTGAGTGAGGATGCCACACCCATTCTATACCTTCCTAAAGCACCATTCTCTAACTTAATATTCTTCCTGCCACCTGAGTGCATGAGACAGCATGGGCAAAAATAATTGCCCTGCCAGGTCCAGCAGCCCCAACCTCTGACTCCCTTGGGTTGAAAGCAGACAGTTGTTAATGAATATTTGCCACTTCTGAGGCAGTTGATACAACTTTGCACTAAATTACAAAAAGGTTCCTGGACCTCTCCAAACAAGTATTCTAACTATCCAAACAAATTCCTGAAGTTCAGAATCCTCCTACCAGATGTTTCACACACCTAGGTCAACAAAATGGGGTGGCAGTGGTTAGCACTGCTGTCTCTCAGTGTCAGGGGCCTGGATTCAATTCTGGCCTTGAGTCATTGTTTGTGTGGAGTTTGCACACATTCTCCCTGTGTCTGTGTGGGTTTCCTCTGGGTGCTCTTGTTTCCTCCCACAGTCCAAAGATGTGGGGGTTAGGTTGATTGACCATGATAAATTGCCTAGCGTCAGGGTGATTAGCAAGGTAAATGTGTGGGTTTGCAGGAATAGGGCCTAGGTGATATACTGGTCAGTACAGACTCAATGGGCCGAATGGCCTCTTTTACTGTTGGGATTCTATGATGTTCTAAAATTTCACAAGTGGATGCAGATGATATATACGGGCAACTGCTTCCAGAGAACACGTATGCATGAAACAAAATCCACCCATATATAAAAGGTACGACTTCTAGATTCTGGCCTCCTCTGCCATTTTCACAATATTGTTGTGAAAACCCAGGCCTCCAAGTCTCTCGCTGAGTTGATGGGAATGTCAGAATTTATAAATGCATATAATTTAAACTGTCCATTCAATTCCAAGATAGAGAGAGTCGGGAGTCTAGAAGATAACAAATTAGCATTTCTACCTGGATACAAGGCCCACGTGATTCAGGTTGTTATGGATAAGGGCTTTGCGCGAGAAGAGATGATAGGGACCAATTGCAGGGTGGGGGTACACGTTTTCAAGGACATCCTGAGTCTCACTGACAGGGCAATCTACAAGAATCTGAGAACAGGAGCAGAAACACAAAGGCAGCCCATCTCTGTTGTTCAGATGGGACTTCATGCTTGGATTGAAGAGACCAGATTTGGGATTTAAATGAGCTGGAAGATTAGCATAGCTTGGCTGGAGGGAAGAATCTCCAGGGTAGCTCTCGTTGCAAAAAGTTCATCTGGGGAGTACAAGTTTTTCAGCTGGAAAAGGAAAATGAAACAAGTCATCTGGAGCTGAGAATAACTTGATAAAATCGATACCTGGTGAATGAAGTGTCCACTTAAGGGACAAAGTATAACTGTAGGGTGGAGGATTTGCATTCGCTTTTAAAGTCACACAAGGGAGTTTTTTCAGTAGTTTAAAATAAAGTTGCCTACAAAAGTAGTGTTAGTCAAGGTTACATTTAGTTTATTCATTTCGGTGAATGTCTTAAAACTTGAAATCTTATCATATACTCCTTTCAATCATTCACTAGAATTTAATTAACTTTTTAATAGTTAGTGTACCTTAGGCAGATTGTAATACAATCTTATGTTGATTAACTGATCAAGTGACTTTAAGTATATTACCAGAATTGGTGGAAGTCTCCAAAGATCAAGCTTCTTCGTAGCAAGGCGATGGGTCTTGCATTTTGAACAATAATAGAGCTCATCTTCCCCCAATTCCTCCTCACTAGTGAATGCCCGGAGACAGCTGTCCAAATTAATGGGCTCCGCTTGAGCTCGTCGACTCTGCTCAACACTTTCGTGCTCCTCACAGATCTAGCAATATAGGACAATTAAAATGCATGGAGTTTAATCTTGGTCTCTGCAATATTTTTGCATTGCATATTGTCCATTTGATTGTTCTGGCAGCATCAATTCTATGATTACAATAATAGTGTGAATGTACTATTTAGACACCAGGGAGGCAGTAAAATCAATAAAAGATGGAGCAACAAAAAACGTATCAACTGGTAAAATTAGCCTATGGATTAAGTGAAATATTTACCCTCTCTTGTGATGTTTGATAGCGAAGATGTAGAGCAGTTGGATCCCAGTCAATGGCTATGTAAGCATTCCCAACAGAAGCGCGTTCATCAGAACAATCAATCTTGCATCCTCTGCAAAATCTACACCAGAACAAAAGTTAAAAAGTTACGCAAAAATGCTGTTCAGGACAAATGTGCTACAAGTGTAACTATATCAATAATGGGCCAACAAATTACGCGGATCAATTTTAACTTTTTTTCTGCATGTTGCTATACTTTAAATCTTGATATACCCAAAATAACATGCATTTCTTCAACTGCATTTTCTTATCACCAAACAAATCTGGATAGAGTTGGGAGGTTATGGTTATATGGAATTTCACGGTCTTCACCAATATTATTCTCTGGTGAGCTGATAAGACAAATGAAATACACCTGACTTTGGAATATATCCAAATTCTTCCACAGACAACAAGGATTGGTGACGAGGCAATGACTACTTAAGATTGACAACTTGACAGTCAAATAAACATCAATTAAGGTTGACATTGTTCTCTTGTTTGTGGAAGTGCTAAACTAACAGACTATGCATACAATAATGCTCCCTAAAATGCACAGTCATCTCTATGTAAAATTTGGTCAATCATAAAACTATGTAAATTTTCATTATCGTTTAAATATTGATTGAAATAAAACTAGCTAGCTTTTTTCTCACCTGTACCATGAACACCATGAACATGTATTTCCATCTTTGTGAACAACTCGAAGAGTGAATGGATATTGATAGCCCATACTGTCATCACTAGAATACAGATACATAATATATTAACTGGGAAAACAAATGTTTGGTGTAATACATTGAAAGATTACTTGTAAGATAACATAGTAAATTTGAAATGATAAATCTTTAACCCTTTGAACCAAAGCAACTTTGACAATGAAAATGAACAGATAATTTGTCATTCAACATGGCTAGTGGCACCAGTAAACTGCTAAGGGGGTGGTTATCCCTAATTCTTAAGCCATTGTGCCATCCTCTTTTAAGGTTAGTCCACAGTGCTCTTCCGCAAAATTGACAAGGCACTATTTCAATATGCAAAATCAATGCAAATGATATGCAGATTAGCACAGACCCAATTCTGATTTTCAAGGTAAAAAGTGTGATTTGCTCAGATCACTTGCACAAGGAGGATTGGATCAAGACCTGAAGGAAGAATTCCCAAAAAATTGAGCAGAATTTTTTTTAAAAAAAACAATATAGCTGACTGTGCTTGCAAACAATAATGGGTTGAAAGGCTAACAACACTTAGCAATGTAGTTTAATTTCAGAGATTTTTAATCTGGATTTTTGCCAGCAAGATTAATTATTTGTGGTCAAAATTACAAATTATGCAATTAAGAGATTGCTCTTTTTTTAAAAAAAGAGTAGGATGAAAGGAAAAAGCCAAAGCAATTTTAATTGCAATGGTTGACACCACAGGCCCAAGTACAGCTTTCTGATCATGTTCAATGACACCACAGAACAGGATCAGCTTTGTAGGGTTTGCTCAAAATTGAGCTAGAAATAACCTTTATTGCTGGGATCACACTACAATGACAGTCAAGGAAACCACAAACTTTTATGCCATAGGCTCATTTAAGTACAAAATCTAACTATATCCTGTTTAGCTACATTACCAGTTATATAATTGATCAGGATTGCATTAAAAGGTTTTTGTAGCAATTATAATTTCCATCCAATGGATAACTTGTTTGTATGTAGAATTATACACCAAAGTCAACAGAACTACAGACAACAGCATAATACAAGCATCAAACTGCTAGTTCAGCTCAACATACAAGTTATAAGGTTTTGTTAGGCCTTTGTGGCATTTGCATAAAACTGCCATGGGTGCTAGCTGTTGCTCTGCATCCAATGTGCTTTCTAAATTTCATGGTCACACAGCAACTTGGATGTTTCTGCATTGGCCAAAGGTTGGCTCCTTTGACAACCACTCAGAAAATTTCAAATGACCAGACACAACAACAAGAAATGGAGGGAACAGTAGCAAAGTTTTATATAACGCAAAGTGTGACTGAAAGGTCCTACAGGACTGAACCTGCAGTTACTCTATAATAGTCCATTTTAGGGGAAATAAAAAGTCAGCAGTACTGACCAATCTTGAGCATGGTTGCTTGCTTCTTGGGGTGGCAGAGGGCTGGCAAGTCGTGAAACTTGTATCCATACAGAATCATAGAGGTCCTTCTTGCGGGTATGTACAGTGCAGGGCACGATAAGTGGCATGCCAAACAAGCTGGGGCGGTTTTTCTGAGAGGACAGAAAATACAATTCTGTCCGCATCTGTATAAAAGATAAGTATTTAAGCATTTAGGTCATTTTGCTTGGGTAAAGTGATCAATAGGATCCCAAAGTAAATAGGTTTTTCAAAAAAGGAATTATCAATACTTTTCCTCAGTAATTGACTATGTTACAGAAAAGATATCAAAAACTACTGCTATTTTCTCAGCCTGTGATTGATCTCAAATATCAAGGAATTTAAATGAACACAAAATCAGGAGAACAACACTGACACTAATTTCTGTATTTTCTAAATCTTAGTAACTGACCCTGGGTATTAAGCACATGTTCATTTTAGCAGCCAAGCTTTCTGCATATATAGAGATATCTTGTGGGTGTCACAAGATTAATGTGACCTGAATGATGCGGCTAAAATCTAGAATCTGGCTGGTTTTAACAAAGATAGCCAATTACTTTGGTGTTCAGGTTCAACCTTAAATATCAGTTTAGAAATGGACAGCTTCATTGAAGTACACAAGATAAAATTAGTATTTTGTTACAATAACAAATGCACAAAAGCTTAAGGATTATTACATTTGATCTACTACAGGCTATTTATTTACAATTGCTTTTAACTGAGAATTCACGTAAAGTTGTTTTTTTACAGCACACTTCTTTGAACTTTTTACGTATCTTAGCAAAATAAAACAGCACAAGAATAAATTACTTATATTTTGTAAAATTTAATGAATTGCATCTTTCTTGTCATCAGTAAAAGCTAGAATAAACTTGAGATTAATAGTTGATTAAGTTTTAAACAATGATTTTGCTTTGAAACATCATCTTACCATTTTTCTGTGAACTGCAATAATATATCCTATGAAAGGGCTATCAGTAACTGCTAGCAAATGTCCATTAGGCAGTCCATTAGAAAAATTCTTATCAATCCCAGCCGGCACCACAGTACTAGGAATTCCATTGGGAATGAGGTTTGGTTTCATTGGATTTGCATTTGAGGACTGGTTATGCCTTCCATTACTTAATGGCATCTGGGAGGAATCTAACAAAACATAATATGGCTCAATAACCGATGAGGAAATACATTAACAATCATAATTCCAACTTTTGCTCAAAATATAACACAAAAATTATGCTACCTGCAAGATGAATTTTGTCAAAAAATTCCAAAATATTTTTTCTGCCTTTGGGATTAACTGGCTGTGTATTATGGCTACTGCTAACAGGAAATTAATTTTAGTGCATTTGTACGATATTCCTCACTGCTATTTTGTAGCAATGTGAACCAATTTAATAAATGGATTACATGCCCCATTAGAATAATAGAGGGACAAAAACTTTATATTAAAACATTCAACTGTTGACATTACCAACAGTGACCTCTAGCCTATTTAACCTCCAGCATATTTCGACACCATAACAAGTTGTCGAGATCAAAACCAAATGAAAAAGTTCCTTTCTGTGATTACAAAGCCTCTTGCAACCCAATCAAATTGAGACTTTCCCTAGACTTTTATCAACTCATACAACTTGGCAACTGGGCTTTACTTACAGCAAGTTCAGTCAAATGATGTCACTTTTCTGTACTGTTCAAAGGCTAAGAAATACTCAAATATTTATCACTGTTTCTGTAAAAGGGTCACAGAACTGAAACATTATCTCAGTCTTTCTCCATAGATGCTGCCAGACCAGCTGGGTGATTTTGACAATTTTTATGTCTATTCCAACTTTTTGATCATGTT
The DNA here is from genome assembly GCF_965287045.1 of Carcharhinus amblyrhynchos. NCBI lineage: Eukaryota > Metazoa > Chordata > Chondrichthyes > Carcharhiniformes > Carcharhinidae > Carcharhinus > Carcharhinus amblyrhynchos. Next base: position 25,616,950 of record NC_137346.1, on the reverse strand, counting down.
AATATTAGCCATGTAGAATCTGATTTATGTAGATTGAAAGTTGCAAAATTGGAACTTGAGTCTTACCCCAATGTTTGCAAATATTAAGTTTTAGTATGTACAATTTATTCATATTACATTGATGCTAAAGCACATCTCATGAGATTATTTATTACCTGTTTGTACAGGAGAATTGGCGGAGGTTGGTGATCCCGGAACAGGAATCTCAAAAGCACAAAGAAAACCATTTACTGACAGTCGCACTTTCTGGTTATCTTGAGGAAAGTTCTGAAGATAAAATTCACCATTGGCTTGGTCACTAATTGATTTACAACAATTTTATTCCATCAAAAACACTAAAATGGGTTTTTCATTTGTTAATGTGAGGGTTATATGGGAGCTTGCATTTTTAACCAATTTAATAATCACGATAACATTTCTCAAACAGATTGCTTTTTTCTTTTAATTTTCTAAATTTAATTAGTTTCCAACTGTGCCTGAAGTTGTTACCACAGTAATATTTGCCTGGATTACATTAAGCATTTTAAGCCTTAGTTTTAAGCTCCGAAGAAACAAAATAATTTATAAATAAAGTAAAATACCAAGGCTCTCCCAACCCACTGTGCAACTCAAGCCGCACAGCAGGCTAAAAAGATACAAGTGGGAGCCTCTAGTAGGACTCATGACTGGCGTCCAGCAGATTGAGAATCTCCCAGGCCTTTTGTTTCCCTGCAATCAACCCTGAACTGGAAATTGGTGAGAGATCAATTATTATGTAGAAAGCACCATTTCATATGACTAGCAGGCCTGGGACAGTAGTCTCTGAGCCCACTTGTGAACCCCTCTACTCCCTCAAGCTGGGGGGAGGTCCCACCAGTGGGGTTTATAACTGCTCCTTCCCAAAAGGGAAAGCAAGTGTGCTCACTTCACTGGTGAGGCAGAGGCCGTTGAGGCCCCAGTGGGAGGTCGGGAGCAGGGGATACCCCTTGGATACTGCCAGCTTGGCACTGCAAGTTGGTTGGGCCAGAGCAGACAGGGAACCACCCACAATTGCTGGCCTACTCAACCCCCACCCTCCCACGGAATGCTGGAGATTTGTTCCGATACATATGCTGAAAAAACAGCCAGGAAATTCTCCAGTTTTCCCACCCATTAGGCAGTTCGTTTTTTTTTGTGAGAATCCCTGCCAAAGTCTTTAAGCTAGCTGCCCCATGGTATAGCTATTTCTGCAAAATGCATACTCACTTTTATGTTAGAACCATGAACCTCTCCCAACAAGATCTGTTCTGACTTCAGTCCACACAATTCGCTTAATTGTTTTTTCAGACCAGTGTATTTCTCATCCATGTTCAATCGTAAACCATATCGCACTGGTGTGGAACCATCCAATTTGATGACTGAAACACAGAATACATTTCACATCAATACATGAACACAGCTGTCATTTTTTAAGTTTTTACTAACATTGCACATGTCTCAATTTTAATAACCATTTTTCCCCCCCCAACTATTTCAAGTTTAATTAGTGTCACAAGTAGATTTACATTAACACTGAAAATCTCTTAGTCACCACAATCTGGTGCCTGTTCAGATACACAGAGGGAAAATTTAGCATGGCCAATGCATCCAACCAGCACTTCTTTTGGACTGTCGGAGGAAACTGGAGCACCCGAAGAAAACCATGCAGACATGGGAAGAATATGCAAACTCCACACAGACAGTGACCCAAGCCAGGAAATGAACCTGGGTCTCTGGCACTGAGAGGCAGCAGTGATAACTACTGTGCCACCATGCTGCCTTAGTGTTGAGGTTTAAAATGGGGAAAACATATTTCAACATTTTTCACCCCAGATCCGATTCCATTTTACGTTTGATTCAGATTTTTTTAATATTGGGTATACTTGGACACCAGTCCTGAAGTGCCTTAGTAAACTCTTTGAACTCTAGTTAGCTATCTTACAAAAATACACTATATACTTTCAATATATGAAAGTTGTAGTGAACATTTTCTGAAACTGAAGTCACTTAAATTGCATTCCATTTGCCAATTCTCTGTCCACTCAATCAAACCATTTGATATAATTCTGGAGTTATCAGCTGTTCTCTTCATTCATCAGCTATATGGCCAATTTTTGCATCACCTCCAATTTTCCCAATCATGCCTCCCACAATCAAACCAAAAACATGTTTTTTTATCCCTTGGATGTGGGCGTCGCTGGCTGGGCCATCATTTATTACCTATCCCGAACAGCTCAAACTGACTGACTTGCTTGACTATTTTGGAGGGCAGTTAAGAATCAACCACATCACTTTGGGTCTGGAGTCACATGTATGCCAGACCAAATAAGGCCAGTAGATTTCCTCCCCCAAAAGACATTTGTGAACCAGATGGGCTTATACGACAATTGACAAAGGGTTCATGACTATCATCAGACTTTTAATTCCAGACCTTTATTCGTTTCAAATTTCACCTTGTATCATAGTAGGCATTACCCAGACTCTCTAGATTAGTAGTCCCAGTGACAATACTTTAATATGACTGCCTTCCAATATTAAACATCCTGAAATTGTATGCTGGGGCTGTTGGAGAATAATGCCTGCTTTATGCTTTACTAATAGGATATACTTTAGTACAAATGAAACATAAATAACAAATTTGTAAAATTTTGACAAAGTCTTGCAAACATTTGAGAACTGGCCTGATAAGTAATGAACAGACAGCAGGATTTCACTGGTGTTCTTGCTGGTTAGCAAGTCTTGGGATGAGGTTAGTTCTTATGTGGAATCTAATACTTTTAAGGAGTTAAGACTGACATGGAGGAAAAAGAATGACAGGAAAAAATGATTGGACAGCAAGAGAGTGACAGCAACATTAACGATGAGAAATAACAGAAAAAAAATAAATATTCTAAAAATATCTTTCGGAATCAGTATGTGCTTTTTCAAGTATAACGGAATGGAATATAACACTCAATTTCAGCCAATTTCAAATCATATATTACTCAGAAAGACGAAAATCAAAACTTAATTCTCATCTAATAATTCAACTCAACTGAACACATTGCATATTTTTAATTTCCCACACTTTCATTGATAGGTGGGATAGCAAATTAGTGCAGAATTGTGAACAGTATTTCACTGTGTGGGCTCCACATTCAATTGAACCTGGGTTGAGATTGCCAACGTGAAAACACTTTGGATTTATATACCATTACTGATGGGAAACTTTAATTCCATCAATGTTGGCGAAGGTTGTTAAATTAAAGGATTGTGTGTTGACCCAAATGTGTCTTCCAAATAACTGAGGAAGAGGCACACGTCACTTCAAAAAAGTGTCAAAACTTGAGAAAAGTACAAATAGAAAATGCTAGAAATACTTAGCAGGTCAGATAGCATCTGAGGAGAGAAACAGAGCAAACATTTCAATTTAATGATCATTTATCAGAACTGAAGATCGATAGAAATGTAATAGGTATTCAGCAAGTGAAGTGGGGGAAGATGGGGAAAAGGAAAAGTCTGTCTTAGATGAAGGGCAAGAAAGATCAATAGACAAAAACAAAAGTTTAAAGTGGCAATGGGTATAGTAAAGGGAAAAAAAGGTGCCCAAGTGAGATGTGAGTGGTTGCATAGCAACAGCACAAAAGTGAAGGGGCAGGGGAATTTAATTTAAATGAGAAGCTGTGGCATCTCGTGTTTGCATAGAAATATACTGTAGAAAACAGAATTAGGATGATCCATTGAATATTTCTGGTGGGGTAGTCGATGAGGATAAGGAGAACCCTATCTTGATCTTGAAGGAAGAGGTGGTGGTAAGAGAAGTGTGTGTAATAGATTGGATGCAGTGGAGGGCCCTGTCAACCAAGCTGGTGTGGAATCCTCAATGTAGAAAAAGGAAGACACATTGAAAGCACAGATATGCACAGAGACAAAAAACATTCACTTCTGAGGGCATAGGAAAGACAGGAGACAGAATATCACAATTTCTACTTTGGCAGCATTCTGTTTGAAATTTGAGGGGATTTTTTTTAAAGTCTATTTAAGTCTTTTTAAGTCTAAAACAATCCTCTGTACTGGTCATGTTGAGAAGCAAGAGTGTGCTCTTTGTAGCAACATCTGGAGGACCCCAAAAAACAGTATTTATAAAAGGTATGTATTGAATTAATTCATCAGCAAAGGAATTCATGGCTGAAAATGATTTCTTTACCAATTTCACATTTTTCTGGAGTGAAAAAGAATTATGTTCTGACAAACCTGTGATTTCTAAGTGCATATAGCTATCCATGGGCAGAGGTAAAGACAAGAAGTTGAATGGATCAAATCGAACACTGATGTGACCGCATGTTTTACATTTGACTTGCGATTTTAACTGTCCATGAAACAGGTCAACCACAATTGATTTATTTCTCCTCAAGTGGTTTTCCCATGCCTAAAAGAATAAGAAAATAAACATTTCACAGCAATTAAGTATTAGTACCTTTTAAAATCTTTAATATTGCAGAATATGCTAGATCTTTTATATTTTTCCATTAATAAAACAAAATTTAAAGAGACAAATTCATTAATGTTGCATTTTTAAATAAGTACGCGAACATAAAAGATAACAGCAACTTATCATCTCTTTTTTAAATAGTTAAATTCAATATTATAATTGACCCAACTATTGAAAAACTAGCATTGTTAAGTTATTGCAGTCACTGGGAGGATGCAAACAATTAACAATTTAGCTGAATATTCAGGATAGGAAACTTAGATTTGTAGTTTAATTCTATTGGCTGGAATCCTTAGGCCAACTATTTATCCTTCAACAAATTTGGCACAATGTGAATTAAAAAACTACTAGTGGTGATTTGAACCCAGATACATTCCTGTGATTTACAAGATGACAATTAACTTTGGGCAGAACACTCATTATGGAAATGTTTTCAACAGCAATATTTTCAAACATCAGTGAAAAATGAAGTTTCTAGTGGATATCCTTTCCCAATAACTTCAAGGGAAGGAAAGAAATAGGAACAAAAAAAAAGGCATGTGTCCTATCTTTCGAGTATGAGTAAAATGAGGTCTTCACAATGTAAAAGCAGGTAATATATGGCAAAACTCTTACAGCATTTAGTGCCAATGTGATAAAACCACAGGACAAATTGGCAATCTCCAATAAGCATACATTTAAATGTGCATACAAACCAACAATTACGTAAGCAACTATTAACACATCACAATAGGAATATATATTTTAATCAAATAACATTTGAAATTAAATATTCTGAACAAAGAACAACTGACCTCAGCTGCAACCTCAAAATCTGGACGACCATCACTATCCTTTAGTTCTACATATGGTTTGTCGTGAACTCTGTTGAGGTCTTCATGAAGACCATCCAACAAAAAAGCTAGAAGCTCTTGGGAATCCTGCTGCTGAAAGCCATTAAATCTTGGAGCATATTTTGCTATTGTCCACTAAAGATAAACCAAAGAAAAGAAATTAGCATTTGACATGGAGTAAACATGAAAAAGGGTTACTAAGTCCTTATAGTTGAGAGGACGGCTTTTCTCTACCACTCTTTCCCTCCCTTTCCAATCGCCCTCAGCGTACGTGCTTTCCATTTTAATATTTATTTTTGAGTTTGTAGTATAAATGCCATATCTATTAACTAAGCACAAATCAATGCTTGATTTTACCTCTGCCAGTGTCAGAAAATTCAATCCATCAGATTTCACTGTATTATGCTTTACAGAATTATTTAACAGCAGTGTTTAGCACAGCATGAAATGAATGTTAACTTGTCAAGAATGATTTATTGTGAATTTTCTTATTGATTTTATAATAAACCACTGTTAGTTATGCAACACTTTTCTAATTACAAAACGTTCACAAATAAACCGTCAATGCAAATCATCTTATTTTGTAAAATATTTTACAAAAATATCCTTTCTCACCCTGAGTTTAAGCGGTGCTATATTCTTCTGGGTTCCACTCCACAATTCTTGGATAAGATCCCCATAGCATTTGGCCATATGACCCTTCATTCCTAATGGGTTAGCCCTGCATTAAATCACAGACAGTCAAACCAACGCTGCAGCTATCAATTCATTATGTTCAGAAAATAAATCGGTTGGACTTAAACCTGGTGTTGTCAGACTTTTTACTGTCCAACGCCGGCACATCCACATCAGAAAATGTTAGACAGTGTATAAAAATATTTAGCTTAAAAAATCTGGAGTCACTAGTTATTTAATGGAAAATTACTTACATTTTTGGTTGCCATGAGACAGACACACAAAAGGTATCCAATAACCAAAAATACAAACCAAACATAAGAAATAGGAGGAGCAGACAATCTGCCCTTCAAGCCTGCTGTGCCATTCAATGAAATCATAGCTGAATATCTGCATCAACTCCATTTTCCCACCATAACCCTCGATTCTTTGAGTGCCCAAAAACCTATCTAAAATGGGCACCAACTTTGTTCAAATTTTGTTTGGGGACACAGTTTACACCACATGTTTTCTTTAACATCTTGGCAGTATTAAAAACTAACATGACAATAGCATGCTGAATTTAGTGACTGAGAATCTGTTTTAATAATCTTGGAAGAATGGAACCAACTTGTTGGACACTAGTACTGCTTCCTCCTTGGCTGCCAAATTTTGTTAGCTCTCTGTCATGGTATTATATGAATCTGCTACAGGCTACAAAGCATTTATTTTTTAAAGAAAATAAATAGTAAGGGTTCATAGGACAATGTGATATAGAACAATGCGTGTTTGAATTGCCATGATTGAACAGGATTTGCAGGAGCGCTTTTCTGGTCTCACCCAATGCAGAAATGGAAATTCCCGTTTCAAATATAGGACCTTTTGCTGACCCACTACATTCTTGCAGCAGACGTGACTAGATAATTCTACCCTATATCTAGGTCAGTATATTTCTCATCAAGCTTGAGAAAGTTTTTCTAAAATGCTCAGCCAACTATGTTCATTATGTGGAAAGATTTAAAATAAGATCATTCACAATGCAATTATCTTGGCACTTTTTAACATTTAAATTTTAGATAATATGCTGTGCAAATATAGTCCTGTGTCTCTTTAGTGACAAATGACACAGATTTTAATAGGCTGCTTTGTACAGTTGATATTACAAAATTCATTCATGCTGCTGAAATACTCATTAATGGGCAAAAAATTAGTGTTAATGATAGCTTTAACAGATATCTTGGATCACATTATAATGTACACAATTAAACTGAGTGTTTTTTATAGTTCAAGGTAATGACTGCCTTAAACATCATCAGGTTTCAAAGAAGAATTAGCTAGATCTCATGTTAGCTTGATATCTTTGTTCAGGCTCACTGATCTCTGGGAAGAAAGGGTTGTCCTACGATGAGAGGCTAAGTAAATTGGGCTTATATTCTCTGAGGTTTACGAAAGTAAGAGACTCTCTCATTGAAACCTACAAAATTCTGAAAGAGTGTGATAAGGTTGACGCTGAAAGGTTGTTTCTGCTGGTCTTGATCTGAAACATAGTAGCACAACTTCAGGATAAGGGGCCAATCATTTAGAATTGAGACAAAGAAAAATTACTTCACTGAAGTGTTGTGAATCTTTCAAATTCTCTACCCAAAATGACTGTGGATGCTCCATTGTTAAAGTTGGGGCTGGGATAGGCAGATTTTTGGTGTCTCAAGGAATGAAAGGATACGGAGAGCGAGTGGAAAATTTGAGTTGAAGCCCAAGATCAGCATATGATCACACTGAATGGTACAGCAGACTCGATGGAGCATGCTTCTTGAGTTCTTGTGCAACTTAAATTCAGCTTCCTTTAAATAGAAAAATCTAGTTAAACCTAAAAAATGTTCAATTTGGCCAATTAGTAATTTATAACATGTGGGCTGCTTTGTGCAATGTGAAGGATAATGACTGTTTATAATTTGGTTTACAATGCCCAAGTTTACACATGGAGGAAAATACTCTTACACAAAAGAAAAAAAAGTGGTAAGTTATCCTTCATTATCTGATGTTAAGCTTCCCCAGGGAGGGGACTGTTTATAATGTTGCTGTGGGGCGCAGAGTGTTCAGTGCATTACCGTAAGTTGTCCTTTTATTCTCCACCTACTGCAAGTTTCTAACTGAAAATCACAATGATTTAGATGCAGAGACATCATTCATTTTTACAGTATATTCTGAATGCCTTATAAGAATGGGATCAAAGAAATTGTTTGAAGGGATCTTGGTACATAGGTGAATCATTCCATTTGAAGAAAGTAACTGATCTTACAAGGTAGTTATCCAGCTCCCTTAGAAAACACGAACCCACTCACTGCGTTGAAAAAATATTTATCAAGCTCCAAACCAAATTACTGCACTTTTCACATTGCCTAAAGGTTTTCCATTTTTCAGATGTAGATAGTACAAGAACAGATCAGCAAGCCAGTTAATTATTTTTTCCTTGTAGACAGCAGCTCCATGAGACACAAAAAAGTTAGGTCTTAGAAATATATTTATTTCTGCTCACATTGTGGGGCCAGAGCCTTTTGCCATCGCGCAAGAATTAAATGTGAGCTCTTTTATGCATGCAAAGATAGATCATTAAAAAATTATTTCCTTTACGTGAAATGTGACACCATCTTAAGAAAATGCTTTGAACATCTCTATGGACTGAGTGATCATTTGACTTTATTGAGTATGGTTGATTAACTACTCAGAAAAGTGATGACAGTTCTACTGACAATTGGCGTGGGTGTAGGGACACAGTTGTGGGGAGAGGTAATCCCGGGAGGGTCATAAGAAATGGTGAGAAAACATCATAGCTGTCACTGACTGAAAATGTCAAGAATTCAATTCTTCAAGCAAGTAAACTGGCTTTTTCTGCAATATATGGGGGATGTTGGAATTAAGAATCTAGAAGCGCATAAAATGAACAGAAATTAAACAATTTCTAAGATATTAAAGGCCAACAAATTTTGAGATTTCTTTTTATAGTGCATTTTAATATGTGAGCCAATGAATTAGATAATTATATTTTTATGCAAGCACTGCCATGAAACCAAAATTAAAAGGCTAAATTATTTCTGCATGCAATTCTTTAGTGTAATTTGCAGTAATCACAAAATCAGCACTTTGTAATGAAGGTAATGATTAATATCTCTATTCCAAAGAAAAGAAATTGTACAAAGTATTTTATGATAGAATTTTTGTTATTGCAATTGAACTAAAGAACCGTAACAATTTTCCATGAGCTTAATCTCCATGCCCTCTAACAATTAACTTGAGAATCTGTTGAACTTTTTAAATTAATGTAATCATCAACTGCACTTATTGTGCACATCCAGTGCAAATTCTTTGGTGGAAAGTTACGGAGGGGAACCTTACCAAGCATCAAGTTCACAAATACCAAGCACAAAAATATCAACATTTATTTTAACCAAGTGTAAAAAAAATGCACGTGCACAAATACTGACACAGTAACTGTTAACATACATCAATGGAAGCAAATTTTCATGCAAGTCTGAGCCCTGACAAGATTCTGAAACACGTAAAATGAGAAAAAAGGGCAGCTGCTAATAATTAAGCTCGACTTTCATTGCAGAATGAAGTGATTCAATTCAAAATGTATGCTACTACATTGCCAAATCTTGGTGGTCAGATAAACCAAACTTTATGAAAAAAAATTAAATGTGTATCACTGCTTTTTAAACAAAAGACACACAAGATGAAAAAAGTGTTAGATGACATTTAAATGTTACCCTTTCATACCATACTAGAATTAAAACTTAAGTGAAATTTTCTTTCTAATGGCATTTATTACCTTTGTTATGAAAATTGTTCCTATTTTTGGGTCTTCTTGACAACAGTTTAGTCAAAAGAATAAGCAGCTGTTTTTAACTCTCTGCTGATGCTGCACCATCATTGTCCATCATTCAAGAGCACTACTGATTGAACTTAATATTTCCCTTCATATGATTTGAATAAGGGTGGCCATAGACAGAATATTAAAAAATGGTCTGAAGGATAGCAAGCAGTGTGCACCAGGGATTGGTTTTAGGACCCTCCCCACTGTTTCTCAATTTACATTTCTGGCTGTATTCATAAAACTCAAAGCAATACAGACAAAAGTCCTTGTATAAACCAAGAAGGTTAATTCAAAAATATTTGCTTCACATCAACTGAAACAACATTTAAAAGTACAAATTCACGGTTTCACTATTTGTCCCAAATATCCATTATGTCAACCCTTCCAAAAACATTGACAAATTAAAAAAAGTTACCCTACGTTTTAAAAGATCAAAATTATAGGAAACTTGTGTTTAGCAACCAATAAAGTGGTCTTTCTGGATTAAAATACAGTACTTGCAATGCAAGTTCAGATCAACTAGTCTTGAATGCCAGTCCAAACAATTTTTTTTTAAAAATGGCTTTCATGGTTTTGTGGAGACTCAAACACAAATGGCAAATGAGGAAAAAAATTCTGGAAATGAAGGCTGGCATCTGAGAGTGTAAAAATGAAGCTGTTAGGAAAACCCAATTGGTTCACTAATTCCTTTAATAGGGAAAACAAAATCGTTATCCAGTTTGGCCTATATATGATCTCTGTTTTATGCCAACATGGTGGAGTCTTAACTTTTTAAAGTGACCAAGCAGATCACTCAGTTGTGACAAATAGGATGCTAAGCCAGCAACGCTCACATAAATCACGCCCACACCTCGACAACAAATAAAAATATCCTGCGGCACTTAGGGTCAGAGATATGCAGCATGGAAACAGGCCCTTCGGCCTAACCGTCCATGGTAACCAGCTTTCCTAAACTGAACTAGTCTCATTTGCCCATGTTTGGCCCATATTCCTCTAAACCTTTCCAATTTATGTACTTGTCCAAATGTCTTATAAATGTTGTAATTGTACCACCTTCTCTGGTACTCACTTGGGAAACACGGCCCCCTGTGTGAAAAAGTTGCCCCACAGGTCCCTTTTAAATCTTTCCCCTTAACCTTAAAGGTATGCCCTCTAGTTCTGGACTCTCCTACCCTGGGGAAAAGACCTATGCCCCTCATGATTTTATAAATCTCTACACACTCCATAGAAAATAAAATCCTCTCGCTTATGATTCAAACCTTCAAGTCCTGATAACGTCCTTGTAAATCTTTTTTTTCTCTCTTTCCAGGTTTAATGATATCCTTCTTGTTGCAGGGTGACCAGAATAATGGAATGTAGTACTCCAAATATCTTGGACAGTTGTAACACAATGTCTCAACACTTTTACTCAATGCTCTGACCAATGAAGACAAGTGTGCCAAATGCCTTTTCACCAACCCAACTATGTGATGCTACTTTAAAAGAGCTATGCACCTGCCCCCCCAAGTCTCTCTGCTTGACAACTCTCACCTGATCCTGCCCTGGTTTGTCTTACCAAAATGCAACACCTTACGTTTATTTGCATTAACTTCCACCTACCAGTGCGAGGCCCACCGGCCCAGTTTATCATCAAGATCCTGTTGCAGTCTGAGGTAACCTTCTTCACTGTCCATTATACAACCAATTTTGGTGTCATCTGCAAACTTACAAACCAAGCTTCCTCTACTTTTGTCCAAAAATGTTTATATAAATGACAAACAATTTGGATAAATATTTGATAGTCTCTTCCTACATACCAGAACTGTTTCAGTTTTTAATCATAAGCTTGGGAGGTAACAAATCTAGTATGATTCTAAATGATCTACAAGTGTGGAATACCTTGTTTATTACATCATATGAGGCAAAGAAACATCTATATTTTTGTATGAAAGGGTTAATAATCATACAAGTTTAAAAATCACAAGCTGCACTTGAATCACACAGGGAAAGTTATGTGCAAATGGCAGGCTTTGATTAAAGTAAGCCCAGATAAAAGTCAAGGACGATCCAATTGAATGATGTGCAGCTGCAGTTAATATCTGCCCATTGGAACAAGGGCCAGTGGAAAGGGAGGTTGAGATACCATTGGTCAGAGATATAGCTATCATTTCTTGATGATATAACATGCACAAGTTTTAATTGGACATTATACCCTTATGTATGCATGATGTAACCTTAACTATGATTGGATTCAGATAACTCCTATACATCCATTGGTATTTCCCAATTTACAGAATCCCTACAGGACAGGAGGTGGCCATTCGGCCCATCAAATCTGTACCAACCACAATCCCACCCAGGCTCTATTCCTATACTCCACCCCTGCTAATCTCCCTGACACAAAGGTCAATTTAGCATGGTCAATCAACCTAACCCACACATCTTTTGACTGTTGAAGAAAACCAAAGCACCCAGAGGAAACCCGTGCAGTAACGGGGAGAAAGTGCAAACTCCACAGACAGTGACCTGAGGCCAGAATTGAACCTGGGACATTGGTGCTGTGAGGCAGCAGTGCTAACCAGTTTTCCAGCGTACCATCCCGGCAATTACTTGTAATCAAAGCTAAGACTTTAATTGCCTATGTATTTCTGAATTTTTCACTCTGAATGGTTTCATTCAAGGGCTTACAGTTGTAATAAAATTCATCTTAAACCACTCTGTTACTTTGTCTGGCTACTTGAGAGGAGTGATAGTTTTAAATATAAAAAAAACCATCATAATAGCCCCTGACATTGCAGTATAGAGAACTGAATTTCAAAATTTATGTTGAGACTGAAATGAATTAAAGGAAAAGGTAACTAACCTGTGCATTTCAATTCCACAAGTAGACTGAATTAAAACCCTTACCTGTTGAGTTCATACAGATGTCTCCCTGAGATGAAGTAGCGGGTGAGTGGCTGTGTGTTACTGACACATTGGATACTAGAATTCATAAAACATGTATTTCCCAGGTTACTTAATCCTGTAGCGCCCTTTTCAGTTGGAACTAGAACAAAAGGTATTACAGCTAATTAAGTGATTTATGAAGTGGCAGAAAAGAAGTAGATAAATAAACATGACAAAATGGTCACAAGTTAACAAAAAATGTATGGGTAATATTTGCCAAATGGATTGCCAATTGGATGCATAGATGAAGGATCAACAGAAGGTCCAAATACAGACAGTTGGACATGGTAGAATACCCACACATGGGGAAGATTTGAGGTTAAGAATAATATGTTGATCATTTCCAATATGATATTGGCCTGAGATAATCCATTTTGTTTCCCTTTTTAAAAACATATCAAAGAGCTGGTGGGGTGGGTGGAAATAATTTCTATCAGGAATTATATTAATTTGTTTGTGGAAAAAGTGCTTAAGTAATAAGATTAAAAATGTGGCATTGCAAATAAAAAATAAACAATTCAGCTTGCAGGTCTGTCACCTACTTGAACTGTGTGCATCAGAACAAAAAAATACTTGTCCAAGAAACCTGAAATATGATGGGTTTTATATTGAGCAAAAGATTTTTGTGAACATATTTCCCAGAAATATCCAAGAATGATTGCTCTAATACATAAAGATTCATGTATTCAAAACAATTTCAGTATATGTATAGCACACCACGACTTGCATCGTACATATTTCACAATCCAACTGAAAAAGCTAATTTTCGCATCTAAACCCACCCTAACTAAGCTACATCCTTCTACATATTAGAATTAATATTAGTTATGGGAAAAAATAATTGTGAGGCCAACAGCAAACAGAGTGAGTGTACCTTTATACATGTATAGCCATATTCAAATGGTCTGTATTTGAACAAATGAAATTTTCAATTGCAAAGAGAAATAACTATCCCCATGGGAGTAAGATGGAAAGATACAATGTTTAGAATGAGGCGTAAACTGGCATCATAAATTGGGTTTAAAGTTTATTTTCTTACACATTTAAATATTTTAGAAAATTGGACAATGGAAAAATCTTTGGTTTTACCTTAAAGAATGCCTCCAATTATTATTAGTCCAAAATAAATTAGGCAAACAGTGGATTTGTTTGCTAGTTTCAGCAATTCAAATAAGTATCTATAATCATGCAAATCTACTGCAATTTGCTTAATGACCCCACAACACAAATTAAATTGTATCCCTATTACTTAAACAGCTCAAATTCTATATTCGTACCTACCCTTATGTCTGTCCATTTTGCTACTGTTTGCAATGAATGACATCTCCTCCGGCCAACTCATATCTTTGTTGCGAACTATTATAAGAAACGCAGGATATCAGGCTGACAGAACTGTAACAATGCTCAAACTTAGGTAACTGGAACGTCTGTTTTGACAAAATAAATAACTTAAGTTTCGCCATTTAGTTTTGAACCTCTCTCTTGCTATCGCTCCAAGGACGTAACATTGCTAACCAGATGGCTCAATTCTTGTTTCTTGGGTTTTGTTGCAGTTTAGCTGGTTAATAGGGAGGGAGAAGCAGTGTGTTAAACAGTCCAGAAAAACTGATCTTGTAATTCTTTCACTTCTTCATGTAGGTAAGTATCAAGACATCACAATACTGCTCTATGATAATATAGCTGAGATCAGGAATTCATTGCTCCTGAATAAACAGACAAACTCATCTACCAATCTGTTGTCCATAAACATATTCAAACATGCTATGCTACATGCTACTGGACATATTTTTTCAAAACCGTTGGTGGGTTGGAGGGGTGGTTGGGGGGGGAACTGATCTACCCTCGTCCAAATGTTTTAATATTGTATACTATATAACAATTAGCAATAAAACAGAATAAGATATTTTCTAAAAATTTGATTAGTTATGCGTACTTCTCAACTTTAAGTAACTTCTCATGATATTCTGCACTCTGTTGAAGCATTCCTGATATGATTGCACAAAAATAAAAAAATTAGTAGTTTTAATTATGTGAATTTTCTACCCGGATGTTCAGATGCGACCATTTATCGAACAAGTTTGAAATGAATAACGTACACTTCAATTGAAAAATGTACAATTCTGCTGAATGTCTCTCCATCAACCTTGCGTGAAAACTCGAAATCCCTACTCCAATTAAGGGAACACCACCAGCACAAGACTGCTGCAATACAAGGGAAAAAATACCACAACCACCTCAGAGAAATTTGTGGCGGACATTAAATGACGCTGAGTGCCACATTACAAGAACAAACTGAAAAAGGTTTATAGGAATCAGGTAATTTTTGGGGAAATGCACCACCATACTAGTTTTATTTACTAGTCGCAGGTAAGGTTTAAATTAGCACTGAAGTTACTGTGAAATTCCCCTAGTTGCCACACTCCCGTGCCTGTTCGGGTCAATGCATGTCATCCAGAATGTGGGAGGAAACCGAAGCACCTGGAGAAAACCCATGCTGACACAGGGAGAATGTGCAAACTCCACACAGACAGTGACCCAAGCTGGGAAACGAATCCAGGTCCCTTGCGCTGTAAAGCGGCAGTGCTAACCACCCTGCCACCATGTCACCCCAAAACAAAAAAAGTAATTGATTAAAGTTGTGGAACTGAATATTTCTGACTGAGGTCAGACATCCTCAAACACAAAATCATGAGGGAGTTTATTATTTTTATGCTTCAATTAAGGCATCAGTGAGGGAATAAGATTTGCCGTAGCTTTGATAGTTTCGTACAAACAAATTAGATGATCATAATCTTTAAATAATTGCAACTTAACACAAAGTGAAAACGTTTAGCGCAAGAATTTTCTAAGATCAAAAATATGATTTAAAGTTGTTACCAAGTACCAAGCCAACAGTTTTTAAATAAATGACAACTAAATGGATGTTCAACAAATATACAGTATTTGCAAACACAAAAATGGTTGATAGGCCTGAATATACATTATTAAATGGGTGCATTCGTACTTATGGCAGTGATGATATGCCTTGGAGAAAATTAATTGGTAAAAGCTTGGGGTAAATGCTCAGGTTTCTATTCAAAAATCTGTGTCTTGGCTATGTGCATAATGTCAGCAGTGAATTTCTTTCAAACATTTAATTAGTAAATGTGATATACTTAGGAAGAGCAGGTGACTTTGGGCAACTAGTCCCCAAAACTTTCCATCACCAAGGCTTTTTCTCATTGTATCAAGATCTATTTTAGATTAATCGACAAAGATTGCTACGATTAGTGAACAATTCCAATATTGCTGTATCATGCAACCATCAGGATATAGGAAGTGAGTTGGATGGGTCTTGGCTGTTTTTATT
Organism: Carcharhinus amblyrhynchos; assembly: GCF_965287045.1. NCBI lineage: Eukaryota > Metazoa > Chordata > Chondrichthyes > Carcharhiniformes > Carcharhinidae > Carcharhinus > Carcharhinus amblyrhynchos. Next base: position 25,600,847 of record NC_137346.1, on the reverse strand, counting down.
TTGTTCAGCAATTCTCACATTCCTAGTTGTTTTGTGACTTGGTTCTTAAGACATTTAAATTTTACACTGAACTGGAAAGTTATTCTGGCAGCTTCAACAGCAGTGAATGGAATAATCATGAAAAATATGATTGTGTCTTTGACTATAATGTTTTGGAAACATACGCTCAATGAGGAAAACATGGGCTAATGAGATCATTGTGACAGACACAAAGTATTCACATGATGCCTTTAAAAACCTACTCAAGCCAACAGGTTAGCCAATTATACAGGTATTACTTGTCTTTGTACTTTTAAAAATCAGCAATACTTAAATACCAGAAAACAGCAGACTGCAGATTTGTGATCTTGAATCATGTGATTTAAAATAAGGCACTGCTATACCATGTGATTTGTTCCATAGTTCAGGATTGTTTTCAATGGATTTCAGAGAGGAATAGTATACCATCTATATTATTAAATAATACATTAGATTTTCCAATGAGCAAAACTCCAGAGAACAAAAACAAATTCTTGTGCAAAGATGGCCCAATAGCCTCCAAGCTATTAGATGAAAAATTAAAAGCAGAAAAAAAAATCTTGTTGAGGAAGTGGGGTAAGAACCAGCTCTCATTGATACAAAAAGTTGATCTGTACACAAATCTGAAGGGATACACAGCAAAATTTAAAATTTAGGACTATAGGTTGAACGTAATAGTTGCAACCACTCTGACAGACTGCTTGTGGACTTGAAATGCCACATTAGTTTCTGACTGAACATGCTAATATACATTACTCAAAAACATGGTTTTATTGAGCAGTCGTTGGCATTTTCCTTTAAATAATGTATATACAGCGCGCGAGTGCGCGTGTATATATATTGTGCGTGCTTCAAAGTATTTGGGGCTATAATTTTAACTGAGTAGGCTCTTTATTCATATTTACCAAGCAAACTCAAGATCCTCAAACACCAAATCATGGGGGATATTATTTCTATGCTTCAATTAAGGCATCAGTGAGGGAATAATATTTGCTGTAGCTTTGGTAGTTTCTTCCAAACAAATTCAATGATCATAACCATCAAATAATAGTAACTTAATAATATTAAGTAAAAATGTCAAGATAGACCAAGCATTTTCGAAGATCAAAAATATGATTTGAAGTTGTTACCATGTAGCAAGCCAAGAATTTTTGAATAAATGAATGACTCCCATGATTTAAACTATGATTCACAAATGAAAAATTCATTTAAAATGAGGACCAAATGCATTAGTTAATTTCACTGATCTGTGATTCTTAAAAACATTGTCTTTACCTTCAATCACCAAGTGCTGTTCATCTAGAATTTTCAAATCTTCTAACGTGTGATCCTCATCATCCAAAAGTGCAAGGTAGTTCTACAAAAGAAATTGTAGATCACTTTGCATGATCATCCCAACATAACACAACCCAATGACTGAATATTAAAAGTATGGTTTTACCTCACTGTTATACAGCCACAGTCGCATGTCTTCCTCCTTTATTCGAAGCCGCTGAGATAAGTATTCGTGTATATCTTTTATTGTTTGCATGCGGCTGAAGCAGCCAGTGTAAGCTAACACTCGTTTCATTGGAGAAGATGGTGAAGGTACATTTCCTAAATTCACAACAAGTGCTTTAAGATGAAAGTGTACAAGCCACGACACAAATAATTGTCAAAATACAAAATAATATGTTGCTGCCACCCTAGACCACAGTTGGACAAATAGGTCTCCATGAGGAATGGAAATGGCATGTTTCTAGATGCCGCTACAAAGTTATGTTGCTAACAAATTAGGCCTGAAAAGGTCAGTCTTCCTTCACACAGATTGGTATTATGAGTTTTACTAACCAACCAGACTCAAAATAGATTACACCTGCTCCAACTACAGGCCTGGTTGTGAAAAACTATCACAAAAATCACTACATTTTTGTTTTAATCCCTGTAAGATACTCAGTTATCAAATAAGTTTCATACATTTGTTGCAATCCATTAATTATGATCTCTCATTTCCAAGTCACTAAGACAATAAAACCATTAATGTATATATTGATAATTAAATGTCCAATACATTGTTTCAATGGAAAAGAATCAGACTGGATGAATGATTTAATGTAGTAATTTCATTAATCAGAAAGCAAATGATTCAACTGTCATAGGATTCAGACTGCTTTGTAAATCAATATAATTGCTAATAAAAACTACCTAATAAAACAAAATTGTATTACAAGTAATTGCTTTCTGCATGACATGATTTTATGGAAAAACTAATTTAAGCATAGCATCTTATTACTGTACTCTTAAATCAACTTGATGTTTGAAGACTGTTAAATACATCTGCAAAAGATTAGATTTTTCTCTTCGATAACAGAAACCTAAATCAGTATTGTGTAACGCTGCAGCTGCAACCAATGGTATAATGGACAAATTAATGTGTTCCATCACATAATTAAATGATGCTGATTTCCACTGAAAATTATTTATATAGAAAAAGTCCAAATCTCAGTCACATCATCTGAATAACAGGCAAAGCTCTCCATCAAGAGGAGGATGGGGGAAAACTGCAAAACTCTCAAAGCCAGTCACCAAGTCAGTTAAAGAGTTGTGTTCCCAGAGATCTAGTAATGATGATCTGGGCAGTGAGGAAGAGGTCAATTTAATTTTGAAACAAATTTAAAAAACATACATGACCATATTAGTTTGGATAGAGTAGCTAAATTTCCAAAGTTTAACATGAACGTAAATTAATTCATTTTAAAGAAATAATAAAGGCTAAAAATCTAATTTGTGAACAGTTTGATTATTAACTATTTTCTGGTGGAGTTTTGCGCATATAAATTATAAAAGGCTACAGGTAGTTACACTGTTGGGGAAAAGCTGGAGCATAAGAAACATAAATCAGTTAAATCACAATTTAAGAGGTATAGATGTAAGATTACAGCAAGAAAGTAGATTCGATTAAATTTAATCCAGAGTTCGATTTTATAAAAAAAAATCACTGTTGGGTAAGACTTGGAAGCTTATTATAAGATATTTTGCCAAATCGTTGTTCAGGGACATAAACAAGCACACAGTGCTGGGTCCACTCAAGAGTACCGACAACCACTGTAAATGGAGCCAGGGTTCTGTTATGTTTCAGCTTTCTGTACAAGAAACTTAATTTTGCTCATTTTATTTCTGATCAATTGTCCACTCGCAGTTAATGATGGAATTGGGTTACAGAGCTCAAATTGTGTTGGTTACAATGACCATTTTGTTTTTGTGTTCTTGCTTTGGTCATTGGCTGACGATTGATTTCAAGTATTAAAATTTGGGTGTCCACGGTTTTTGTGGTTCAAAAAACAAATGATGCTTCACATTAGGCCAAGTCTTACTCAAAGACCATGCAATAGTAGCTTTGTTATTTTTACTATTTTTCCTGAATAGGCAGCTTTGAATGGTCATCTGGATTTTGATAAAGCCTCAATTCAAAACTATAATCTTAGTTTGAAAACGTAATGCAGATAGAATTCGCATTCAGCAACCAGAGAACTAATAGCTCCCCTTTCTTGCTGCAGTCTTGCATTACCTCGAGGTGCATGTTGAGGAAATGTTCTCAGGCTCATCATACCCATATTCACCCAGATGTTGGACTGTTGTGTACGCGTGGCTGGTTGCTGACGCAAGAAAAGTAGGTAGCGAGGAAATAATTCCAGCTCTGCTTCATTATTTGTTGTGTTTGTAATGACCTAATTAAGATGATAGAAAAATGAAAACTAGTAGTTACTGTTCGATCACATGGTCACAGGAAATTACTTGAAACCACAGAATCTCAAATTTCTTGCCTTGCTAACAATTACCAAGATTTTGAAAACATGCCAGAGACAGTGTTTTAGAGCAACCATTCGGTTCATGAAAAGGCAGCCCTAAGAACAATACAATTGGGTGAGAACTTACAAGGAGTGACAATCACAGTCGGATTGCCACTCTACTCATCCTTACTTACACTGGAATACAGCTGCTTGTTTGCCTGAACTGCCAACTCATGCCTTCTCAGAATAATGCAGTGTAGTACGTCACCAAGGCACTCAATTTTTGGTATAGCACACTAAGGGGAAAGGAAGCCACTCTTCCTTCTTACAGCACCAGCTACAGTGAAGCAGGGAAATTTAAATAACCCAGTCATATAAAGTTAAGGAGAAGGCAAAAGGGTCAAGTAGGTGGGTAGGGATTGTGATCAGTCAAGTGTGTCAGGTGATCAGACAGGTAGTGGGGTTGGGGCAAGTTGGAGGAGTAGTTGGAGTGAGTTTTGGGGAACAGGAAAGTTGTCAGGCTGGGAGGAGGGTGGAGGGAGGATGTGGTCATGCAGGTGGAGTGAGAGCCAACAAGGTGGTTGTTTTTTGGGGGAGTGGTAGTGGGAGGAGAGAAGAGGCTGTGGAAGGTGAGCTGGAAAGGGCAGGGGGGATAGTCAGATGTGAGGGAGGTGGAGGAGTTGGACTTGTTGGGGGAGGGATGTAATCTGATGGATGCGGTAGGGGAAGGTGGGAGTGTAGTCGGATTGAGGGTGGGGAACGGGAGGATAGCTGTAGGTGAGTAGGATAGTTAATTCCCATGCAGTCCCTGCATGAGGTCAAGTTATGGGCCATACTGAATATCTCAAGATCTTGCCAAAATCTTCTTCATTAAGTAAAACAGAATGGAAAAACAACATTTTTTCATTGCTCATAACTGAAAACTTCTCTTATAACTGGCAGTTTTAGACATTCTGAAAATGCTCAATTTTAAAATCATTAAGCAGATTATGCACCATGAAATTACTAAATTCTTTAACATTAAACTATTCATTTCAGGCTATATATATTCTAAAACTTCTTAGCTAAAATAGCATACTAAGATATGTAACATTCTAATTTGGTCAACTCCTGTAACCAAATAGAAACTAATTTGCGCTTTTGCTTTTCCTTGGGGAAAATACCATGCAAAATTATTCACTGACTGACTAAATCATAGAACAGAGGTTTAAGGTTTTGAAGTTGAAATACAGGACTACAGTTTGCTATTCAAAGACTTCTCTCAAACATCCACCTCAGGGTAGCATGAACATCTGTGGAAATATATACTAGTGGGCCATACTCCGAAATATGTTATGAAGTTTGAGTGGTTAGGGTATTAGACTAGGATGCCAGTAGTATGTTTAAATCTTGTGGGGGTAAATTGTGATCTAAACCTAGTGATGTGGAAACTGAAATTCCAAAAAAACCTATAAAAACTCACTAGTTAATGTCCTTCAGGAAAGGGACCTGGCATTCTCCAGCCTACATGAGACTTGGTCTCACAAGAACGGTTGATTCTCAGTGTTGTTACAGCAACTAACAAAGAGCAATATGGTCTCACCAAAGCTGCTCACATTGCAAGAGCAGATAAAAAGAAAACGTTTCCTCATTTGTGATGCTAGATTGGCATCAATTGATGCCAATTGATCCTTTCCATCCTTCTTAAACAAAACCATCAAAACAGTTCTATTCTAATCAAGGACCTCAATAGGTTAAAATGCACTTATTTTGGATATCATTGTGCAAATAAATGAGTAATTTTAAACTGAAATATTTTCTTTATTTCATATCAAGTTCAATTTTAAAAGATTTTTATATTCAAAAATGGAAAACAAGTGTACAAAATAATTCAAAATGCGCACATTTCAGAAAAAAGCACAAAACTGAAAGCATATGTAAATATGAGTGTTAATTCTTTGACAGTTTCCAAATATAAAAACGCCAAAAAAACACTGAAGATAAAGATAACTTACAGGCCTTGGTAGGGCCAGGTTTGCTCCATACCAATGATAGAGTGCCCTCCATACAGGCTCTGGAACGATTGCATAGTCCTTGCCTCGAACCAAAGCTGGATTCTGTTTCAGGCGTCCACCCTCTAAAGTTAATGTTGGGGCCTTTACAAGGAAAGCAATACTACATATTGAAATATATAAAACTGTAACAATTTTAGTCATTTTTAAACATTAACGCAATTGAGTAACTGAAGGGATCTGTGGTACGTCACAGGTGCGCATGCATAAATAATCTTGACTCAGGAACTTGTGAATATGTTGAAATCTGTTGATGACACCAAAGTGGACTGTATGACAGATCGTAACAAAGATCATGACAGTCTTCAGGAAAAATACTGCATCATCCACAAAGATGAAAGGATGACTAGAAGGTAGAAAGCAAAACCAACAGGTTTTTTGAATTAGCATAATATGGTTGGTACTGTACAATAGCATTATGACGCAATTCCCTGTTGGATCCACTTTTCTTCCATGAATACAAACAATTTGGATTAAACACAAAAGAAAAGGCATTGAATTTTGCTGTCAGTGGTCGATAGTTTTGATGACAGATATGGGAGGGGAGAAGCTCAGCTTAGGGTCGAGTGGGACAACAAGTTTGCAAATTGTTTAATTCAGCCTTTGACAGTAGTCAGGAAGATTGAAGGAGTCAGTGGCTAAGAATATAATTTGTGGCTTTGGGTCTTCTCAATATTTAACAGGTGAAAATATCTGCATATCCAATATTGGCTATTGACCAAGAAGTGAGACTAATCTGTGCAATGGGACAGACAAATGAAGTAGTAGTTGTGGAGACCTGGGCCTTGTCTGCATTATGTAAAATGAGATATTGTCATTTTAATGACATTGCCGAGGTACAATGATGATAAGAGTAGGCCAAAGATTCTTAGGGGTTTTCACATTGTAGTAGAATGGGACCAGGAAGGAAAGCCAGCAGAGGTGATTTTCTGGGTACAACTGGACAGATAGGAATGGAACCAAGCAAGGGCAGCATCACTCAAGACATTGGAAAAGAGGCTCAGAGGAAAATGCTGTGCTCAACAGTGTTACAGGCTGCAGAGTATGATGTACAAAAATTCTTAAGTTCAATTAAAATCTGGATTAAATTTAAAGTTGTTGAGCTAACAATTTTGATTTTGATGCTGACACAAGTTACTTTTCTCGTTTAATAAAAATTATACTTGTAATCAAATCTGATTTCAAATTTGCTGCTGTACCAATCAATCCAAGGCAATAATTGTGGCAAAGGGTTTTTTTAATAAAAAATTTGTTTCTACTGTGAAATACTGTAAATAAAACGACCAAGTGATGCCTTTGCGAAATTACACCATACTTGATCTTGGTGTGGAAGTTTAGGGTACATCTAAAAGTCTGTCACCACAAAATTTACAAATTTGTGCATCATTTCTTCATATATAAGCAGTCATTAATACGTCTGCTCCATCTAACATATTCCTAAATGTCAATATTCATACAATCCCTACAGTGTGGGAGGCTGTGATTCACCCCATTGAGCCTGTACTGACAGCAATCCCAGCTAGGCTCTACCTGTAACCCCATGTTTTACCCTGCTAATTCCTCTGGCACTAATGGGCAATTTAGCATGTCTAATCAACCTAACCTGCACATTTTTGAACAGAGAGGAAACCGAAGCAGAAACAGGGAGAACTCCACTCAGTGATAGAGGCTGGAATTGAACCTCGGTCTCTGTTACTGTGAGGCAGCAGTGCTAAACCACTGTGTCATCCTATATTGTCTCTGCTTCAATAACTATTTTTTGTAGTGGATCCCACCTAGTATACTGTTAACTTTATGTCCTTATCCTTCGGAGGCATTGCTTTATGCTGAGGCATTATCTTATGCACATGAATCCCAAATCGTGCTGCTCTTGCACATCACCCAGCTTTTCTGCATTCACAGCATCACAATAAACCATATTTTGTTTTTAAAAAAGTAATACACCACTGCTTATTTACTGACAACAAATTCCATCTTTTTCCTCATTCCACCATTTTAGCAACAGCTGCTTGCAGCGTCCTTTGGTAAATGCAAAGATTGGAATTGACTGGCAAGCAGCAGCAGCTGGAGCCATGTGAAATGCTAGTTCAGAAACATGTTTGTTTACCTCCACCTTTACATCATCATCACCCACTTGAATCTCTTGTGAATTAAAAAATGTTGGTTATTGGCTTGCTAACATTTACACAGTTGAACACGCCAGAGCTGTTGACGTAGCTAGATCTCAAAACATTTTGTGGAGCTCCACGTTTGAAAATCATTTAGCAAGAATGGAATACTTAGTCTGAAAATGTACTTTTTTTCATGGGATGCAAGCTTCACTGGCAAGGCCATCTTGAACTAAGTAGCTTGCTAGGCCAGTTCCTGTTAGGCCAGTTTAGAGGGCAATTAAAAATCAATCACATTACTGGAGAGATACACAGACCAGGCCAGGCAAAGATGGCAATTTCCTTCCCTGAAGGACATCAGTGAACCTGATGGGATTTTATGACAATCAGTGATGGTTTTTTGGCCACCACCACTGAGACTGGGTTTCAATTTCAGATTATTAATTTGAATTTAAATTTCATCAGCTGCCACGGTGGGATTTGAACCCAGGTCCCCAAAGCATTTGCCTGAGCTTCTGAATTCCTAGTCCAATCACTATGGCACTCTTTATATATGCAAAACAACAAACCTAATATTCAGACAATTGGAAAACTCATCACAGCACATTTAAAGACTTTTTGATCTTTACAAGCATTATATCAATACCTTCACAGATCCTTGCATTACAAGTGACTGGTTATCAATAGCTCCTGGTTTCTGTGGACCAAGGTGTGCCAAAATGTTCCCATTAGCACCAAGGAAACATTGACCATTATTGTCCAAACTGTTGTGCTGTCTTGCAAAGCAAGCATCAGTACCAGCTGGACTAGACTGGTATAAACCTGAAGAAAAGAGGAAATATTATTTTCAAATTTTTACTTGCTTTTATATACAAAGATTCTTTTATTAAAAAGTTTGTACTTTGTCACAATCAAAATCTTTGAACACAATGTCAACACCGTGTCTTTAAACTGGATGGAAATCAAATTAGCACCATGATGAAGCAATAGTGTCATAAAATGTAACCCACAGAAAACCACTGATGCACTGAGTCAACATGTTTCTCAGTGAAAATAACTAATATGACTGATGGCTTAAATGGTCCGGCAATTAATGAAGTCTTCTGTGCTTTTAAGATCTGAATCGTTGCTCAGAGTTAGTGAGCTACAACCTGGCTTCAAACACTTGGAGGGAGAAAGCTACCTGGATACTTCCATTCTACAAAGCAGTCACACTCGTTAGGCTAGGGTCCTTTTGTTTGTTTCATCGCCAGTGACAAGAGGTTGGGACTGCAAGTGAGGTAAGCTATAGCGGTCTAGAAAGTAGAAGTGGAGAAGACTCAGTACTTGCAATTGTCTAAGATGCTCAAGGACCTTGCATGAAGGAAAGTAAGGCCTGTAGGGTGGATGAGCAAGTTACCATGGTATAGGAGGCTATTCAAATAAGGAGTGTAAATAGAAATATATTAGTATGAGGGGACAGCAGAGCCAGCGGGATAGACAGTTATCTGCAGAGTCCAAACGATTATGATACCTGCCCGATGCCAAGGTTCAGGATATCACCTCATTCAGTCCAATGCTGGAGTGCGAGCACGTGCGTGTGCTGAAGCAGACCTTACTTTGTGCTGGCGGTGGGAGGAATCTAGTTGTCATGGTCAATGTAGGTACCTATGACATAAATAGCACTTCGAAAGAGATTCTGCTTAGGGAGTAAGAGTAGCTATGTGCCAAAAGTAGAATGTCAAAGAAAATATTTGCTAGATTATTATTACTTGAGCTACAAGCAAACTGGCATAGGGTAAATAAGGTTAGAGTATTGAATGCATGTCTCTCAGACTGGTTTGGGAGAAACCGGTTTCAACTCATGGGGCAGTGGCATCACTTACAGGGAAATAGGAGTGGTACCATTGGGATGGTTGTCAACTGAACCCTGATGGGACCAATGTTCTGGCGAGTTGTGTAACTAGATCAATAGAAAGGGTTTTTAAACTAAATAGTGGCAACAAGGGGTCACGTGAGGGAAGATGTGATTAACTAAAAGGAAAGGACGAGGCAAGGCAGCAAGGTAGCTGCAAGAGTAGTGATAATCAGAGCGTGGCAGAAAAGGAAAGAGCGTATAAACGTCAGACTGCATCTGAAGATAAAGACAGAGGTTGTGAAAGTAGTGAAAAGACAGAATTAAAAGGTTCTATCTGAACACACATAGCATTCATAATAAAATGGGTAATCGGTTAGCTTAAATATGTATAATCTAATAACCATTACAGAGGTGTATCTGCATGATGACAAAGACAAGGAACTGAATATTGAAGGGATACATGACATTTCATGACAGGAAGATAGGAGAAAGTGATGGAACAGCTCTGTCAATTAAGACACAGTAAAAAGTCTGACAACACCAGGTTTAAGTCCAACCGGTTTATTTAAATCTTAAAAAACAACTTTTACAACTTAAAAAGTTGTCAGACTTTTTACTGTGTTCACCCCAGTCCAACGCCAGCATATCCACATCTTAATTAAGAGCGACATCAGTACAATAGTAAGAGATGACCTTATTTCTAAAGGTCAAAATGTAGAATCAGTTGATGCAAAGAAATAGCAAAAAGATAATAAATAATTTGTGGGAGTAGTTTGTAGTCCTCAAAGTAACTACACTGTAGAAAGGGGTATACAGTAAGAATAACAGGGGCTGGTGAAAAAGGTATGGCAACAAGTGTGGGTGATTTTAATCTGAATATATATTAGGTAAATCAGATTGGCAAAGACAGGCCAGAAGATGAGTTCATAGAGTACTTATGGGGCAGTTTATTAGAGCAACTTGTTCTTGAGACAACCAGAGGGCAGGCTTTCTACCTAATGTGCAATGAAACAGGATTAATTAATCACCTAATGGTAAAGGAACCCTAAGTAGCAATGATCATAACACGATTGAATTTTGCATTTTGCTTAAAAGTGGGTCGAAGATTAAGGGTATGAAGGCCAAGCTGACTAAAGTGAATGGGAAAGTAGGTTAAGGGCAGATTTAGAATGTTTTCAATGAGAGTGGTATTTATTAATAAATAATTAAAACAAATTATAAAACGTAAAGAAGACATTTCTTAAACAGTGCACCAAAAAACAAATTTATACACAAATTTTATTTAACCTAAGTGAAAAATAGGTAAAATGTTATGTTTTCAATTAGGGTTATGCGCTAAAGACTCTTAAAGAAGATAATGAATGTGATTGATTCACATACTACTGCATTGTTTGGTTCCAAGTTCTAGACCCACAAAATGCAACTCTTCATGAAACTTCTGCTATGATTGTTGCGGACTGAGTTGAGAAGAGATGATTTAAGAACGCCAGAGATGCTAACAACCTGAAACGTTAAATCTTAACCACTTTTTTTCACAATGCAGTTTCAATTTACTTTCCTTTTTTGAAAACTGTGGTTAAATTCCCAGTTTTAATTTACTCTCTTACACAACATGCTCTTCTCCAAAGGTCTTTTGGATTTCATTACAACAATATCACTTCCATTTAATATTGTCCTCTTCACTGGTGTTTAAACCTTCTATGCCAACTCCAGAACAGCCTAAATGATCCTAATTCAATGAATTGGAGCTAATATAATCAGATATTCAAAACTATGCAAATGTACAGTTCAGCTAAGGTGCATTGAAGTACAATTATAATTTGTTTATTTACAACAGGAATCTAACCAGAACCATTAACAAACTGGCATATTAGATTCATATCAAGCTCAATAATAATGTGATTTATCGGATGAGCTAGTTTGTCAATTGTTCTGTTCAGTCCATTTATTGCTAAAAATGTGTACCAAAAGTAACTTTGACAGTTGTGAGTAATTCCAATAAGAACATAAAGAAATACAAGCAGCAGTAGGCCACCTAGCCCCTTGGGCCTGCTCCACCATTCAATAAGATCATGGCTGATCTGATAGTGGGTTCAGTTCCACTTACCCGCCCGCTCCCCATAACACAATCCCTTATTGGTTAAAAATCTGTGACTTAAACACTTTTAACGAGGTAGCCTCTACTGCTTCATTGGGCAGAGAATTCCAAACATTCACTACCCTCTGCAAGAAGTTCCTCCTCAACTCTGTTCTAAATTGACTCCCCCGTATTTTGAGGCTACGCTCCCAAGTTCTTGCTTCCATTTTAAGTGGAAATGACCTCGCTGCTTCTACCCTGTCGAGCCCCTTCGTTATCTTATATGTCTCTAAGATCTCCCCTCAACCTTCTAAACTCCAATGCATACAGGCCCAATCTACTCAATCTCTCCTCACAAGCTGACCCCCTCATCTCCAGAATCAACCTGGTGAACTTTCTCTGTACCCCCTGTAAAGCTAATATATCCTTTCTTAAATAAGGGGACCAAAATTGTACACAGTATTCTCGGTGAGGCCTCACCAGTACCTTGTTCAGTTGCAGCACGATCTCCCTGCTTTTACACTCCATCCCTCTCGCAATAAAGGCCAACATTCCATTTGCCTTCTTGATTACCTGCTGCACCTGCAAACTGACTTTTTGTGATTCATGCACAAGGACGCCCCCCCAGGTCCCTCTGCACAGTAGCATGTTGTAATTTTTCACTATTTAAATAATCGTCCATTTTACTATTATTCCTTCCAAAGTGGATAACCTCACACTTACCAACGTTATACTCCATCTGCCAGATCTATGCCCACTCACTTCGCCGATCCAAATCTCTCTGCAAACTTTGTGTCCTCCATGTAATTTGCTTTCCCACTCATCTTTGTGTCATCAGCAAACTTTGTTACCCTACACTCAATCCCCTCCTCCAGATCATCTACGTATATGGTAAACAGTTGAGGCCCCAGCACCAATCCCTGCAGCATGCCACTAGTCACTGCTTGCCAATCGGAAAAGCACCCATTTATTCTGACACTCTGCTTTCCGTTAGATAGCCAATCCTCAATCCATGCTAACACTTTACCTCCAATTGTACCTTTATCATACGCAGCAACCTTTTGTGAGGCATCTTATCGAATGCCTTCTGGAAATCTAAATACACCACATCTACCGGCTCCCCTCTGTCAACAGCACTCGTTATATCCTCAAAATTCTAGTAAATTAGTCAAACATGACTTTCCCTTCACGAATCCATGCTGTGTCTGGTTGATCGAAACATTCTTTTCCAGGTGTCCTGCTATTTCTTCCTTAATGATAGATTCCAGCATTTTCCCAACTACGGATGTTAAGCTAACCAGCCTGTAGTTACCTGCCTTTTGTCTACCTCCTTTGTTAAACAGTGGGGTTACATTAGCTCTTTTCGAATCAATTGGCACCTCCCCCGAGTCCAGCAAACTTTGATAAATTACAACTAATGCATTTGCTATTACTTCTGCCGTTTCTTTTAGTACCCTGGGATGCATTCCATCCAGACCAGGAGACTTGTCTACCTTCAGTCCCATTAGCCTACCCAGCACTAACTGTTTAGTAATAGTGATCGTTTTAAGGTTCTCACCCCCTTCAGTCCCATGACCGTCAATTATTGGTCTATTTGCGTCCTCCACTGTGAAGACCGACAAAAAAAAACTTGTTTCGGGCCTCGGCCATTTCCTCATTTCCCATTATTAAATCCCCCTTCTCATTTTCTCAGGGACCAACATTTACTTTGGCCACTCTTTTCCATTTTATATATTTGTAAAAACTTTTACTATCAGTTTTTATATTTTGTGCGAGTTTACTTTCATAATCTATCTTTGCTTTCTTAGTAGTTCTTTGTTGTTTTTTTAAAGCTTTCCCAATCTTCTAGTTCCCCACTAATTTTGGCCACTCTGCATGCATTGGTTTTTAATTTGATGGTCTCTTTAGTTATCCATGGCTGGTTATCCCTTTTCTTACATTCCTTCATACATTCTTCTACTGTGTGCAATAAAAATGTTCAAGTTTCAAAGGGACATAATTGTAAAACCTAAAAAACAAAACTAATTTTACCAGTGCCAGTGGTCTCAGATGCTTCAGATGCAATTGAGATGTTGTCGAAACATTTTTCATCTGGAGAATTGAAGGAACTCAGCACACCAGGTTTATCTTCACCCTGATCCATAATATGCAGTGGGTTCTGGCTTTTCACTAAATTCATTATTGAAGAAGGCTCTATTATGACTGGCTTGGTTTCCTACGATAAAAGCAGGAAAAAATTTTGACAATTGAAGAACACCACACATCAATTCCATAGCCACTTCCATCCATGAAGATGGAGAATACAAGCTGAAAGTAGCACAAGATCCTTTCTAACAATTTAGAGTTTAAAATCAACACTGTTCTTTTATAGATGCCATGAACTCTAACCTCCAAAAGTATCAATTTTGACTCATATACAAGTTTTGGTCCCCTTTCACTAAGGAGGGACCAAAATCCTCTACTTGGAATTTCATTTTTAATTAGCTTAGACATCCATTACCACAGCCCAATGTGCCAAATTCATTCTTAACAATGATTACTCTATGAGTGGATTTTAGCATATAGAGATTGTAATGAAAAAAATCTGCTGGGAGCATTTTCCATATTTTGCAAAGATGCTAAAACATATTGGACCCTGTTTTTAAATCACACCACAATTCTGGTTGCATAGTTTGAAAACAGTAGACTATAATGCGGCAGAATCAAGCTATAATGTACCTCAAAAAAGAATATGCTTTTTGGTGTAGGTAAATTTTGACAGTACTTTAGACACGTTGAATAATATAAATTTAAATTAGATTTCAGTTAGTTGTCTTTGAAACAAACTATTTTGACTTGGTGACAAAGGCAATACATGGTGTTTGAAATTATCTAGGTATATGTGCAATTCAAAAGAGCTAGGAGCATGAGTGCATTTGGTCTAGCAAGTTTGCTGCAGTGATGTAACTGCCTATTATCTATAACTGCATCTGAAACATCAGTTTGTTTTGCAGGCTGGTAAAACGGCAGTGATGACAAAAGTTTAATCTGTAATGGTTCAGCCATCAAGTATACAATATTGGAATCCAAATTCACATAGGCATAGTGTCAGGTTGCTCAATAGTATATCCAATATATTTGCACATCTCAATTTTGGACAGCATGGTGACACAGTGGTTCGCACTGCTACCTCAGTTACGGGGACCTGTGTTTGATTACAGCCTTGGGTGATTATGTGGAGTTTGCATGTTCTCCCATATTTGCATGCTCCGGTTTCTCCTCTCAGTCCAAAGATGTGCAGGTTAGGTGGCTATACTACATTGCCCCTTAGAGTCCAAAAAATGCATAAGAAAGGTAGATACATGGGATACGGTGCTGAGGTGTGGTTTCGATGATAATTGGTGCTGATTCGATGGGCCAACTGGCCTCCTCCCCCACCATAAGGATTCTATTCTATAATTCTATTACAACCTGTCTTTCGAAAGCCCAGAAGAGCTGAGTGTTACGCCAAAGACTTGACTTACCCATTTTGATCAGCTATTTCATCAGTGAAGTTGCAAAGAGAGACACCATAAAGTTCAATGTTTCAGCAGAAACTTTGTTTTGAGATTGTAACAAGTACGAAACCAATTATGGGCTATTAATTTTTGAGCAGGTTAAGTATTGCTCAGCAGATGCATTGTAGCAGAGGTTCCTTGCTAGATTATTCTTCTGAGTAATAATCTAATTTGTCCTTGTATAAAAAATCACTAGAACAACATGATCCACAACATAATCACCTCCCAAAGTGAAAAACATAGTAATAAAAGGTAATTATAAGTCTCATGACATACTATCATGCCATTCACATTGTGTTGGGTTGCACGTTTTAGTGAATAGGATGTGAAACTGTTAAAGGAAACCGTTTTGCTGCAAAAACAAATAAACGTTAAAGGAAAAACCTGAATTGTGTCACATAGCTAACGACATTAATATTGAACTTTTTATCATCTCAAGATTATCAAAAATGTACAAAAATACACTTTCATTACATTCTAATTACCGAACAACCTCACTTCATTTGACACTGATGCATTCTCAATTGCAGTGCTAGATTACTTTTTCCACAGTACATGATATACATCACTGAACTGTATTCCAAGAATGACAAAGCAAGGAATTCTTTTTTATTCCAAAATAACAGTTTTTTTTAAAAAGAGAACAACTACTAAAAGCAGTAAGTTTGAAGCGAGAAGATAGAATATATCTGAAAATACCATTATTTGCCACCTCCAAAATTAAGCTCAGGACCAGTGAGCTTGTACACACTAGCAGGAGAGAGACTGCAGCTTAAAAGGAGATTCAGCTAGAGAGAGGTTATTGGAAATTTGGAGCTGAATGGAAATTCAGTGCTGGGGGAAACAGGTGCTTCACCGAGGGAGGAGCAGAGAGATGGACCTGCGAGGGAGTCTCGATGGCAACAGAGAAGTAGAAATAATTCAAACCATGCTATCACAGCCAGCAGGTAAACTATTGACTGATAAGTACTTTTTTCTTTTCTTTTTTTCTCTTGGTATTACAGTTGTTGTTAAGTTAACTTAACGGTTAAGTAATGGCAGGAGATCCCAGAACTGTGTCACGTGCCCCTTGAGATGTGGGAACTCAGGGACCCTTCCGGTGTCCCTAGCTCCTTCACATGCACAAAGTGTGCCCAACTGCAGCTCCTGTTAGACCAATTGGTGGCTCTGGAACTGCGGATGGATTCATTTTGTAGCATCTATAATGCTGAGGGAGCCATGGATAGCATGTTCAGTGAGTTGGTTACACTGCGGATAAAAATTACTGAGGAAGACAAGGAATGGGTGACCACCAGGCAGAGGAAGCATAGGCAGGCAGTGCAGGGATCCTCTTCAGTCATCACCCTTCAAAGCAGATATACTGTTTTGGATACTGTTGGGGGAGATAGCTCACCAGTGGAAGGTGTCAGCAATCAGGTTCATGGCCCCATGGCTGGCTCTGCTGCACAGGACGGTAGGAAAGAGTGGCAGAGTGATAGGGGATTCAAATTGTAAAGGGGATGAACAGGCTTTTTCTGCCGATGCAAATGAGATTCCAGGATGGTATGTTGCCTCCCTGGTGCAAGAGTCAAGGATGTCTTGGAGCAGCTGCAGGGCATTCTGGAGGGGGTGGGTGAACAGCCAGCTGTTGTAGTGCATATAGGCACCAATTATACAGGTAGAAAATGGGATGATGGCCTATAAGCTGAATTTAGGGAGTGAGGAGTTAAACTGAAATGTAGGACCTCAATGACAGTAATCAGGATTGCTACCAGTGTCACATGCTAGTCAGAGTAGAACCGTCAGAATAGCTAAGATGAATACATGGCTTCAGCGATGGTGCAAGAAGGACGGATTCAAATTCTTGGGACATTGGAACCAGTTCTGGGGAAGGTCCAACCAGTACAAATCAGATGGTCTGCACTTGGGCAGGGCTGGAACCAATGTCCTAGGGGGAGCGCTGGCTATTGCTGTTGGGGAGGGTTTAAACTAATATTGGCAGGATGATGTGAACCAATGCAGGAAGTCAGACAGAAGCAAAGTGGGGATAGAACCAAAAAGGCACTAAGGGGAAGGCAGTGAAGCCAAATTCAAAAATCAAAAGGACCACATTGCATCATAATTCTAAGAGAGCAATAAATATCAGAAAAACAAACCTGAAGGCTCTATCTCTCTTTGCGAGAAATGTTTGTAATAAGGTGGATGAATTAATTACACATAGTCATTAATGAATATGATGTAGTTGGGTTTACAAAGGCTTGGTTCCAGGGTGACCAGAGATGGGAACTTAACGTCTAGGGACATTCAATATTCAGAAAAGACAGGGGGAAAGGAAAGGAGGATGGGGCAATGTTGCAGGTAAAGAGAGGATTACTGCAATAGTGAGGAAAAACATTAGCCTGGATGATGTGGAATCTGTATGGGTGGAGCTGCAGAACACCAAAGGACAAAAAGCATTAGTGGGAGTCGTGTATAGACCACCAAACAGTAGTAGTGAGGTTGGGGATGGCATCAAGCAGGAAATTAGAGACGCATGCAGTAAGAGTACAGCAATTATGGAAGATATCATTTTGCATATTGATTGGTTCACCCAACTGGTAGCAATGCGATGGAGGAAGATTTCTTGGAATATATAAGGGATGATTTTCTCCACCAATATGTTGAGGAACCAACTAGAGAGCAGCCCATCCTAGACTGGGGATTGTGTAATGAGGGGGGATGAATCAGCAACCTTGTGGCGCGAGATCCTTTGGGGAAGAGTGACGATAGGATGGTAGAATTCTTCATTAAGATGGAGAGTGAGAAAGTTAAATCCGAGACTAGGGTCTCACGAGTAAAATTGCAGCTTATGGTATTGGGCTAACGTATTGATGTGGATAGAGAACTGGCTGGGAGACAGGAGGCAGAGTGTTAGAATAAATGGGTCCTTTTCAGAGTGGCAGGCAGTGGCTAGCAGGGACTGCAGGGTTCAGTGCTGGACTCCAGTTATTCACAATACACATTAATAATTTGGATGAAGGAATTGAATGCAATATCTCCAAATTTGCAGACGACACTAAGCTGGGTGGCAGTGTATGCTGTAAGGAGGATGTTAAGAGGCTGCGGGAGACTTGGACATGCTGGCTCAGTGGGTAAATACAATATAATGCGGATAAATGTGAGGTTATCCAGTGGAGGTGGCAAAAACAGGAAGGAAGGTTCTCTGAATGATGGTAATTTAGCATCAAAAGGGGGAAGTGCAGCGTGACTTAGGTCTCACAGTGGGGCAGTCGCTGAAAGCTGGCATGCAGATACAGCAGGCAGTGAAGAAAGCTAATGACTTTTTTTTTTAAAGAATTCGTTCGTGGGAGGACATGAGCATTGCCAATCTCTAATTATCCGAGGGCAGTTGCGAGTCAACCACATTGCTGTTGCTCTGGAGGCACATGCAGGCCAGACTAGGTAAGGATAGCAAATTTCCTTTCCTACAGGACATAAGTGAACTAGATCGATTTTCCCGACAACCAACAACGGTTTTCATCGTCATCAGTAGATTCTCAATTCCAGATACTTTTATTGAATTCAAATTCCACCATCTGCTGTAGTGGGATTTGAATCCTGGTCCCCAATAAGCTATTTCTGGATAAATAGTCTAGCAATAGTACCACAAGGCCATCGCTGCCTCTTAAACATTATACTGTCCTTCACAGCAAGAGGATTTGAGTTCGGAGTAATGAGTTCTTGTTGAAGTTGTAGAGGGTCTTGGTGAGGCCACACTTTGAGTAGTGTGTGCAGTTTCGATCTCCTAGTCTGAGGAGGACATTCTTGCTGTGGAGGGAGTCCAGCAAAAGGTTCACCAGACTGATTCCTGGAATTGCAGGACAGGCATAAGAAGAGAGGCTGGATCGACTGAGCTTGTACTCGCTGGAACTTAGAAGAATGAGGGGGGAATCACATAGAAACATAGAAAATCCTGATGGGAATGGACAGGCTAGATGTGGGAAGAATATTCTCGATGTTGGGGACGTCTTGAACTAGGGAGTCATAGTCTAAGCCATTCAGGACTGAGATGAGGAAGAACTTCACTCAAAGGTGTGAACCTGTGGAATTCTCTACTACAGAAAGCTGTTGGGGTCAGTTCATTACACATGTTCAAGGAGCTGGATGTGGCCCTTTGGTTAAAGGGATCAAGGAGTATGGGGAGAAAGCAGGATCAGCCATGAGCATATTGAATGGTGGTGTAAGCTTGAAGGGCCAAATGGCCTACTCCTGCACCTATGTTTCTATGTTCTTGGAGATATATATTTAAAAGCACAGGGGAGTATTTTTGTATTCACTGACCCGCACACTGAACCAATATTACAAGACAAGTCATTTAAATGTAATATTTATTACCACCCATTGCTTCACAATTAATCTCTCTCAGTAGAATGTTTAATTTTGCCTTTTTTTGGTTCTAACTACAAGTTAATTATTTTATAAAACTGGAAATTGAAATACATTATGTAAAATGGCAAAATATTGAAACATTTTCTATAATTACATAGAAATATTAAATATAACAGTGCAAATTGACAATATGCACTCAGATGTTTAAGGATGCACATAGCTGCTCTCGCATCAGGCTAGTGCTAATGAGTAGTGTTATCACATCTTCTGTACCATTTCTCATTCCATTGCTCATTTGACAACAGCTATATAGTAAATAGGTCAATTCAGGTTTCATTATGTACCAATTTACTGGTTGAATAACAGATTTTAACTTCTACATCCAATAAAGAAAGTGTGAAAGATGACAATGTTTTGGAACACAAGTTTTTACACAACTTTTACAAATCTCTTAATCAGCTGATACCAAGATCAATTTGATGTGGCATTGAGTGTTGAGTTATCTTCTGTAAATTGCACAGTGAATAGTTAGTAAGTTATGAGCAAAGCTTTACACAATTGGCAGACAAACACTGCTTTATTCTGTGGTTTAATTTACAGACACGCATCTTTAGTCGTATTTCCGGTCTTTGGCAATCTGGAGACCAAGATAATTGCTTCATCCATTTGTTTGCTCATGATCAATGCACAATACATGTATCATGTTAGCTTAAAAATGGGAAATTAGTGAGGTCATGTATTTAACTGGGATTAGTTTATCACAAGTAAATCAAGTCTGAGATTGTCCTATCTTGGCCTAGCCACATCTTGTGAAAAAATTTTAAAAAGTTAAAATTGCAAAACCTTTTAGTAAGAGAATCAAAGGTGAAACTTCTATAAAACTTGCACTGACAACATGTTGCCTATAGCATTTTTAAGGACATGTGTTTTTAAGGACAGGAGTAGTATATAATGGAAGTACAACATTTTATACAGCTGCAATGATATTTGTTTCAATTGGCCACTAAACCTAAGGCAGAGCCTACCAAAATGTGGACTGTCATTCACAGATGGGGTTATTTTTCTGCTAATCACAGCAATGGCTATGGTGGAACTCCGATCTAGTATTAATTGTGAGGTCCCTTTAAAATCTCATGCTATTTTTAAAATGACAGGCACGGCCTAAGTGACTGATCTTTGAGACCTGATTCCTGCTCCAAAAAGGCCAGAAAAAGGAGACATTTGTTCTGAAAAACCCTGGTTAAACAGCTCCCCCACTCTCAGTTCTTCCTCCCCTCACCGCTTTACACATCCACATCCCCACTCCCACAGGTATTACCACTTCTCTCTCAGTACCCACCTCCCAGGTCCATCTTCTTTAGTCACTTATTGTTGATGAGGTACATTTTCTGACTGTTACATTTGTAAAAGTCCAGCCGCCTTTGGTATCTCACAGAAGTGGATCCGTTTTGATGCTTAACTGCAAACCTTTCTTATAAGGGCAAGGTCATTGCACAAACATTGCCGTTGGAAGCAGGTGAGCGGAAATACAAACGAATTCCTCAGATCATAAACTAGGCTTGAATAAACTAGGCTTGTACTCGTTAGAGTTTAGAAGAATGAGGGGAGATCTCATTGAGACGTATAAGATGATGAATGGGATGGATAGGATAGAGGTGGAGAGACTCTTCCTGCTCAAAAAAGACAGTAGGACGAGGGGGCACAGCCTCAAGATAAAGGGGAGGCGGTTTAGAATGGAGTTGAGGAGGAACTTCTTCACTCAAAGGGTGGTGAATCTCTGGAATTCTCTGCCCGTTGAAGTGGTGGAGGCTGCCTCGCTAAATATTTTTAAGAAGCGGGTTGATGGGTTCTTGATAAGAGAGGGGATTAAGGGTTATGGGGAGAGGGCGGGAAAATGGAACTGAGCCACGACAGATCAGCCATGATCTAATTGAATGGCGGGGCAGGCTCGAAGGGCTAGATGGCCTACTCCTGCTCCTATTTCTTATGTTCTTATGTTCTTATCAATTAGAACTGAATAAATTGTTTCCAAACTTTAGACTCCAGATGAAATAACAAGCTTGTTTTTTCTCAAAAACTCATATTGCTTCAAACAGCATGTGACATGTGTGGTGTTTGAGTCTGACTTTTTCAATAAACATTAAAAAACATGTGGCAATTACTCACATATTTCACATACTCCTTCCACTGCTGCCACCACTGCATTGAAATCAGAAACCAGTTATGTCCAGGTTGTAGGCCATGTCTGCTTTCTCTTTCCAACCATCCACTAGATGCAAAATGCACATAAAAATTAGCAACTGAAAAAAATTAATAGCAGGGATTCCAAAACTCATTAGTGAGAAATTATATAACATGCTATTTTAACAAAGCCATGTGTTGCGTCTCCATTAGTACATTAGAAAAACATTTGACACTGGCAAGTAACACTACACAACATAACTTCAAAGCTATGATTAACTTTTGCCAATTTGTACAATAAAATTTAGGAAGCGAATATGGAGGATAAAAACTTGTGATGTCTCTTGGGGATTAGTCTGAAGTCCACAAACTTCATCAATGAGCTAAACAGCGGAAGTATGTAATTAGATGCAAAGAGATTCAGATGCGTTATGCCACACAATAGCGGAGAGCATTTAACTTAGATAAACGTATCATAGATATCTTAGATATCATGTATGTTGGTGGGGCCATTATAGGATATGCCAATCACGTGAAGGGAACAATGATAAAAGAGGTTTAGAAAGAAAAAGTCTGTTATTGTGCGCAAATCACTAAAAGTTAACCTCCTCATAATATATTAAAAATGTTACACTGTTGGAGGATGCTCAAATAACTATTACTTTATTGTTTTGGAACTGGGCAAGTTGTGCACCTGATAATTTGTCCTTCTTCTTCTGGTGTCGCTGGCCTTAGACCAAGAACTATATGGCATATCTGCAGAAAAAAGGAAACAAGATACTTCTGCTGTAATATATATCATCCCATTTTCAGAAAGAATTCTGTCTATCCCCAAGACATTTGCAGCTTAGACATTTCTCGAAGTTTCACAGCACAAAAGGGGGCCCATTATGTCTGGGCTGACTATCAGCACCTATCCATTCTAATCCCATTTTCCAGCACTTGATCCAAAGCCTTGTATTCTATTGCACTTCGTCTAAATGCTTTTTAATCCTATGAACTAACAGTTCAACATCTTAATTATTGCATGGTAACATGTAAATTATTATTGAATTATTTTACAGACTGTTTCAGTTCAGTGTTTGTGCAGGCTTGTGGAAAAATCTTCACATACAAATGTCTCATTTCACCACATTTGTGGGCAAATTATCATCTGTATCTGAACTGGAGTATAATTTGGACCATTTATATATTCCATAATACTATACCAATAACCCTAACCAAGCAGGTAATTCATCAACAGTAATTCTGAACTTCAAGGAATAAACAGAACGCCTCAAAGTAATAGTGTCAATCTTCCTTAAAAGAGAATGATTTACAAAGTTAGCTTTCCATATTCATCTGCAAATAAATCAAACATATGTATCAAAAGCATAATTCAAATGTGCACTTGGGCCAAACACTCCGCTCTGTAGACCTTGCACTAATTTAAGCGGAAAATGCCTTGCACATTATGCAGATAAACATACTTCATGGATTTACTGACTTAAACATCTACCATCATTCAAGGCAAACCTTTGAAGCTGCTTTCTTCCATCAAAGTGCAGGATTCCAGCATCACTTTATCTAACATCTTGGTGCAGCTTTCATTTGTCCAACAGTGGTAAACTGCACTTTGACTTCAATGAGTGAATGTTAACTTGTGCAAGGCACACCACACTCACCCCTCTCATTTTTTAGAGATGCAGGTGGGCGCACTTTGTCACAAAATGTTCACTTGGAGCTGCTTCTAATTGGCTGAGCTTGTATTCATCTGCTTGTATTAGGATAATCTCAGTGGCAGTCTAATGCTCCATAAGATGTTGATATTTCTATGCTGCTAAAGTCTGATATTTTCTATTGTGTTACACACCCATTTTAACAGGTAGGCAATAAGCAGTCACCAGGGTGGAAAAACATACCAAACTGAAAAATACTTGCTCCCAAAAATTCTGCTCCTCCTCTTAACATTTTTCCAACGATCTCACAAAATGGTTTAAGTGCACATGCACACTATGAATACAAGATGAGATCATATGCTCAACAATAGCATCCATTTTTCAGTTTTGATTTAGTAACCATAGACGTAATAAGGTACAGCTGGATTTCCAGTGTGGCTTCTGAAAAATTTATTAGGCAAACTGCACAAGATAGTCTAAAGATTTTAAATTTAAAAGGAAATAATTATATTTTATGTCTCATCTGCTGAAGGTGCTGTCTCATCAGAAGGTGGGGGCGGGCAGCAGTTAAAATAATTACACTGTGGACTTCCCTGCAGTATCCCATTGCTACAAATTTGTCATGTATGAGCCTAGTCTTTGATATTAAAGGATAACCAACTCTGGTTCTCACCCTAGCATTGATATTTGCGACACATGGTCTGTGGATACCCATCTGGAAAACAAACTCAGGATAGATCCTACTGAAGCCCAATAGTGCCGAAACCAACACCAACAAGCCACAGACTTCAGTGAACTGAAGAAGCGGAAAAGAGGAGAAAGCCTGAAAGCAGAATTGTTCAGCTGCCAGGATTTATACATTACTAGGATTGAGCTTATCTGCCCGATTCAGTACCATAGCCAACTATGCACTGCCCACCTAAACTGCGGCCATTTAAGGAAAACAGGACAAAACAAATAAATAATTCAAGAGAACCCAAAACAGAAATAACACATCATGAGATTGTTATGCTGGTAAACAGCATACTAACCTGAAATAGGAGATTAAGAAACTCACTGGCTAGAGCACTTTTTACACTCCATATCTGATAATCTTCTAGTGTTAAATGCCCCATCTGTCAGTGAAGGAAAACAAAAGTTCAATTATCACAGAAGGCAAAATGGTTCCCAAGAACACATCTGAGCAGCAACTTATACATTCTTGAATGTAATTCCTTTATTCAAGAATGGTGAGGGACAGTTCTCTCATGGTATTTGCTTAAAATTTACCCTAACATATTTCATTTCATTCAGCTTTCTTACTTGTAGCCTGACTTTCTTTTGGTGTCTTCATATCATTCATTGATAACAAACATCATCTCTTTCTCACTGCTGCTCTCTTACCTTTAAAATTAGGGAAGCACAGCAGTCAGCACTGTTGCCTCAGTGCCAGGAACCCGGGTTCAATTCTGGCCTTAGGTCACTGTCTGTATGGAGTTTGCAAATTCTCTCCATGTTTGCATGGGTCTACTCTGGTTTCCTTCCACAGTCCAAACATGTGTGGGGTAGGTGGATTGACCATGCTTAGTGTCAAGGGGACTAGCAGGGTAAATACATTGGGTTACAGTATAGGGCCTCGGTGAAATTGCTGTCAGTGCAGACTCGATGGGCCAAATGTACTTGTTCTGCACTGTAGGGATTCTATGATTTTAAGCTGCTAATCTTATAGAATGATCACGCTGTTCCATGACTGAGTTTATTGCTGGAATTAATTTCTTGAACACTTTGGTGAATCTTCTTGGTTTGCATCTGACGCTTAAATATCATGGAACTTCTTTTTAACTTGCTACCTGATTAGCACTTTGTGTTTTCCCACCCTCATTACAAAATTACATATTAATAAGTAGTCAAAGGAGGAGTGGAGGCCAAAACACATGATTTCAAGAAATTAGATAAGGCTAAAGGGATCAAGGAACATGGGGAGGGTTGCAGGATCAGGATATTGAATTTAATGATCAGCCATGATCAAAATAAATGGTGGAACAGACTCAAAGGGCCAACTCCTTCTATTTTCTATGTTTCTACGTAATAAAGCTTTAATTTAAGAGCAAATTTAAGTAATTTAACAGCTTTTCTGTTTCCTAACATTGCTGGACCTGTTCAGTATTTCCAGCATTTTCGGCTTTTATTCCACATCTAGCCTGTCAAAACCTTGGTGCAGCATTTGAAACATTTGCAAACAAGACTCGTGATAAAGCCCTTCATAGTATCATTTTGCATTCCATTCAAAATGGACACTGGAAAAGGCAAGCATAAGGCTCACCTAATCTAAATGCTGTATCAATTGAAAATTTAGTGAACACAAAGATTGACTTTTTAAAAGAACACCGTATGTCTTACATGATTCATTGGAAGAATGTCATTCTTAGCCATCTACAAGCTGATTTAAGCTTTAGGTAAACCAATCTTTTGATCTAGCTGGTACAGCATCATTTGTACTTTAACTTATTAACTCTCTCACTATGCTACATAGTGGCTGTGAAATACAACATAATTATTACAACCAATAGGTGCAACAGCTGAGCTCATTCGCATGTGCATGAACTTATGACATGTAACTTATGACATGTAACTTTTGCTCCAAGTTATATAAATACACACATTTCCTTTGGAAAACTATTTAAGAATCAAAAGTGCCACCATTCAGTCAAACGACTGGAATTTGTTCAAGATCTCTTCTCTGTAATTTATTCACTATGTGGTTTAATATCTCAATTTGTGGTACTAAATCCAAACTTTCATTAGTTCAGTTAGATGTTAAAATATTGGATACCATTACCCAATG
Organism: Carcharhinus amblyrhynchos; assembly: GCF_965287045.1. Classification (NCBI taxonomy): domain Eukaryota; kingdom Metazoa; phylum Chordata; class Chondrichthyes; order Carcharhiniformes; family Carcharhinidae; genus Carcharhinus; species Carcharhinus amblyrhynchos. Next base: position 25,574,440 of record NC_137346.1, on the reverse strand, counting down.
TGTGTGTTTTGGCTTAACCCCATTTTACGAGTACAGGTAAGGGAGGCCACTAAGCCCATCTAGCTCATCAATCCATAGGAAACTACCATATTTCCTCACTCGCGTCCAATTCCCTTATAATTACATTGTTCACCACCACCCCACCTATTAAATTATCCCTCGAGGAAATTAATCCAGAATTTAATATTTTAGATATGCCAAATTTCAACTGAGCTTGTCATATTTAATTGTATTAGGGATGGGTAATAAAATGCTGGCCCAGTGACACGTTCTGTGAAAGATTTTTAAAAAGGTGTTATGGAACATTTTTTCATTAATATATTGCTGATGTCAATGTGCTAATTATTAGTAAACAATGAAGAAGAAAATCCTGAAGTGCTAAGACACTGGTGTTTGACTAGCAATTTAAGTCAAAGTCTGTTTCATCGGTAGAAGCACAGTGCTGTCCCCTGACAGCAAGTGCAAACATAAAAAATGAGAACAATCCAAAGAATTGCAATATCTTTTTCAGAATTTCAACAATTAACATGCAACATTCATATCACGATAAATGCAAGTCACATGCAACATTCATATCAAGACAAATGCAAAGTTGAAAAGATTTACCTTAGTGGTGTCATGCTTCTTCAAGATATGATTTACAATGTCAGCTGTCCCCATGTGCAGTTCCTAAAGAAAGTGAATAAAATCTTTGTAAACAGCTCAGATAGACATCTTCAAGTGGAGACAAAGCTTTAAGGTAGAGACCAAGGATGTCCTAATGCAGCACATTCCTGCATGGCATTGTTGATTTCATTATTCTGTTCTTTTAATTGACAATTTTTTCCCCCTTTCTGCCTGAGTTCACAAGTGCAATGCACTGTTCCACAGACAATATTGGAGATTCCAAAGATAGGTTATTAAAAAATACAATGCCAGTTTCTGCATACATCCAATTCTAACTCAACACCTGTGATGTCTCAAAATGTTGCTTGTCTGACATCCAGTACTGTTTGAGTAGAAATTTCCTTCAACTAAATAGTGGGAAGATGGAAATTATCTGATCCCATGATTGGAGCAGATGGTTGGGAGAGTAGTGTGGAATCTGGGATAGCTCCCCCGTGCATTTCTTCCACCAAGAAACTTCCCAAGGATGCCTGAAAAGCATATTGGCTGGCCATTCCATGGTGCTGCACCAGCCTTGCTCCCCGAGTTGCAGTTTGAGGGCTGCCATTTAGTTCCGATGTTAGAGTCCAGAGGTGCATGGCAAAACCAAGCACATTAGCTTTAAGAACCTAAGAACTAGGAGCAGTAGGCCATCTAGCCCTTCAAGCCTGCCCTGCCATTCAATAAGATCATGGCTGATCTGAAGTGGCTCAGTTCCACTTACCCGCTTTCTCCCCATAACCCTTAATCCCCTTGCCTACCAAAAACCTATCTACCCACGTCTTAAATATATTTAGTGACGTAGCCTCCACCACTTCAATGGGCAGAGAATTCCAGAGATTCACCACCCTTTGAGTGAGGAAGTTCCTCCTCAACTCTGTTCTAAACTCCCCCCCCCCCACCCTTATCTTGAGGCTGTGCCCTCTAGTCCTGCTGTCCTTTCTGAGCAGGAAGAGCCTCTCCACCTCTACCCTATCTATTCCTTTCATCATCTTATACGTCTCAATAAGATCCCCCCTCATCCTTCTAAACTCTAACGAGTACAAGCCCAGTCTATTCAGCCTCTCTTCATAGCTCAACCCCCTCAACTCCGGTATCAGCCTAGTGAACCTCCTCCACTACAAATTCCATCCCCTTTCCACTGATTCAATACTTCTCTTGGGCATCTGACTGAGGTTAAACTTGATGGTCTGCAGCCTTGGTATCACACTTTGATCCTGAAATAAGCTACTGACCACACATTCACGCCATCAGTAAGGCCACCCTATTTACACATCAGTAACACTGTTCTCTACCCTTGCTTTAGTTCAGCTATTGAAGAAATTCACATTAATGCCTTTGATTTGATTTTCCCAATGCACTCCCAGAAGACCACCCCCTCTAATCTGAAGGTAATCCAAAATTCTGCTGTCCATGTCCCTAACTTGCACCGAGTCCTGCTTCGCCCATCATCCCTGTGCCTACTAATTTATTAACTTGGAGTTCATTTCTCAATAAAAGAATAGACAAATTCTTAAGAATTGATACTATTACTTACAGGGATACTGTCAGTGCGGTTATCTTTCCAGACTTCCAAAAGTGCAATTATCATTTCTTCTAATTCAGTGCGAGACAAAGCTCCATCTCGGTCAGTGTCAAATACCTTGAAACAGACTAATAAAACAAAGAACTTGTCACTTTTTAATAAAAAGCTAGAAATTTGAAAATTGCCCATAAGATACTAAAATAAGGAAGACACGACAAGTGCCAAAAAATTGATAAAACAAATGACTGGAAATAAGACAGCAAGTCAATAGCTGCTACAAAGAGAAAAGACTGGTTATGATGTTTAAAAAGTGTGGTTATAAAAGTCAAACACTTTTTACAGACATGATTGATCTTTTGTTACTTCCTTCTTTCTTCGTTTTTACTTTATAGAAAACATTGTAATTATATTTTCAAAATATATAAATCAAAACTTTGCTTATTTGGACTTGCACTGTGGATTAGAACAGGCTAAAAAGATGCCTTGCAATACTTCTTCAGTCTTGTATCTCAGCTACGCAGTATACCATTTAAATACACTTGGGCGGCATGGTAGCACAGTGGTTAGCACTGCTGCTTCACAGCTCCAGAGACCTGGGTTTGAATCCCTGCTCAAGTGACTGTCTGTGTGGAGTTTGCACATTGTGTCTGTGGGTTTTCTCCAGGTGCTCCAGTTTCCTCCCACAGTCCAAAGATGTGCAGGCTTGGTTGGTCGGCCATTCTAAATTGCCCCTTAGTGTCCCGGGTTGCATGGGTTAGAGGGATTAGTGGGTAAATATGGAGGGATATGGGGATAGGGCCTGCGTGGGATTGTGGTTGGTGCAGACTTGATGGGCCAAATGGCCTCTTTCTGCACTATAGGATTCTTTGACATTATTCCTGTTCCAGGGTACGAAGCTTCATTAGTCATTAGCCTTAACTGTTTCAACGTCAAGATATCTCTAAGTAGAATGAAAGTTCATCTAAGTCGTTGCTCAAGGATGGAACACAACAGAAAGTAGAAATTTGCCTTTCGCCTCTGGAACCTAGCTCCAATCCAACAGAGATCGATGAAACACTGTCTCTTGGCTATAAATCTCTTGTATGATATTAGTACAGATACATAAACTAGTTTCTACAATCCACAGCAAAAAAAATCTTTACAGTCTGCACTAATCAGCACATTGTTTACTTATTGGTGACCTTGTAAATTATGAAGATTTTACAAAACTTATCTTTAAAAGTTTATATTTTTACCCTTTTAAAGTCTTAAATTAATTTATATAAAAACATAGTTTCCACATATTAAACCATATATTCCCACAATTTCTAAAAATAGAGCCACTAGCACAAACAAATTAACTTTTTAAAAAAATCAGAGTCGCTGAATCTACCAAAACTTACATTTCTGCCGTTCAGCAAGAGGTCCTCTACAGCAAGCAGAAAGGCCGCAAGAGATTTCTTTGAAGTCTATGTGATTGTCACGATTTTCATCAAAAGCGCTGAATAGACCTGTAAGGGATGCCCATATAAGTGGACAATACAGTTCATAAGAGGGTATTTACTGTAATACCTTGCATATATCGATTAATTTCAGATATACATTTTGTACTATCAGTGTCAATTAGAATCAGATTCCGTACAGTATAGAAGGAGGCTATTCAGCCCATCGGATACGTACTGACAATCCCACCCAGGCCCTATTCCTGTAACCCCACATTCACCCTGCTAACCCCCCAACATGAGGGTCAATTTAGCATGGCCAATCCACCTAACCTGCACACTTTTGGACTGTGGGAGGAAACCCACACAGGTACAGGGAGAAAGTGCAAACTCCACACAGTGACCCGAGCCGGAATGAAATCCAGGTCCCTGGCACTGAAAGGCAGCAGTGCTAACCACTGTGCTGCCTGTCCTGATGTGACTCAAGTCCAGGTTTATATTAATATTGTTTTATCTTCTGATTTCCACAGTATTGCTCACAAGAAATTCTGCCCGATTTATGCAGTAAATACTTGAAAATCAAGTATCAACTGAAGATAGACTTTATCTTTGTAGACTTGTACTAATTCAAGGATTGAATCAAATCCACCATAGTGCCTGTGTAATACAGTTCGAGTATCCTCTCAGGGTCAACTGCATTTCAGATAATTTAGGTTTTTGGATACCGCATGTAATCTTACATTATGATAGCTTAAGACTGGCCCAGCTATTGTCAGAAGGAAATAAAATAGCTAGAAAGGAAAGGTACACCATTTAATAATAAATACGGGGTACTTGTAATATTTTTATTTGGCATGTTCAAACAACTGGACTTCCTGAATTAAAGGTGGATGAGATTCAAAAAAAACTGTGGTTTTAGGATTCATGGATAAAGGCCACAACGTGCAATCTGTAATGTATTGAGAATGGTGAGTGATCCCGGAGTTCGGGAAGGGCTGCAACTGCAGTTAATATTGTGACTGTACAGGCAGGTACATTAGTGACAGCAACTAAAATTAAAAATAAAAGCTCAATAATTCCTGTACCAAACAGCTATTTGAAAAACGTCTTCTTCAAGGAATCAAAGAAAAGTAACCTGGTTGGTAAATAATTGTACATCTTTAACAGTGAATAACATGATCCATTGTAGCTAAGTACAACTCGTTTCAATATTGTGTCCTTAGCAGAGTAAAACGTTCCAAGACTTTCCACAGGAGCATTATCAAACAAAATATGATATTGAATTACATAAGGAGGCATTATGACAGAAAACAAAAACATTGGTCAAAGAGATAGGTTTTAGAGGAGTACTGGGGCAAAAGGAGGTAATTCTTAGTTTACAACCCTACTTCAGAGCATGGATGCTATTGGTGGAGTAGCAAAAATCAATGCGCTAGGCTAGATTTGGAGTAGGGAGAATGCGGAGATTTGTAGACCTTGAGGAGGCCACAGACAGAGCGAGGGAGAAAACCATGGAAGGTTTTAAAAATAAAGTCTTAAAAAAGCCAAACATTTCCAGGTCAGGAGCCAATGTAAGCCACTGAACAGAAGTCATGGATGATTGGGAATTTATGCTGAGTAGGACACAGGCAGCTAAGATTTGGGTCAGGTCAAGTTTGCAGAGGGTGAAAGGAGGAAAACCAGCTAGAAAAGCATTGGAACGATCTGGTCTAAAAGTAACAACAATGGACAATAGTTTCATCAGTGTTTGAGCTGAGGATGATACAGGGAATGGGTGATGTTATGGGCTTGGAAGCTGACAGTCTTGGTGTTTGAGAGAATATTGGGTAGGGCACTACATCAGTGAATGTTTTGAAGTAGTGCAATCAGAATAACATTCTAGCTGAAATAAAAATGCGACATTGACTGAGTTATCATTGAGACAAAGTGACAAAACAGAATGCAGATCATAATCCAGGTCCACGAATTGCCATCATGAGGACAACTTTGCAATCAGAACAGCACCAACTGGTGCCCACTCCTCCTCACCCCAACCCATCGGGTAGAAAATAAAGATGTCCTGCCTGTGACTAAAATTATGCACCTGTACGCCAATTAATTCTGGTCCATTTTCCCCTCACTTTTCCATTGTGCTGGCAGATGGCATTGAGCAAGCAAGCATCGTGTGAGGCATCTTAAGTGGAAGACTCCAAACAAAGACAATAATGAGTCAATGATAATCTTAATGGACCAAAATTTCAGGCAGAATAGATCTTCACTGAGCAAATTAAAAATACTTGCAAATGTGACAGCCTCTGCGTCTAACCTTGTTTACTGAGCAGAAATCTGGTCACATACCTTTCATCAAACAACAAACATTCAGCCCAAGTCTAGCACAAAAGGAGTGCTCCATCCTCTGAGACACTGCCTTTTGGGTGAAATGTTCAACCGAATTTGGCTGCACCCATAAAAGAGATAAAAGCGCCCGTGATACTTCTGAGAGCAGGGCATTCACCTAGTGTCCAGTTCAATGTTTATTCCTTGGCCAACATTAGTAAAATAAAATACATGGCCTTTGTGTGTTTGTAGGACCTTGCTGTGCACAGATTCAATACCATGTTAATACGTGGAAACAGTGAGTGAACTTTATAAGCACTCCAATTAGCTGTAAAACTCAAATATTCTGAGATTGTGAAAAGTACTACATTGAAGTAAACTGCTTCTTCTTTCCATGTCCTGCTTGAAGGCAAAGATATCCTGTCTATCTTGGGGTTCAAACCTCCTGTAAAAGTCATCCCTGATTTGGGCAATGTTTACTTTCCCCTCCCTCCATTCCAAAGAGGGAAAACAAACGCCCACCACCACCCCCCAGGTATGCAAATTCATCTTTTTCATTTTCTCCAAGAGGAAAACCCTGTTCTCAGTGATATGAAACCATTTTAGCAGAAGCATATGCCATATTAGGATTCATAACTCCACCTTTCGATATGTGGAATGTAACTCAATCCCCTCTAATCAGGATTTAATTGCCCCTCCCATCTTTTGAGAAATAATTCATGTTCAAACTAGTCTAATCCTTCAAACTGAATCAATTTGGCATGCTTAATAAAAACTTGTATTCTAAGTCTTCTTTACACCAGGTCCACCCAATCGCCCTCCCTGCTCTTTCCTCCACATTAAAGAAATGGACTCTTTCCTATTATCACTGACCCTGCATCATTCTCTGCTGCTTTCTTTCCTCCTCCTACATAAAACCAAATAATCCATAACAATGGATTATTATGGGCCTTTATTCAGACGTCACAGCATCTAAATTGGCAATAAATCTGAAAGCAACAATTTAGATTGGACAGCCATATGTTCCAAAGCATTAGTCACCACAGTTTGACCTTAGTTGGGTTCTGGTTGAGCAGTTTACTCCTAGTCTACATTTTTCTCAGTAAAATGCTTCCAATATGCATTACTCGCTCAGTAAAAAGCCTCCATTACCTTCAGTTAAAGATGGATGGATAGGCGGAGAAACCAAAGGAACAAATGTTTCCAAATCAAAACGTCCAGTCCTTGACTGAGCTTTCAATAGCCAGTAGCGTTTCTCAAGATCAATTATATCTGATTCTTCCACTGTGAAGAAAAGTAGATACGTTATCAGATTGATGAACCCCAGACTTTGTGCAACACAAAATTTTGGAGTGACTCATATAAAACTGTTGGTTATAAAAACATCAAATGTATCCTAAAATGACAGCAATTTCTGATTTGTTATATGCATGAGACTAGACCTTAGCCTTATTCAACTTTATCTACTATATTCAAAGAAACCTTTCCAAATTTATTACAAATACTTCGCAACATGCTTAAAACAATTATAACCATTCTTGTACTATTTTTTCTCCCAAACTTAGAACTTACTTACGACAAATTGCTTTTGTATAGTGCTTTTAATGAAAAAAATGCCTCAAGACACTTCAGAGATAGAGATATGGACAATCAAATGATATATTAGACACGCTGACCAAAAAGGTAGATTTTAACTGAAGTCTTAAGGTTGGAGGCAGAAAGATATGCGGATGGAATTCTAGAAAGTGATATTTAAGCAGCTAAAAAGCATAGTTGGCAAAACTGGGGCATAACAATCCAAAGACAGAGGAAAGAGAATTTGTGGGTGGGATGGTTGCAGAAATGGAGGAGCTTACAGAGATAGTGAGCAGCAAGGCCACAGCATGATTTAAAGACAAGTATGAGAATTCAAGACATCAATGACAGCCAATAAAAACAGGGTGATCCATTGAACCGTTCAGCGCAGCAGGCCATCTGGTGCACTGAGCCCGCACCGACCCTCCAAAAGAGCATCCCACCCACACCCACCCCCCTTGCCTTATCCCTGCACATTTACCATGGGCTAATGCACCTAACAATCTCTATAGATGCTGCCATACCTGCTGACTAACTCCAGCACTCTGTTTCACTGTCATGCTCCTTTGAATTCATGTCTGTTGTGCCCAATTAGCTGAAACATCTGCCGATGTAACAGTGACTATAGTCTAAAAATAAATCATTGACAGGTTTAGAATGTCCTGACGTGAAAGGTGCTGTATAAATGCAACTTGTTTCCTTCTTGGCTTCTAAGTTGGCCTGTCCCTTTAAGGCCATAACTTAAACTAGGGTGGCACAGTGGTTAGCACTGCTGCTTCACAGCGCCAGGGACCTGGGTTAGATTCCTGGTTTGGGTCACTGTGTGGGGTTTGCACATTCTCCCTGTCTGTGTGGGTTTCCTCTGGGTGCTCTGGTTTCCTTCCACAGTCCAAAGATATGCGGATTAAGTGGATCGGTCATGCTAAATTGCCCCTTAGTGTCGGGGGATTAACTGGGTAAATTCATGGGGTTAATAGGGCCTGGGTGGGATTGTGGTTGGATGCAGATCCCATAGGCTGAAAGGCCTTCTTCTGCACTGTAGGATTCTATGATTCTAACCTACATTTCTTTGGTCTATGGGAGGAAACCAGAACACCTGGATGAAACCTATACAGGCACAGGGAGAATATGCAAATGTCACACAGACAGCCATCCAAGGCCAGAATCAAACCTGGGTCCTGTCACTGTGAAGCAGCTGTGTTACCCACCCTGGCACCATGTCGCACCAATGTGCGAGCTGGTCTTGAAGCAATTTTATAAAGCTAGAAAGATGGGAGGATTGCCCAGTTCAGCATTGGAATTAATGCATCTGGGAGGTGACTAAGCCATGAATGATAGTTTCAGTTACAGACAGGTGAGGGCAGGCATTGGCAAGGCCCCACCATGCATGTTAGTTAAAAGTGAAATCCCAAAATTGGCTCAACCACAGGAAACAAAAGGTCCATGCAAAAACAGAAAATGCTGGAAAATCTCAGTAGGCCTGACAGCATCAGTGGACAGCGAATAGAGTTAATGTTTCGTGTCTGGATGACATTTCATCAGAGCTGGTATAAGCAGAGCGGAGCTTTGTCAGAGACAAGAGGGTTAGTGTATGCATTTGTGAATGGAAAGCAATTTCCAATGGCATTTCTGGTGTTGGGGCCTTAGCATTTTTAAAAATATATTAATAATTTGAACTTAAATGTGGACAGCACAGTTGGGAAATCTGCAGATGACAAAAATGGCTGCATAGCTGTAGTGAAGAGGACAGCTGTTGTTTCCAGAATTATAATCAATGCTTTGGTTGAGTGGGTGGAAAAATGGCAAATGAAATTCAATCTGGAGAAGTGAGAGGTAATGCATTTGGACAGGGCAAACAAAGCAAGAGAAAACGCGATAAACAAGAGGATATTGAGAGGTATGGAAGAAGTGAGACACCTTTGCGTGCATGCCCACAGGTTCTAGAAGGTGGCAGAACAGATGAATAAAGTGGTAAAGAAAGCATACAGAATGCTTTATTTATTGGACAAGGTAGTGAATACAAGAGCAGGAATGTAATGATGGAACTGTTTGAAACATTGGTTAGGCCACAGCTGGAATTGTGTACAGTTCTGGTCACATTACAGGAAGGACATAACTGTCTTGGAGAGAATGCAATGCAGATTTACAAGAATGTTGCTAGGCTTGAAAATTGTAACTATAAAGACAGACTGAATCGGCAAGGGTTGTTTTCCATAGAACAGGAGACTGAGGGGTGACCTCACTGAGGTGAATAAAATTATAAGGGGTCTAGATAGGGTAGACAGAAAAGAACTGTTTTCCCCAAACAGTTTAAATAGCAGGGCTTTCAACTGATTGGCAGAAGGATTAGGGTAACATGAGAAAAATTTTTTTCACCCAGCAGTTGGTGGGAGTCTGTAATTCACTACTCAAATTGGTGGTTGGTTGAGGCTGAAGCATTCAAATATATTAAAAAGTACTTGGATCTACAACTGAAATGCTGTAAGGCACAGGACTAAGGACTAGGTGTTGGAAAGTAGGATTAAAATGAGTGGCTAATTTCTTTTTCCTCTTTATTGGCCAGTGCAGACACGATCAGCTGATATGCATCACTGATTTCAGTGGTTTCTATGGACAGGGCAAAAGTGGGTAATATTAAAAGTGGAAGTGAGCGATCTTTATGATAGAAGGGATACAGGGTCAGAAACTTAACTCGAAGTTGAATAGCATGCCAAGGTTGCAAACAGCCTGGTTCAGCCTAAGGACAGAATAAAATCAGTAGCTGTGGTATGGAGTTCACAATGGGGCTAAAAGCAGCCACTTAAATCTTCTCCAATGTTTAGTTGAAAAAGAAAACACCAGCTCATCCAAGTCTGGATGTTGGCTAAGCAGTCTATAACAGAGAGGCATCATAAAGGTGGAGGTGGAGTTGCTACTGCAGACTTGAAACTGACTTAATGTTTGTAGAAAATATCACCAGGTGGAAACATAAATGGAACTAGAGGACTGGGCTAAGTAAAGATCTGTGGGGAACTTGACAATGCAGCAGGTGTTACATAGCAACAAAGAATCTAGAAGCAGGGGCAGGCCCTTCAGCCCTTTGCGCCAACGCTATCATTCATTTGAATCATGGCTGATCATCAAATTCAATATACTGACCCCTCTCCCCTTCCTCCCATTCCCCAAGAGCTACATCTAACTTCTTCTTGAAACTGGACATTTTGGCCTCATCTACTTTGTCGTCATGAATTCCACACATTCACCACCCTCTGGGTGAAGAAATTTCTCCTTACTTCACCCCTTACCCTTAAGGTATGACCCCCGCTCTGGCCGAATCTACCCCATCAAACCCTGTTCGAATTTTGTACATTTCTGCAAGATCCCCCCTCACTCTTCTAAACTCCAATGAATATAGTCCTAACTGATTTAGTCTTTCCTCAGGTGACAGGCCTGCCATCCCAGGAATCAGCCTGGCAAACCTTCACTGTACTGTCTCGACAGAAAGGCCATCCTTCCTCAGGAAAGGACACCAAAACTGCACACAATATTCCAGGTATGGCCTCACCAATGTCCTATACAATTATAGCAAAATATCCTTTTCCCTATACTCAAATTCTCTCACCATGAAGGCCAACATACCATTTGCCTTCTTTATTGCCTGCTGTACCTGCATGCTTACTTTCAGTGACTAATGCATGAGGACTCCAAGGTCTCACTGGGTATCCACCTCTCTCAATTTACATCCATTCAAGTAATAATCTATTATTGCAAACAAAGTGGATAACTTCACATTTATCCAAATTATATTGCATCTGCAGTGAAGATACCCATGTACTCAGCCTGTCCAACATTAAAAGCACCTCTAGCCCTACCCTCACCCTCTCGCCCAGCTTTGCATCATCTACAAATTTGGAGATAATACATTCAGTTCCCTTTTCCAAATCATTACTATATAAATGAGAAGAGTTGGGGTCCCTGCGGAACCTCAGTAGTCACTGACTACCAATCAGAAAAAGACCCATTTATGCCTACTTTCTGCTAACCAGCTTTCTACCCATCTCAAGACATTACCTGTAATCCCATGTGCTTTAACTTTACACTGCAGTCTATGTGAGACCTTGTCAAAAGCCTTCTGAAAGTCTAAATAAACATCCACTGTTCTTTGGTCAATTCTACTGGTTATCTTCAAAAAATTGAAAAATATTTGTCAAGCATGATTTCTAAGTCCTTGCTGCTTTTTTATATCGCTGCTTTCCAAATGCCGACTTATGAAATTCTTGATAATAAACTTAGCAACTGCGAGTACCGTTAGGCTCACTGACCTATAGTTTCCATACTGTTAAAGATGCAAACAGTTGATACTTTGGAATTCACTAAATTGGATAGAGGGGTGTTGGAGAAAGATTGTCTGGTCAACCTTGTCAAAGGCTGTATTATAGGCTAAGGGGGACAAGAGGAGATAACTGTGGTTACAGTCACAAAGGATGTCATTTGTGGGTTCAGTTATGGTCTTTTTGGTTTTGTACCATGCGCAAAAACCTGACCGAAAAGGTTTGATTTGAGTAAATCAACAGCATGAATTTGGAAGTCTACATGTCTTCAGCCACAGAAATTCCATTAGAGCACAATAAATTACTTATTTATGGAGCCAAAGACAGAAGATTTCAAATCCCTGCCCAGCAATGTAATAATGCAATGGGAAGGAAAATTGATCAGTACAACAATTACTGCAAAAATCGCCCATCTAAGCATTTAAAATGCAAGAAAAATTGACAAACTACTTTAGTAGTGAGGGATGGTATAATTAAGACAAAAATTAAATTGTACAACTAACAGGTTGCATCATCACACAATATGGTCTTTGTAACAAATATGAATGCCAATTAATTAGTTTTTAGTTTTAAGTGCAAACTGAAAAGTTATAGCTCACACACTTGCATTTCCATCAAACATCTGAATGAATCCAAACTAGGTAAGGATTGCAAAAATAACTTGCATCAACCCTTTATAGATCACACAACTTCAACTTGGCTTATTGATAAAACGAGTAACCCACGTTGAATAACATTTCTCTTGTGGATATACAACACATTTTTGATTTGTTGGCAAGTTTCAAAGAATCAAAACAGTTTTGAATTCTCATTTCCACATAAAAGGGTGATTAAAAATCCATTAGGCGTGTCTTTACGATACAGAACTAATTTGAATTTCACCAAGAACTCGAGAGTTAATAAAATGGTTGATATAAATAGGAAATTGTCAGGATACTTCAATGCAATTTGGAGATAAGTATGTCCTCTTCCATTCTTGTGCAGTGATGCAGAATTGAGAGCTATACCACCAGCCTATAACAGGATCCATAACTTCAGTATGAATGTAGCATAAACCAAAATGGTTATGCACAAGTGAAAGGTATATACAGTAGGTAAGGAAGGGGACAAGAAAACAAATTTTATTATAAGTTTAAAATAATAATGATGTTAGTTCAGTTCATTCTTTGGGAGAGCTTTTAAGAATCACAACAGTATTCTAAAGATAGAAAATCTGAATTTTCAAAGCAGGTTTCATTATAGTTATTACACAATATTATGCAATCAAAAACGAAACCAGTGCAAATGGAGAAGCAATAACGTATAACAAAATGGCATTCATTACATAATGGGCATTGTTGATCAACAAGCACAGTTAGGAAACTGGTTTACAGCAAATATTCCATGTTAGAGCAATCAAATGGATTGCGATTTGGCAGGGCTGTCTCAATGCAATCACGTGAAATGTACGGTTTGTTACTGGAATAACTGGGCATTCTCTGTCACGACAATCATTGATCCTTACTGACCATTACCTGCACACAGTGTGAACTTGTCATATGTACCGAGACGAGGCTGATATTCAAGCCAATATTTTCATGAAAATAAACAGTTTTCTGTCCATGTGCCTCATTAATGCAGGTGACACACCACACACAGCTTCATTTATTGCGTTTCAATTGTAAAAATTCATTTCAGGTTTGACAAGCTTGCTAAAACTTTGGTGTGAAACTCACTTGAGCTACTGGTTTTATTGTATGGGAAGGTCACTACACAGTTTACAGACAGATACATTGCAAAACTTCCAATAAAAATGATTTTTCTCATCATTTTAGAATTAAATTGCCAAATTAGCAGCAACTTCTGGGTGTGTCCATACATAAATTGATATAAACAAAAGATTGGTCAGGGATTACCCAGATACATTTCATAAGTGTGTCACAGCCAGCAGACACTTAGTCAAGTTGACTGAGCAAGCAAGCAAATTGAAGAGGAATTCTCAGCAAACCAGGTCATAAAAATAATTGCGCAACACATAAAAAGTGAATGATGATCAAAGTGTGAAATAAAGGTTTAGGTTAAAGCTGAAATGTCAGACTTAAAATATTTTTACTTTTTAAAATCTTTGGAATCAGGGTAAAGAAAATGATACTCCTGTCTTCTAAAATTAGTTTTTTAGATTATTCAATGGTAATTACGACTTAGTGCACCATTTGTTAGTTTTTTTTCAGTAATGACTGTGATTGCTGACAATTGCGATCCAACTGCAGATTCTGGGTCACTATAATTATTCCTTGTGTCCTGTAGCTGTTGAGCTGAACTTCTCTACATAATTTGCTTAGTCAAAAGAACAGTACAATACAACACAGCAACTGGCTCTTTGGCCCACCAAGTCTGTGCTGATGCAGACGCCGCGCTAATCTAATATTTTCTTGCCTCTAAGTGATCCATGTCCCTCTAATCCCTACCTATTCATTTATCTATTCAGATGGCTCTTGAATGCTGTTATAGAATCTGCTTCCACCACTTCCTCTGCAGCGCGTTCTAGGTATTCACCACCCTCTATGTGAAAACCTTGCCCCTTACATCTCTTTTAAACTATCCCCTGACACAGGCAGGTTAAACATCAACAAATTTGGAAAGAAGCTAAGACTAGGGTGAGCAAATTCCACGTGCAAATTTATTTGCCCGTTCACCCAGGTGCAAGACAAACTATTAATAGAGTTTCATTAGGTGAATTATTTTCATTCGTTCATGGAATATGGGCGTCACTGGCTGGGTCAGCATTTATTGTCCATCCATGGGCAATTTTAAGAATCAACCATATTTCTGTGGACCTGGAGTCACACAATGGCCAGACTAGGTAAGGATGGCATATTTCCTTGGCTAAAAGTATTGAATATCACAGGATGTAGACTGAAGGCAGGCAAATAGAGTTGGGCCCAAACTTTCAGGTCTCCAGATTGTGAGAGACCAAACTTATGACAGATGATGTGTCAGGATCCTGTGGATGTCTCGACATGTGGATATATGTGGGAATTGCCCAGGATACTTAAACTTCTAATGGTTATTTCCCAGCTGTTCAGGACTATGTCAAAGTCCCTGACTCTACCCTCTCCCTCCACCCTCCCTCACCCACCTAACCCCTTATGCACCCTCTGCAGCTCATCCAACTGTCCATTCACTCACCAATTCCTCTACTCATCATCCACTCATTTATTTACTAACTTAAGACTCAAAACTAGACCTTGAAATTTACTTGAATAGGGCAGCTGGTGCATAAAAAGGGGTGTGCGCTCTCTTCGCCAAACTCTACTGTGACCTCTTGGAGTTTCACAGGAGATACTGTGCTGTCCATTTAAGCTGCAGCTCGGATGTAGCATTAGGTCTGGAAAATCTGCAGCACTGCCAGCGACTGGGAGAATCAGGTACTGGAAGTCCAAATCAGTGGGCTGAATGGCCTAACATATTTGGTGCATGTCAAATGGCATTAGTTTGCAATATGATGCACACGAGCGGGGAATTGATTTAGAGGTAGTATAATAAATAAACTAACTCTTACATGCTGCTTGTCACAGCTATTAAAGAAAAAGAGCAGCCATAAAGACATCAGTTAAACCAGTCACTTTTAAATGCAAAAATCAATTTAAGCTGGAATGAAGATGTGAAATTTGTTATCTCCAAGTCTTATTCCAAATAAAAGTCAGATTCCCTGCTCCTCTTCCTACACAATGTAACTAACTCAAAAATAATTTACAATGTATTAGATATGAATTACAAAAGAAATTCAATTACTTTACAACATTTTCTGTCACTGCCTTGGAGCATATATGGTTATATATTCAATACACATACGAATGTATTGTGAAGACTGCAATAAAACTTTAGTTGGCAAAAAAGTAAAAACATGAATACACAAGCAATAAGATCAGCAAGAAATCTACAAAAAATTAAGACTACATAATGTTAAAAAATTAATTTTGCAAATTAAGACAATGACTTGGATTTTATGGTCAGCTGAAAAGCAATTGTGCTTGCCTATGACTTTGAAGGAAGCTGCCCGCAAATGCGGATCTCCTCTTTCCTGAAATTTGTTGACAAGTCAAGATGATTGTTGAGCAATGTTAGTATAATCAAGTAGAACAAGCAACCAAACATACTTAAGTATGCTCAGTCAAGAAAGCAGAAATCAAAAGACATAGAATGATGAAGTTGGGATGGAATTGTCCAGCTTTTTGTGGGCAGGACTTTCCTGGGCAGTTTTCCATGTTTCACAGTTGCCAGTGTTGCAGTTGTGCTAGGACAGCTTAGCCAAAGACTTGATAGAGCTGGAGGACAAAACTTTGGCACCATTGCTGGAATGTTGTCTGAGCCCATTCCCTTTGTAGTATCCAATGCCTTCAGTCGATTCTTGGTATCATGAGGAGTGAATCAAATGGGCTGAAGTTTGACATTTGTGATGCAGGGTCCTCAGGAAGAGGCTGAGATAGATAGTCCACGTGTCACTTCTGGTCCATGTATGACTTGATGCCATGAGACTTGACAGGGTTCAAGTCCAATGTTGAGAACTCCAAGCGCTATTCCCTCCTGACTGTATACCACTCCACTGCCACCCCTGTCCTGTTGGTAGCACAGACATAGGTAGTATAGGAAACTACAGACCAGTGAGTCTCATGCCTGTGGTTGGGAAACTACTGGAGAAGATTCTGAAGGAGAGAATTTATCTCCATTTGGAAAGGCAAGGTTTGATCAGGGATAGCTAGCATGGTTTTGTCAGGGGAAGTTATGCCGAACAAATTTGATTGAACTTTTTTCAGCATGTAACCAAGTACGTAGATGATGCTTGTGCGGTTGATGTAGTTTATATGGATTTCACAAAGCCTTTGACAAAGTCCCACATGGGAGACTTACTAAGAAGACATGAGATACAGGGTGATCTGATAAAGCGGACTCATAATTAGCTTAGCGGTAGGAGACATAGGCTGATGACAGATAGCTGCTTCAGTGTCTGGGTGCCGGTGAACAGTGGCGTACCATAGAGATCCATGCTGGGCCCCCTACTGTTTGTCATTTATATAAATGACATAGATGACTGTGTGGAGATAAGATCAATAAGTTTGCCGATGACACATGGATTAGCAGGAAGGTTAACAGTGAGGTTGAATATCCTTGGTTACAGGAAGATATAGACGAGATGATCAAACGGACAGACAAGTGGCAAATGGTTTAACCCTGAAACGTGCAAGGTGAATACACTTTGGAGGAATAATTTGACAAAGGTAGTATAAAAGGTTTGATACTGGGAAGTTCTAAAGAACAAAAGGACTTTGGTGTGTTTGCCCATAGATTCCTGAAAGCAGAAAGGCAGGTTAACAGGGTGGTGAAAAAGCCATATGGCACACGCGCCTTTATCAATCAGGGTATAGATTACAAAAGCAGAGAGGTCTTGATGGAATTGGATAGAACTTTAGTGAGGCCACAGCTGGAGTACTGTGGGCAGTTCTGGTTGCTACATTATAGCAAAGACGTGATTGCATCGGAAGGGGTGTAGAAGAGATTCACCAGGATGTTGCCCGGGATATAACATTTAAATATTAAGAGAGATTGGACAGGCTTGGGTTGTTTTCTCTGGAGTAGAGAAAACTGAGGGGGGGCAACCCGACTGAGGTGTTCAAGATTATGAGGGGCATGGACAGAATGGATTGAGAGCAGTTGTTGCCTTTAACCGAAGTATCAGCTACAAGGGGACACAAGTTAGAAGTGAGAGATGGGAGGTTTAGGGGGGATTTGGGGGAAAATCTTTTTACCCAGAGGGTGGTGATGGTCTGAAATGCACTACCTGGGAGGGTGGAGGAGGCAAGTCGCCTCATCTTTTAAAAAGTACCTGAAAAAGTACTTGGCATGCCATAACATTCAAGGCTACTGACCACGTGCTGGCAAGTGGGATTAGGTGGGCAATTTAGGACCTTTCACGCATCAGTATAGACTCGATGGGCTGAAGGGCTTCTTCTGCACTGTATTATTCAGTGATTCCAACATACCCAGGGATGATGTTGTTTCTGGGGTAAGTCTGTAAGGTATGATCCCACAATTATGATTATATCATGCTGTTTCTTGACAGGTCTACAGGACAGCTCTGCTAACAGTAGCACAAACCCCCAGATGTTACTAAGGAGGACTTTTGCAAGGTTGGCAGGGCTCCATTTGCCATGGTTGATAAATGATCCTTTTTGTAAGCTTTGTAACAGTTTGATCAAATGGAATGGATTGCCAGAGCATTTCAGTCAACTATGGGGCTGTGGGTCTGAATTCAACCATGATGTGGAGATGCCAGCGCTGGACTGGGGTCAACACAGTAAGACTGTGTTAAACCTGGTGTTGTCAGACTTCTTACTGTGTCAACCAGGTAAGGACAGTAGATGAACTTCCCTAAAGTGAACCAGATGGGCCTTCATGACAGTTAACAATGGTTTTATGGTCGCTATTACCAAGACCAACATTTTATTCTAGATTTATTAAGTGCCACCTTATGGAATTCAAACCAGAGCTTTAGCCTGAACCAGTGAATTACTGGTCTGGTAATATTATCACAACACCACTGCCTCCTCAAGTTGCACCTCATTCAACATGGTGTACTTTCAAGGGGTTTTACAAGGCACTATTGGGTAAAAGAGAAAGTTTTCATCAGCTTAGTGAGTTCTTTCTGATTGCAGTCTGGGGGAACTTCACCCACGCACTCTGTCAAGAAGCATAACGTCACTGACTGTAACTTTTAGATTTGTGCATTTAACTGTGCATATGTGGAGTCCAGAAGTTGCCAGCAGGCTCAGAGTAGTAATGTTGGCAAATCGTGTTTCTTCTAAACAGTACTGATTAAAAAAGCCCATCTTTTGGTTGGTTGATTCAGTGTATATATTTACATGACAACTGCAAGGTAATACTGCAGTATTATATCTTGCAAAGATATGCAGATTTGACTCTAATTGTGTTCTTAAAAGGTCAGGGCTCTATATTGGCTATGTTCCAGAGTTAGTTGGTGGGGGAAGGTTTTTATATATTCGTAACACACACACACCACGTGGAGACAGTATATCATCTGTAGCAGAGATGACAAATTATATAGTCAAATGAGGAAAATGGGAAGACAAGTTGTTGCCAGGTTTTCAAAGCATTTTGAAATCAGGTGGCAGATGACCAAAGTTTTGCTCTCCCTTTGTGGGACATTGCTTGTATCAATTTGACTAAGACTAGGAACTAGATGGAGTAGGGAAATCACCATGACTATGTACGTTCCCATTCACTGAGCTGCTTGATTTTATGCAAGATTTTATCATGAAACAAAAAATTCTGTTCCTGTCTGTATTGAGCATCTGATATGATTAAAGCTTTTTTTAAACAAATTGAATTTTACAACTTAGACACTATACTTACCTCAAGAATAAAACAGTCCGGAGTTTATGTGAAACAAATGTTATCCACGGGGTGTTCTTGTGATACCACAATGTTTTTAGAAATGGAACTTATTTCATACTATTGCTATTTTAAAAATCCCCCAAGCAGAGATCCCCTAAATAGGAATGTGGGTGGAGAGTTGGGTAACAGAAAAAAAAGAGAAATGTGGGGTTCTTTTGTAGCTGGTTACAGAGTTGAACAGGTTAATTGCATGTCTGACATCTAGACACACAATGTCTGTAAAGTCTACCATTAATACATGCACAGGTGTGACAGGCTGAATTGCCTCCTTCAGAGCTGCATATTCCATTGCTCTGCACATTGAGCCAATAGTTAGGTTAATTTTAATGAAAACATTTACTTCAGTCAGTTCGAAATGACACTGATAGCTGCCTAACTGATCCAACTTTGCTGCTACAAAAGGTTGGGGCTGTAGGCGGTTATGCAGGAACAGCCAACAGATAAAATGCTTTATTTTAAAAACCTGCAAACCATATTTGTAAGTAGAGTTTAACAAATAAAACCGATGCTCTAAATACTCTTTTGCTAACCATTTTGAATGCTTATACTAGTTATGCATTTCTAAAGTTAGGTTCTATTCATGCGAGATGCAGCAAATCCATGGGTAATGATGGGATTGTTTCACATGGCGCACTTTTATTGACAGTTGAAGAGACCAATCCATGAGAAGCAGGTTCTAAGTCTGCAAATGAGGCTGTTACCAGGTGTCACTGTGGGGTGCTATTTTCAACATTGGCATCTGCTGTAGACAATGGTGGGGCACATAGACTCATTATTCATAATGAGCATTGGGTTTTAGAGAAACTGAAAATCTTGCTATGTTACGTGGCTGTGTACTTTCTCAAGTTGCAGCTGGTTCTGCAGCAGAGTTAATTTATCTTGATATCCAAACACATTACTGAAATTCAATCATTAAATGAGTATGGAAGACAACACCATGCAAGAATTCAGCACACATTATTTAACCACAAAAGCAATTTACATTTTCTAAGCTTATAATTTTCCTTCACAAATCTTGAATACAATTTTCAATAATTTTATTTTTGGATTTTTTTCCCCTCAACATTAAGCCTTGGGGAATATTTTCTATTGAATTATTTATATATTCAAATAAATAATTCATAGATGTTTCCAAATTGTCCATCACAGCCCAAAAGGGTAGTAATTATGGAATTATTTACAAATGCCAAGTTCCACTTGATAAACATGTGCAACTCAATACATAGCTTCACAATAACTCTAACAAAAGCTAGAATAGTGTTCAAATAGCAATGTGTTTGGAATGTTATTTCGTAAATATATTATGTTGTAGCAATTTTAATGCTCTGAAGTTTTTACATTATCTGTCTCAGAAGGGTTTTGTCCCCCCAATTTAAGCTTCTTCATTACTACCAATCATATGGCTGCACTCTCAGCACCAAATGAATTTTTGTACCTCATTACTTTTCTCCAAAGCACAACAGGGCTATTTGCCACTCAAGTTATATAGAACAGATAATTTTTGAACTACATTTTGTGGAAGTGTTTGTACTCATTTGGTTTCCTTCTGCTCGCCACACAACTACTCTTCAAAACAGATTTCCTTAACTCCATTTCCGGGGATAGGCTGTTCACCAATATCTACTTTTAACCCACCAATTTTCACAGCCAACTTGATTTCACCTCATTATACCACGTATGGGCATTGTATTCCATTTTCCCAAATTCTGTTGCCATTGCATCTTGTCCTGATTATCTTCAGTATATTTGCTTCCAATATATTCTTTTTCTTCAAGTTTAATTAAATAATTTACACAGCCTTCTTCAGGGAACACAATATTCCCCAAAACTATTAAAAGCATCCATCTTCACATGTGCCTTTGTGTTCTCCTTCACAAAGGACAGTAACTTGTATTTCAATTAGTCACTTTACATCCTTGCAGTCTCAACATGGAGTTCAACAACTTTAGTTTGTAACCACTGCTCCCTTTTTCCTTCTCCAAAAGTTACATGCTTCCCTATTTCAACATAATCTAAAAGCACGTGGTTAATCTCAACAAGTAGCACTCAGACCTGCCCAGAAGGCGGTGGAGGTCAGGTCACTAGTATATTTAAGACACAGATAGATCGGTTCTTGATTCGTAAGAGGAACAGGGTTATGTGGAAAAGGCAGGAGAATGGGGTTGAGAAACTTATTAGCCATCACTGAATGGCAGAGTAGACTTGATGGGCCAAATGGCCTAATTCTGCTTCTATATCATATGGTCTCATTGCTTCTCCAGTAGGTCCATGTTTTCATTTCCGCATAGATTTGTATCCATTACACCAATAATCAGCAAAGAGCCTTGCCTTCACTTTCAATTGTATTAATGGTTCAAATCACCCTCTCAAATGTCTTGCAAGCATACGTCTCAGGCACAGGCGTACCCCTCATTGTCCTGCTCTACCAGTGGCTCATACCTCAGTCACCTATTTTACTATCAATGGTCATTCCTTTCAGTCTGGAACATCCAGCCCTCTAGGATTCCATTCCTCAATACCTTCATTCTACAACTTCCTTCCCTGCTTTTGCCCATAAAAGTTCTCTCCAACTGTTCTCTACACCCTTCCAAGTCCTGCTCTTCCCTCAATTTATTCTTCCCATTGTCATCTAGGCCACTGCAAGATTTTTCTATACATGAAGCGCAATAAAAGAATGAGATATGCTGTTTGTTATCCATAGGTGCATTTTTACAGGGCACCCCATTCAACAAGTTAGTATGTTTCATTTTCATTGTGTAAATGAACTGCAGCTTTTTCATATTTCATAGGAATTTCACATTAATAACAATGGTATATTACACAGATAACCAAGTGCAACTCTTGTATTGTAATACAAATTGAATTTCATTCTTAGTAAAATCAATGATAAACTTCAGCAAGTATTATTACTTGCAGGGGCATAATGTATATTCATTCACCCACCTGCAGGTGCTATTCTTTCAGGCAGACAACAATACAGGCATACCATAATCCAGCCTGCACCGATGATACTTGAGTAAGATTTATATCCACCATATTCAAACTAAAATGTCCTTTGAAACAAACTTAACGAAGACACAAGTTTATCCAATAGCAAAAGACAACAGAACTCCAAAGAATACCCAATTTATACAAATTAAATCTGTCATTTCTACAGCAAAAATGAAGTATTGCAGCATGGTGTCCAGAAGGTTACATGGAGAAAACCCATCTGCTCAGAATACAGCTCCAGGAATTAAGAGGATAACGAGACAGGCCGATGATTAGATTGCACAAGCAATTTCTCTAATAGGCATATGATGTCAAAATCCTTTCTGCTGAATGCAAGGGACAAAATAAAACCTCTTTTACTTGCAAGTGTGAATATTCATTTTGTTACATTATCAGTTGCTTGTAGACCTTCACATTTATGTAATTGAACAGCTAATCAAGTTTAGAAACTTAAGGATTGCAGTATCATTCCTAAAATTTACTCATCAATATAAAGGCCAGTCCCTTTCTGCAGTCAAATTCAACTTTACAGGGTATTGCATACATGTACTAATATACAAATACTTCAATTCAATTTATCTAAATAGTGTTTTAGTGTTGTGCTCTGAAAGTTGGATATCACTTAATTGAACTTGCAAAAAACAAATCTGAATATAACCAGATAAGAACCCAATTTTAACATAAGGAAAACAATTAATTTTTAAAAATAAATTCTATGCATCTGTGTTAAACTGATTTGTGAGTTAGTCAGTAAAGGTCAGTAAAGATGATTTAAGTAAAAACATCAAGAACATTACAAATCAAAAGCATGGAACTGGTTGTTGTATCTTTTTAAACACAATGATTTAATTGGAACTTAGGACAACGTATTTCGATTACAAGTTTGTCACAAAAAAGGAAAATATCAAACAATTCCTGCATTTCGTCCTCATAGCAGGCTTTTCGCTGCAACTCAGACCTAGCAATGGATCAACAGAATTATCCAATACTTTTAGTCAGATAAAATTGACAGAACCAGCAGGTCTTATTTGCCGTGGTCAGATGTTCATTTTATAGTATTCACAGCAATCGATTTATTAGACTTTCTACAGTTCTGAGCTGCACTATTAAATGTCTCAAATAGCAATAATCAGAGAATCACTTAAATATTAATATTTTTCTTTGCAACTATGTAACAAAGCAGAAGACAATAAGCTTTAAGAGTACAAGTCACAACTATACAATGTGGCTGTTGTATCTCATTGTTCTCAAAGACACTACAAACGCAGATCAGATTCCTATAACACAGATGATAATTATTGGGTAGAGGAGCATGGGGAAGTAAGAGAGCCATGTTAGGATTTTGCCTGTGTGAACAAGAAAAAGACAATGGTGCTGAATTAGGGATGGCTATTGGTTTACACAAGGCTAGTGATGAGAAGCTAACTGAAGGCCCACTGGACTAAATGGATTAAGCTTGAGTGTAAGGCCAGGGAAACATGGTTCCGGCAGCAGACTGTGGTGGTGGGGTGGGGCTGAAGTAATTGACCAATGAGAGAGATTGAGAGAAAGAGGGACATGAAGAGTGAAATTAGCTGGTACAAGAGTCCATGAGAAGGGATGAGGATTAAAAAATTAAAGCAACAAATTTAAAACACGTTTAATTGCCTTAGTTAGGGATGGCAAATTACTCTTTGATTTATTACTGTCACATGTATTAGTATACATTGAAAAGCATTGTTTCTTGCATGCTGCAGAAAGCATGCATAGAGAAGGAAAGGAGAGGATGTAGAAAGAGGTGTTACAGTCATAGCTAGGGTGTAGAGAAATATCAACTTAATATGAGGCAAGTCCATTCAAAAGTCTGATGGCAGCAGGGAAGAAGCTGTTTTTGAGTCAGTTGGTACATGACCTCAAACTCTTGTACCTTTATCCTGACAGAAGAAAGTGGAAGAGAGTATGTCTGGGGTGCATGGGATCTTTGATTGTGCTGGCTGCATTTCCAAGGCAGTGGGAAGTGTAGACTGAGGGTGGTGATGGACTAGGCTTCGTTCATGGCCCTTTGCAGCTTCTTGTGGTCTTGGACCAAGCAGGAACCATACGAAGCTGTGATACAACAAGAAAGGATGCTGGTGACAGTCAAAGCAGACTAGCCAAATTTCCTTAGCCTCCTGAAAAATTAGTGGTGGGCTTTCTTAACTATAGTGTTGGCATGGTGGGAACAGGGCAGGTTGGAGGCAATCTGGACACCTAGAAACTTGAAGCTCTCAACCATTTCCACTTCAAAGTTGATGTAGACAGGAGCATGTCCTTCATTATGCTTCCTGAGGTCGATGACTCCCTCTGTCGATTTATTGACTTTGAGGGAGATATTACAGTCATTGTACTAGTTCCTCCCTCTCTTTCCTGCACTGTCTCATCATTGTTCAAGATCCAACCCACTACAGTGGTGTCATCAGTAAACTTGAATATTGAGCTTGAAGGGAATTTGGCCATACAATAATAGGTATATAAGGAGTATAGTAAGGATCTGAGGACTCAGTCTTGTGAGGCACAAGTGTTGAGGATAATTGCAGGTGTTGTTGATGCCTGTCCTTAGTGATTGTGGTCTGAGTGTTAAGGAGTCTAGGATCCAGTTGCAGAGAGAGGAGCCAAGCCCCAGGCCACAGAGTTTGGAGATGAGTTTGTAAGAATAATAGTGTTGAATGCTGAGCTATAGTCAATAAATGAGTCTGACCTAAGTGTTTTTGTTATCCCGGTGTTCTATGGTTGAGTGTGGGGCCAGGAATTTAGCATCTGCTGTGGATCTGTTGCAGCAATAGGTGAACTGTAGTGCATCCAGGCAATCTGGAAGGCTGAAATTGATTTGTGCCATGACAAATCTTTCAAAGCACTTCCTAATGATGGATGTCAGAGCAATCAGGCAATAGTCACAAAGGCATGATGCCTGGGCTTTCTTTGATATAGGGTGATGGTCAGCAGATAGGGACCTCAGATCAGTACAAGGAGAGGTTATGAAAACCCCTGCCAGCTGGTCCACATAAGATCTGAGCACTCGTCCAGTACACCATCCAGCCCAGTCACTTTCCACGGGTTGACTTTTGAGAAGGCTGATCTAACATCCGTTATGGTGTTCCCTGGAAACCGGTTCAGGCCAGGCTTCTGGGGCAGAAGGCATGGTGTCACCGACCCCTTGCTCAGAACAGGCATAGAATGCATTGAGCTCATCAGAGAGGGGGGCATTGGTGCCAGCAATTCTGCGCCTTCATCTTGTAACATTATGTCTTGCACACCTTGCCTTAGTCGGTGGGAGACCGTGTGGCTAGCCTAGGACTCTAGCTTGTCCGGTACTGTCTTTTGGCATCTTTGACGGATTGTCTCTGGATTTCTTGTAAAGCCATGATACGGAGATGCCAGCGTTGGACTGGGGTAAGCACAGTGAGAAGTCTCAACACCAGATTAAAGTCCAATAGGTTTATTGTGGCACGAGCCACAAGCTTTCGGAGCGCTGCTACTTTATCAGGTGAGTGGGAGCTCTGCTCACAAACAGCTCACAAACAAAAGACAACTCAATTTACAAAATAATGGTTGGAATGCGCGTCTTTACAGGTAATCAATCTTAAAGGTACAGACAATTTGAGCGGAGAGAGGATTAAGCACAGGTTAAAGGGATGTGCACTGTCTCCAGCCAGGACAGTTAGTGAGATTTTGCAAGCCCAGTCAAGTAGCAGGGTTTACATGACATGAACCCAAGATCTTGGTTGAGATCGTCCTTGTGTGGAACTTGGCCATCAGTCTCTACTCAGCAACTGTGTTGTTGTGTGTCATGATGAAGGGGCAGCACTCCGAAAGCTTGTCTTGTGCTACCAAATAAACCTGTTGGACTTTAACCTGGTGTTATGAGACATGTTACTTTCTTGTATAGGTCAGGGTCACCTGACTTGAATGCCTCAGGAGGAACAAAATTCAAAATGTCATGCTCTTCTAAATTGATATTTCTAGGACTGGGCCTATAACTGTTCACAAGCTCAACCATTATTTTTAAACAATCTTCTGCAGCCATCAGAGATACTTAAAATTTTAGAAAATTCCCATTACAAGATTAACCACAGGCAAAATCAGCAATATTGACATGTGTAATGGGTTCTCCTACTGATGGAGCTTGACATATAGTATTTCAAAGTATTTTGAAATGCAATGTTATGACCTACTTAGGGATTCAAAAATATAATAAAATGTATAGTCTGCACTTAATTCCTGTATTGTTCCCATCACCCTTTATTTGTAACATCCTTGTCACGAAACAGTGCCTTTTTCCAACTAATCAAAGGTTTCAAAACCAACTTTTTGTTTGAGTGATGGAACTGCAAGCTTATGCAAACTGAAAACTTCTACTTTACCAGCTGGTCATTTGAAGGACACCTGAAGCTTTTAGGAACTTGGGTAGAGGGACTTTTGCGAGGTCAAGGCACCAT
This sequence comes from Carcharhinus amblyrhynchos, assembly GCF_965287045.1. Taxonomy (NCBI): domain Eukaryota; kingdom Metazoa; phylum Chordata; class Chondrichthyes; order Carcharhiniformes; family Carcharhinidae; genus Carcharhinus; species Carcharhinus amblyrhynchos. The sequence goes on along the minus strand of NC_137346.1, from coordinate 25,547,751 downwards.
TGGTTACTTTCTCTTGACCATTTGTGGAACATGTTTACACAAGTTTTCTTTATGGATAATATTACATTGCACAAACAGTGCACACAAGCATTCTAAATACTAATCAGTATTATGCAAAAACACAGTTTGGAATTACCCTGTGGGATGGTAGTCAATGAATGCCTCATGCACGTATTTGCAGCTACCTACTTTAGCAAAGGCATTAACCCATTTAGTCCTTGCTGAAAACGTAAACAGAATAGCTTCAGATGAATGCCCCACAGCTTAATTTGGGAACCTACCCATTTATGCACTTACTGAATTTCTTCACATCATTGCTCCCCAATCCAGCTACTCAAGGATGACATTAAATCAAACTGACTATCAATGATCTCTCATGGCAGAGAAATCAAATTGCATTATGAGATGAATCATAATCAGATGATTCAAAGAAACAGAAAAGATTGGTTTGAGTGTAATTCACTGAAGCTTACCAGCTGCCCCAGACACCATAATTAATTTATGAGAAGCCTTCATTACAGCTGTCAGAACAAATATTTCTGAGCTCATCTGTTATACAGCGGGATAAAACCTTCTATTGTTCACTTCATTCACAACTTAATGCCAGGGCTTTTGCTATTCTGTGGGCAATGAAATTGGTGGCAATGTTCAATCGAAGTTGAGCCTTTTGGAAGACTGGCTTCTGGACAACCAGTGACAATACTGAAGGGAACAAGGTTGTGGGTGTGGCAATACTGTGCCTTAAAGAAGCGTATTTGAGTCACGTATCTTGTGCAGCATTTTTTAAAACAGTCTGTTCCAATTGGTGCTGGTGGGTCTGTTTCTGGCAATGCTGTATTGTTACTACAGCAGCATTATTACTTCGAATTGCTAGAATGTTTGTTTTAATCTGGACTAATAGTTTTAGTGTTTTCCGCTGGGGTTTTGCAGAGTGGGGCTTGATTAGGTTGATGTGCAGAAAATCACGTTATTGGGTGGAGATAAGCCTACATAGCAAAATCAAGCTTAAATGCTGCTTGGAGTTGTTAGAAAGCAGTGCCTCTCTTTTTCTCTCTGGATTTAGAGACTGGAATCTGCCAGGAAATAAGTCTCTGAGCTTCTGCTGTTTGGGGTGGATCTTTCTTTGGAGGTAGTTGAGTGAGAATTAGAAGACGGGTGTCTGTCTGGATCTCAGTTCAGGTGTGTTAAAGGCTGGAATTTAGCATATCTGTTTTTGGTGCTACCTGGTTCTGATGCAGCGATGTCTATGGGGTACAGCTTAAATTGGAACAACAGAGATAGGTAGCTGTTAAGAATTAAATTTGTCACGTTTTAAGTTTTAGTTGGTGTAAGTTATGTTAATTCTTTTTGTTATATTCTATGCCCTAAATAAAGTTTGTTTTGATAAAAGCTTCCTGGTGGGTCAATTGATTCATATCCAGAACAAAACATCTTATGCTCACTCTAATGCCAAAATCACAACGAAAGGTTACCGTCGAAGCTAATTTCATAATATACTTTGGAGTTTCTGACCTGATCCGTAACAGGGAAGCACAGCAAGCGTTTTAGTTGGTGAGCACGGCTGACTGCAGATGATAGTGCTAAGGATAAGTAGGCATATGAAGGGCAAGAATACATCTATGGAGTACAAGTAAAGACGGGTGGGGAAGAACTGGCAAGATGACAACTTCCTATTGGGGATGCAAAGGGTGATGATCGAATAGGCAAGTCTGGAATCAAGCTAGGGAAATGGAGTGGAACTTAAAGATCACAGAGGTAAGATGGGTATAGAGGATACGGGCCAAACGCAGGCAATTGGGAGTCGCTTAGGGTAAAAAGGGACAGCATGGACATGTTATAAACCTCTATGATTCTAAGCCCAACAGTGCAAGAGGAGGCCATTTGGCCCATTGAGCCTGCACCCACAACAATTCCACCAAGAGCCTATCTCGACCTCCCCCTTTTTATTTACACTGCTAATTCCTGTGACACTAAGGGACAATTTAGAATGGCCAAGCAATCTAACACACACGTTTGGAGTTTGGGAGGAAACCTATACAGAAACAGGAAGAACGTGCAAACTCCACACAGTCACCCAATGCTGAAAGGGAACCCAGGGCACTGGCACTGAGAGGCAGCACTGCTAATCACTGTGCCATGGTTTATCACGTCAAAGGCTACAGAAAAGCCGAGGATATCATTCATGGGAAGAATTGTTGGAAACATAGATATGGATTCAGGTGGTGACAACCTGTTCAGGGACAAGAGGAGAGGAAGGTTAGCTATGGAGTGAGTGTGCCCATTTTATGATCAAAAATCCACAGACATTTTAATAACTTTTTGAAAACTTTATGATGAGTTTTTACCTTAATTCCTTTGTACATCTCAACCTTAATTTTGTGCTCTGTAAAATTGCTTGCAAGAGGAACTTTTTACTTCCTGGTTTGATATCTATGGGAATTTTTCTCAGCCTGCTTATTGACTTCACTATTGTTAGATGAGTGTACCCAACAGATGAAAATAGCTTCGAATAGGGAAAATTGACACCACACAGCCTGCTAAATCTTTGTGGGCAGCATTCTTCACATGAGCAGAAAGCATTATCCCTTTACTACTGATCCCAAAATCCAGGCCAATTAAGTATTCTGAAAGGGAAAAATACATTGAGAGTTCTCAATCTTGTCAAATTACAACATTCATGTCACATCAGATAAGACAGCACAGCAGTTACTGAAGTTAGAAGGCATGCAGCAAATCTACAAAGAAAAGTAGAAAAACTAAATGTGCTAACATTGTTAGGATGCACTCAACATGGTGATATCAGATGACTGAATAAAAATTTAAATAAGTCTGCCATGAAAATATTCCCAAAAGTTGCCAATTTTGGTTCTCATCAGGTTTGGTGAAAATGCAAGCTGCAACTTCCCAAGGTTTTCCATAGCAAACAAATGTGCAAATTAATAGACCAGAAAAGATCAATAAGGTTGCAATATGAATTTCCTGCAGTGGATTTTTAAAAATTCACTTAATTACTGAAAGGCCTCAACTTGCTGCTATAATGGAAGTAAACCCCTGGTGGATAATAGAAATGGGCACATAATTGAATATCCTACACTAAAGCTGCGGTTTAGTGGCTTTAGTAATTGTAAGCTATGGTATCAATTCTCACCTTTCTGTACCCAATTTATAATGTTCAACTGCACCATCAGACAGTTCAAATGCATAAATCCGTTAAATGTTCAAGTGCAGGCAGATAAAGTCACAAGTTATAATAATTTTTTAAGTATCCATTTGGATTCTGTTAGAATACGATGCCTTGTTTTGATTGTCCAATTAAAGGACACAGAAGTCATGGAGAGCATACAGAAAAATTCTCCAGGGTAATCCAATGGAAGGGAAACTGTAATTTATAAGAGGGACATGATACATTGAAAGTAAAAAGTTTTTATACAGTGAATAAAGGAAGACTGGTGCCTTTGTTTGGCAACCCTCTGAACACAAAAACTAGTAAAATATATAACACTGGATTTTCCAGCAAAGCAAAAATGTGAGACAAAAAGTTGGATAAATATAAAATTGACTCCAGGCAGGTTGAAACAGAAAGGGATGTTAAATAACCCCTCAAAGTCCATTTGGAAGGACAAATCACTTGGGAATTTCATAGAACTGCATCCAAATAATCTGGAGATCTATCTAATGTAATTATGTTAAAGACAGAAATAAAACAAATGCAAGTGTCAAGCAACCCTGAGTTGCAATTGCCTCACAGCTGTGACTCCAAGTTAATACCAGGACCCCAATCATCCAAAAATAATGTGCTTTTCCAATAAATATCTTATGTTCTGGAATGCAGGTATAAGATGTGAAATGGAATAACTGACTAAACCATGAAAGTCACACCACAACAATTTAGAGGACTATGGCAAGCCTAACCCCTGCCACCCGCACTGAAATCAGAATCCCTACAGTGCAGGAGGCCATTCAGCCCATTGAGTCTGCACCCAATCCCATCTAGGTCCTATACCCATAACCCCACATATTTACCCTGTTAACCCTGACACTGCAGTCAATTTAGCCTGGCCAATCAACCTAATGGGCACATCTTTGGATTGTGGGAGGCAACAGCAGCACACGGAGGAAAAACACAGGGAGAATGTGCAAATTCCACACAGTGACCCAAGGCTGGAATTGAATCTTGGCCGTTGGTGCTGTGAGGCAGCAGTGCTAACCGCTGTGCCACCCCAGTGCATTTAATAGCATGAAGCTGCAACTGATAGCTGTTTTTGTAGAGAACACACACTATGATCTGATATGTCAAAGCCACGAGAACATTTTTGCTATTTTCTTCCTGTCAAACAAATGAAGGTTTAATTGCTGATATCAGCTGAATAGCGTGGCACAGCTATCACTGTCCGGTAATGTTCGTGATAGCTGGCAAGACAGTATTAATTTCAAATCTCAAAGAGGAAGTGGGGCATTCATCCTCTGTAACTGACAAACTGCGAATAGCTGACCATTTAATACAGCAATGATAAACAGTTGTTAGTTTTTGATCTGATTTTAAAGATTGGAACAGTACATTAAGTTAGACTTTTCCCCCAATCAGTAGTTAGTTTGAGAAGACTGTGATAGCAATTTAAAAGCAGTAAGAATGCTGAACAAGAGAAAATAAGTTGCACTAAAACTCAAATGTGATAGCCAAGACACCTCTTGTATTCGATTACTCACTTGTAAGTCATCATTCAATGTAAGCCATTTAAGAGTTTTGTTTTCCATAAAATCTCAAGTCACAAAAGTGAAAAGTTATCATTTATTAATATGCAAACATAGGTGGTTCCTACTGTAGCTTCTTCAAAATAACAGTGCTTATATTCATATAGAGGAATCTTACTACTTTAATGAGTCTCCATTCTGCAAGAGGTGAAACAACTTATTTCAGTTTTTTAGCATCTGCTTTATTTTGCTTTTGCTCTGTTTTCTATGACACGTACAAAGCATTGGCAGTACAAAGATCTGCTTTAATTTCCCCATACAAAATTTTTGCATTTTATAAGTGTTTGAAGCCCTTTTTCTGGAATGTATTACTTGTTCAATGGCATAAAACTCTATGAAGTAGAAGGTGGTCATTTCACCCAATGAGTCTGTGGCAGTTCTTTCGAAAAGCTCTTTCGGTTTGTTCCACTCAGACACTCTACCCTGCAATTATTTTTCCTTCAACTGTTTATCCAATGCCTGCAAGCCACTATTAAATCCGTTTCCACCAACCCCAGGCAGTGTATTCCAAATTTAACCATGCTGGCAAACAACTAGTGAGTTGAGGGAAATGTTTTTAATCTGTGCCCTCTGATTATCAACCCTTCAGCCGGAGTGAACAGTTTCTCTTCATTTACTCTTACCTAAACGCTTTGAATTTTTACCTTTCCATCAAGCCTCCTTTTTTTTCATGTTTTAAGCAGAATAACTGCACCTTCTCCAGTTAATCCACATACATATAATCCGTCTTTCCTGGAACAATCCAAGTAAATCTCTTTTGCACCCTCATTTTTCTTATGTCATAGTACCCAGGATTGGACACACTATTCTTGATGCAGAACTCGGTTTCTTATGAACTCATGCATCTATTCATAAAGTCCAAGAACTGATTTGATTTATTAACCTGTTCCGTCAAGGATTTGGCCAATGCCAGATTGTTCTGCGCTTGCAGCCCTTTTAAAATTGTTTCAGCTAGTGCTGTCTTTCCTCATTTTTCCTGCTAAAATGAATGATCGAAGATTTTCACTTTCTAAGGATTGCAAGATACATACCAGTAGATACCCATCTCAGGATTATACTGGATATTCAGTTTTCTTTGGAAATTAGATGGATTTGCATTGGTATAGTCTACAAACCTCCCATTCCTTCAACATGACAAAAACAGCTTTGCTTTTTGAAGACATCTCAATCACATATCTCTTTCTCCCTATTCTTTGCAAATAGAACAATGAACATCAAAAAAATTACTGAAAATATACAAATAGAACTTTTGTCTTTCACTACAATTGTCAGATGCTTAAATTTTATATTTATTGGCAGGAAAAAGCATTACTTTCTTAATAAATACAACACTCTGCACACAGTTATCCAGGGAGGATGTTCCAAAGTTTGAGGCTGAGGTTACCAATGGCTGAATAATTAAACGAAAGGGTGCACAAGAGTAAAGTCCTGCTTCAGTGGAATCTCTAATGGGAAGTGAAAGTCACCCAGGAGAAGTAGATTGAGAGCAATACGCCCACCCACTTCTGGTGTCACTGGACGGGAAATTTTACATCTTCCTTAAGGTTACCCCTAGTTTAGGCACATTTACACTTTTATGATGAGTAGATGTTGATATCCTTTTCAGCTAGCTGTTTGTAAAGAAAACAACAAAGAACAGCCAACAGCATCAAATGTGATAACAAAGTTTGTAAATCAACGTATTCTTTACAGAAGGGCGGCAGCCTGCATGTTGACTTTAATAAGACGAACACTTGGGGTCACTGTACTTTGGCATCAGCAGATTTCATACAATTAGTGATTCATCACATTTAAAAACATACTTACAATGAGTGACTCCAGCTAGAGTTTGATAGAAGGTAGGTGTATCACTATCATCCGTAAGAGTGACACACACTCCTCCTGACAGCAGCCATCGAGCAAATGTGAATGCATCCTTATTCTGAAGGAGCCAATTTTTGAACTTCTCATAATTTACCTTTTCTCCCTGAAACAAAAGCAAAATATTATACTAGAAATGTACAAACTTCATAAAGTAATTATAATCACTTGTATAGGTGGATGAAACAACACATCGGTTATGTTACTGGACGAGTAATCCAGAATCTTAGACCAATAATCCCGAGCCACATGTTCAAATCCCAACTTGCCTATTGGAAAATCTAAAATTCAGTTAAATAAATCCGGAAGAAGTAGCTAGAATCAGCAGTGGTGACCCAACTAGATTGCTGATGTCCTTTAGGGAAGGAAATCTGCTGTCCATACTTGGGGCTAGTCTATAAATGATTCCAGAGGCACATTAATGTGCTTGATTCTTAACTGCCTTCTGAAATGGCCTAGCAAACCACTTTGTTGTCACCACCATCCTCTCAAAGGGAAATAGTGCTGGGCAATGAAAGCTGGCCTTACTCTTGATATCCATACCCACGGAATGGATATTAAAAATAATTCAAGCATGCACTGAAAATTGGAACGGAATTAAAATTAAAAACAACAAAAAGTAACCATAGCTACCAAAGTACTTTGCATTTTTTTTTAAATAGTTGATCTGAGCTTGTGAAACAGAGCTTCACTTCAGTGGCATTTTACGCTGAAAGGTCACTCGGGTTATGAAGCTTTATTCCACATACTTAAGTTTCAAATCTCAGATTCTGTAACTTGCATTTCTTTCAACACTGGGCAGACAGCAATGTGGTTTGAAAATTGATTTTTAAACAGTTTTCAGTAGTTTTATAATGTTAAAAATCTTAATTACCATGATTCAGAAAGCTTATTAGCAATGTTAATATAAATGAAAGCTAAATTTCTAAATAGACTTTTGTGGTGGGTTGAGAAAATGTAGACAGGAGATCACCAATTATTATGGCATTTCATGTTGTGTTTTGATGCCATGAAAATAAATAAGGTATCAGATATCCTAACTTACCTGAACAAGCTGCACATCGTTCAAAAACTGCTTCAGAATAACAAATCTAACACAGCACTAATAAATATTGGTATTTAAATCATATAAAGATGAGACAAAAATATATGAAAGTTGTAAAGTCAAATTTTTAAAAGTGTCATATAGATTCAGGCCTCTATTTTCTTTATCCAATGAATAAAGTGATTCGTAAAATTATCCACAATGCCAATATAGCAGGCAGACTATACATGTAATCATAAGAAATGGCAGACAATTTGGCCCATCAAATCTGCTCTAATCTTCGATAAGATCACGGCTGATCCAATTGTGGCCTGAACTCCATTTTCCTGCCTGCCCAGCATAAGGCACAACTTCATTGTTAATCTGACTAACTCAGCCTTGAATATATTCAGTGTCACCATGTTTTCTTGGGAAGATAATTCCAAACACAAACGATCCTCAGAGAAGAAACTCATCAATCTTAAATGGGCAATGGCTTATTCCTAAACTGTGCCTCTGGAGTATTAAATTCCCCAACATATCACATTCTCCCAGCATCTACCCTGTCAAGATCCCTCAGAATCTGATATACTTAAATTCAATCACCTCTCATGCCTCTAAACTCCACAAGTATAGGCCAAAATTGCTCAACGTTTCCTCATAATATAATTCCTTCATCCCAAGGATCAGCCTATGATCCTTCTCGGAACTGTTTCCAAAGCAAGCAGTATTACTCAAAGGAGATCAAAACTGTCTAAAAGTACAAGGTGCAGTCTCACCCAACACCCATTACAACTATATATCTTTCTTCTTCATTTCTCATCTTCATACTATTCCCCTTTTCATTCATTCCTCCCCCCACCACCCCGGACCTCTCGTCAGCATTGATAAGATAAAGAACTTAAAAGATTAAACTATGTCAAAGATCCCATTCTATGATTTACTCTTAGTTTTCTTATTATTGCATTTTTTCCCCCCACATTTAGGAATCTTCCACATTCTCTTTGAATTATAAATCACTGATGCTGTGCTTTTTTAAATACGCTTAGAATAGTTGGAAGATATGGTACAGTCATTTAACTACACAGACAGCAGTTCAGAATTAGGGCTTAAACCAGAACAGTTTTTGAAGGATAGCTCTTCAAGTAACTCCACTTTTGTCCCACAAAAAATCAGAAACTGAAGTATCAGGTCAAATCAATTCATATCACTGCAATATTTTGGGCAAGATATGGGTGCATCACAAACTGATCTACTCTAGGTACATATTAATTGTAGGGATTTGTGCTGACTCTTGGTAGTTTATTAAATGAAATTACTTTGGCCTTCCAGGACTATGAGCCACCAAAAGTAGCACTCATATCAGCTTGAACCAATTTCAATACTTCCTCCCCAAAATAGAGATTAGCAGAATACCAACAATTTGAGAACTAATAAATTTGCAATCCATCAACAACAGGTGCATTCAAAAGACAAGTAGATATATTAGAATAGATTTTTACCAAGGAAAAAGTGCCAGTACATCTTTTACAGACAGCTCAGAGCATGCCTGTAAAAGGTTAGCTTAATGTCTCATTTCAAAAATGACACCTCTAACAGGTCAGTACTCCCTCATTGCTCAAATGTCAACCTTGATTTTTATGTTCAAGTCCTGAAGTGAGACTTGAACTCAGAACATTTGGATTCATTGGACTGCAACCAACCGAACCACAACTGACATCAAATCTATTTTATACATAAATTAAATTTACATTTAATTTCTTTGAGGAATATTTTGTTGGTGTTCAGCAGTGTTTAATGATGTTCATCTATCCTCTCGTTGGGTATCATTACTTGGATGCCTGGTCAGTCATTGTACTGAGTATAAGAGCAAGGAGGTAATGTTGGAGTTGTGGTGTTGGTTAGGCCACAGCTGGAGTACTGTGTGCAGTTCTGGTCAGCTCACTTTCAGAAGGATGCAATAGCACTAGAGGGAATACAGAGGCAGTTCACCAGGATGTTGCCTGTGATGGAGCATTTGATCTACAAGGACCAACTAGGTGGCTTGGATTATTTTCTTTGGAGCAGAGAAGGCTAGGGGGAAACGTGATTAGGTGTACTAAGGTTATGAATGATATAGACAGGGTGAATAGGGAGCAGCTGTTCCCCTTGGTTGAGTGGTCAGTCATGAGGGAGCATAGTTTTAGGTTAAGGGGCAGGACATTCAGAGGGGATTTGAGCTAAGAGGAAATCTGGAATGCGTTGCTTAAGGTAGTGGAGGCTGGAAACCTTAACTTTTAAAAAATATTTGGATGAGCACTTGAAGTATCATAACATACAAGGATATGGGACAAGTGCAGGAAAATGGGATGAGCATGCCTTTAGTGGTAATTATTGTCAGCATAGACTTGGTGGGCCTAAATATCTTTGCTATACTGCATGTCTCTATGAATTCCTGGACTGAATGTCTGATAAAGACAATTGGGAGAAGATTGCAAAGTATGTCCTTCAAGACTGATGATAGAAACACACATATGGAAGCCAACATTCCAATGAGACCTCTTGGCTGACAATTTGGGAAATTTGATAAGAAATCCGCAACTTTTGTGTGGTAAATGTCACTTGGTTTCAGAGTGTGGTGTGTTTGACTACATTCCACATGACATGAACTGCGTACTTAGGAAGATTTTAGAGTACAAGATGTATTTTACAACTTGTGTTAGCCTTACAAATCTGTGTATATCTGTAAGGGTATAGCTGGGGTGAAGAAGTAGCACCATATAGTTCATCTTTTCTTGTTTATAAAAGTTCTAAATCTTGTTAAAAGTTAAACGGCAGCCCTGTGGCTCTTTGTCCACATTTCTAAACAAAAAATAGTTAGGATCTGACAAGGCAGATTCTATTCTGGGACCTGGCGATCCAAGAATATCAGCTGGTATTAGCATCCATATAATGAAGATAAACAAAGGAATATCTTTCTTGTGCTTAATTTGCTCAATAAATTTATAAGACAACTTTTGCACTCAGCACCACCGCTTTTGCTTTCTTTTTTCTCTGTACTGTGTTGTACAAGGTACTCGTCAGAACTTTGCCCACTGCAAATGAGGTTTATGGAGTAGCTAGGCATCAAAAAATAAATTATTGTAGATCTTGTACACAAAGCACTTCGGCTGTCAAAATATTCAGGGGAATCAGATCAGTTCCTTTTTTGTAGGCTCAACCACTCCAAAGCCTTCTCCCTGCCCCCACACTCCACTTCCCACAAACTTGAGACCATCCAAAACCTGACCAACTGCAACCTCACCCTCAGAAAGTCCCATCAACTCTCAATAAAATTCCCATCCCTGCTCCAAAATCAACTATTAGGCTTTTAGTATGCAATATTTCCACCTCAATATCTAAGGTTTTGGGTAGGAAATACAAATAGAAATAACAGAATATCCTTGACCTGCAGTATCACTTGATTTTATAATGGTATAAAAATAAAGGAGTTGACAAATCTTAAAGCAGGGTGGTAGATTCAAACATAATTCTTTGAATGCTCCAAATGAGAAGCAGCATTAATATAGAAATCAAAGACATATAGCTCACAAATTTCTATTCAAAAAGCCAAGGGTTGTAGGCCAGTGATACTGATCAGCATTCCCAACAGGCCAATGGGGGAATGAAAAGGTCACCCTACTCAGCAGGCACCTTCAGCTAAATGAGCCTCTAAAAATCAGTCACAAATGTATCTTTGCAGTTCCAGGTGAAGGCTTGACCATCATGTAAATTGTGCTGTGGGTGTGTTTCAGCTACATCTTTAAGAGTTAACTTTACAACAGAGGCTGCAATACAATACAATAACAATTTAATCCAACAGCTCTGAGTTCATTCTGACCACAGTATCAATGGAGCCGAGAAATTATATGATCATTTAAGAACCTCATTGGAGCACAGTAATTCTTTTACGTGATTACATTTTATAAACGATTGAACTCAAAGACAATGGGGGGGGGGGGAACGAGAGAGAGAGAAAAAGAGAGAGAGAGAGAGAGAGGGGGGGGGGGGGGGGGAGAGAGAGAGAGACACAGACAGGTGATGGAAAATGTCAAAGTAGTCTCCATTATGACACCCAAAGGCACAAATCATTATATACACACCAACATATTAGCTAATCTCCCTTGAAGACAGGGAGTTAAGGCAGAAATCTGTATTCAGCTAAAGCATGTTAGAAGGCTGTGAAATGCATGAAAATCAGTGTGTGCATGTGTGTGTATGGGAGTGGGGTTGATGGGAAGGGTGAATGAATATTTTTGAACATGCATGGTAGGAACAGATTTACTTGTCTCTGTAACATGGATAGCTTATAATTAGCTTTGTTTTGTGATGAGATGGGGGAAGATCAAAATATTTTGTGGAGGTAATGAGAGATGCCACAAATGCTGCTTTATGGTAGCTGATGGAGTTCTCAATGACTACTTATTAGAATGCGGATAACAATCATCTTCACTTAGTATGGAGTGGGGAAAGAGAGGGAAATTGCTTATTTTAGAGCAAAGAACTTGTGTATTCAGGGATGGAATATAACAACCATGGGATTGAAGCTCATTGTTCACATTTGCAGGCTTTCACAAAGACTGCTTTCTTTTATTAATTGCTCACCAACTGTTCCTGGGAGGCAGTATATATTTTCTGTACAACGAAGTGCCAAAAAATTGTTGATGGTTCAATTTTGTATGGCTGTATAATCTAAGGTGCTGCAATATTTAATTTGTAATGGAATTCTGAAGGCGATAGCATTTTCAATCCTGAGATCATGCACTCATTTTGAATGCACGGAATAAAAATACAAAATAATATTTTTGAATATTTACCTTTCTGAACACGCAAATGTTTAACAAAAAATGATACAACAAAATCAACCAATGCTACTGCAGAGGTACAATTCTCAAGAGGAACCATTCGCCTTGACAACGCAGAAAACATTGAATTTCCCCAGAAATTCCTCAGGGAAATCCCATACTTCACAACTAAAAGGAAAAATATGAAGCAGCTCGCACAATACCAATAGTTCTGCACTTACATTTCCCATGCTTTTCTAATTTTACTTCTTAAAAGCCAAATCATCAAGCACTTAAATTTTTCTCATTCTTGATGAGCTCTGATGCATAAAATAGGGAAAGTAAACAACATTTACAGTAAAGAGAAAAAATCCTCAGTAAAACAACAAGGATGGAAACAAGGAGAAAATCTTTTTGCATAACAAGCCATGGTTTGACATCTGAAGGCAGCAGAAGGAGATTCAATAACTTTTAATATGAAATTGGGTCCTATCTGCCAGACTATTTCAATAGTTTTTCTTTCAAAGAGCTGGCATAGACACAATGGACAGAATGAACTATTTGTGTCATTTAATTCTAAGAAAGCTAATAAAAAGTTAAGGCCATTTTTATGTCCTGGTTTTAACAAGACAGTTCATTCAGCTACAGCAAAGGAGAAATGTGTGAAGCCATTTGGCCTCAACATAATCACGCGCACAAAGGGTAGGCCAAAATATGTACAAATGTATACAGACATTCGTAGGCTCATTAATGAAGCACCACCTTTAAAACGTCTTTTGAATACCCCAAACGAAAGCTATGGCTGCAGAGTTAGGCATATGTTTGTAATGTGTAACTCTCGAAATAAAAAATGACAATTGGCTCCAATTTTATCCTTCACCAGCTGGTATTCTGAAGTATAATAGAAATCACACCAATCTCAAAAATACATATGAATTGAGTCACAAAAAAGATCACAGAATTATTAACCTTTATCATCTTTATTTTCTTGCACTTATTTTTGCTTTTGCAAACATCATTGGGCACTTCACTTGGGAGAAGTTAGCCTGATGATTCTGCTCCTTTACACCAAAGGAGGATGAACAAAATATGCTAAGTTAACAACTTTCCATACAAAGTTTAGATAGATTTAGTACTGTAACAACTGTTCCTTCTTGCTGAAGAGACGTTAGTATACTTGGGCATAATCTGTGGGAAAAAATCTGTATTATGATGCATTGCAGAAATGCATATAATTTTAAACTATTTTAGAAGATTTTAACCTTATTTTCCACCAGATAATTTCAAATTGATGCTGCTCACAGGGAAAAGACCACACATTAGTCCTAGGATCTGCTGTTCTTGCAACATCTATATTTCTGGCAAGGTGCTGATTCCATGACCAACATCCGAATAAGATGCATATCCAGCTGGTACCATGGCATTGGCATCTATGAGACTGGTGTTGATTAACAGCCTAGAGGCTTCTCAGATTCATTTGGAAACTATTTTGATTGAAGTTCTTAATTGTGAAATATACTATTTATTTATTTTCATGTAATACTTTTGGTCAAGCTTCTGAGGTGCACTGCTAAATCTTAAAATTTGTTTTGGAACACATGATGTAAAATTACATCAGTTACTCCAAAATATCCAATCTGCTAATTTATCTGTTCCCTTTGTATAATGTTATCAGTAGATTAACTGAACAACACTGTCCATCAACATGGTGCTTTTCTGCTTATTTGGCGAGATTAGGAATATGTGGTGCGATCTATTTCATAGGTCAATGATTTAAAAAAAAAATTCAACATGTAATCCATTATCCCAGACACTTCATACATAATGTTGGGTTTTTGGTGAAAGAACAGCTTGCCAACTGAAATCTAACCACTGGACAAAAATAATGAAGTAATAAACAACTGTTTAAAAAAGTTTTTAAAGGAGTTATGTTGATGATAGCTCCTTATAAAAGGTATGTTATCAATTACTATTATCTGCATGCATGAATTGTTGCATCGCTGAGCCAATTCAGCTGAAAATGTTGCTTTAGCAGCATTTCAACAATAACTTGCAGTTGTATTGCATCTTTGACCTAGCATAATGCCTTAAGGTACTTCACAACAGTGAAACTAGACAAAAAATTCCTACACAAACAGTAGGCTCAAATGTTTCAAGATTCGCTACCAAACTACAAGACAAATGTGCAATACATTGAAAATGTTATCTTTAATTAATCAAGTAAAACTATTACTCACCACACGTGCTGTTGTCACCATTCTGAATATAATACTTGATTATTTTCTCATTCAAGGGAAAGTTTTTACATCAGGCACATGCTCTTGTTATTACATCATGTCACAAAATCCACCACAAATACACCATCTATACAACCTGGGATTAGTGTATTGATTTGACAAAGTAATGCATGGAGCAAGATCAACCCTCCTGTCAGGACACCTCTTTGTATATACTTAAAAAAGACTTGTTCGTATATATACAGTGAAGAAACCACTCCCAGTAAATCTGTCTGCAGTGACCAAACTCACATGGGTTCACGTTGGTGGGGAAACCCCAGCAGAAAACCACACAAGAACCTAAAGCATCCAATGAATGCGAACACAGCTGGCAGTCCACAAAATTCCTGTGACGTAATATTATTTGACGTCAGTTCTCTTTCCTGTCCTTGTCCCTCCCTGAGGCTTTGTCTTAAACTGAAGTGAAGAAAACTTATTGGGTAAAGTGATTTTGATTGAAATTTAGCATGATAAAATTACATGCTTCATATTATATCTTACAAAGTATTAATTATAAAATGGACAAGAAAATACATCCAAAAAGTTAAAACGGAGTTCTAAATTCATACACTTGAAAAGGTGCAGGTTAGGTTTAAAAAAATAACGTTAATAAACTAATTTTATACCAAAACTTCTAAGTAATTAGATGCTCACAGGAAGCTGGCTGACTTGACTACAGGGATCAGAAATGGACACGTTTTCACTTAGACTTTGCACACTTTCACACACCAAATATTCACCTGAAGCAAACTTTCTACCTGAACGTTATCAAGCTATGAATTCCACAGTGCAAACAAAGCACTTGCACTTAAAGGAATAAAGATTTCAATACTGTCATAGAGATCAGTCTAAATAAAATGTGCTATGCAAATTCAAGACAAAATATTCTATCTGAGCATTAAAACACAATCTTTCCCTTGCCTAATATCTAGACACAGACCTTTCAGCAATTGTTGCAGATGGCGATTTGAAGTGTTGCTTTTAAATCCAAGGATACTTTGGCAACTTTAGCCTATATTTTTTCTTCATCCTTTCAGGGGATGTGGGCATCATTGGCAAGGACAGCATCTGTTGACCATTTCTAACTGTCTTGGAATTAAGTGGCTTACTAGGCCATTTTGGAACACAGTAAGAGCCAACATTGTTCTGTCTCTGGAGTCACATATAAGCCAGGCTTGATTAGGATGCTAGACTTCTTTCCCTAAGGGACATTGCGAGTCAGATGTTTATATTCTAGATTTATTGATTAAATTTAAATGGTGGGATTTGAAACCCCTGGAGCATTAGCCTTGGCCTCTAGATTACTAACCCAATGACATTACCCACTACGTTGCAATCTCCATGTGATGACTTGGCTGAGCTAACATGAAATCAACACAGCTGAGTAATTAATCCTAGACATGCAGCAGTAAGCATTACAATATCATCCCTCCATTATTTTCAGCAGCAAAGCCCTCTAGAAAACATGGTAGGAAGACAATAGAAACAACGAAATGTGCAAGACAGCCAATCTAGAAACAGAACTGCTAATATTTTTAAAATGGGCAAATGTAAACCTGCATGGTTTCATTACATGATCCATAATTAGGCTAAAATGCCCAAGTATTCTTGCCAATTTAAATTCTTGTTGATTTGAACCCTTGCCTTTCTAAACAGGGACTTTAATGCAAAGTTTATCTTTTTAGAAACACATCATATCTGTCTTATATACGTACAGGTGAAACTAAAGAGTATTTCCTTCTGTGAACACTGGATTGGGACAAGTAAAGACCACAACAGCTGACAGGATACACTTAGAGGCAGATTCTACAATCATCTGAG
Source organism: Carcharhinus amblyrhynchos (assembly GCF_965287045.1). Classification (NCBI taxonomy): domain Eukaryota; kingdom Metazoa; phylum Chordata; class Chondrichthyes; order Carcharhiniformes; family Carcharhinidae; genus Carcharhinus; species Carcharhinus amblyrhynchos. The sequence continues at coordinate 25,531,216 of NC_137346.1, read as the reverse complement.
GAAATTTTGAAAAGTTATCAAATATTGTTTGGTGCAAATTTCTGAATTGCTCCTACAGTACACTGTGACATTTTGCATTACCAAATCCATGATCTTTTGTGTTTATTAATTTAAGTTACTGTGCTTAACTTCATATGATATTGAATAGCCAATGTTGTTCCTTTGTTTAAAGGAGGGTAGCAAGAATAATCCAGGTAATTACAAGCCAGTGAGCCTTACATTAATGGTAGGGAAATTATTGGAGAAGATTCGAGAGGATTTATTCCCACTTGGAAATAAATGGATGTATTAGTGAGAGGCAACATGGTTTTGTGAAGGGGTGGCTGTGTTTCACTAACTTGATCGAGTTTTCCGAAGAAGTGACGAAGATGATTGATGAGGGTAGAGCAATGGATGTTGTCTACGTGAGGCCTTTGACAAGGTCCCTTAAGACCAGAGGATACAGCAGGATATAGATCAGGTTGGAGACTTGGGTGGAGAAATGGCTGATGGAGTTTAATCCAGACAAATGTGAGGTAATGCATTGTGGATCATCCAATACAGATAGGAAATACACAGTAAATGGCAGAACCCTCAACAGTATTGATAGGCAAAGGGACCTGGATGTACAGGTACTGAAGTTAATGCAAGTGCTAACGGGGGGGTGGGGGGGGTGGGGGGGCTTGCCGTCATTGGCAGGGGCATTGAGTTTAATAGTTGGCAGGTCATGTTGCAGCTTCGTAGAACCTTGGTTAGGCTGCACATGGAATATAGTGTTCAATTCTGGTCACCACACTACCAGAAGGATGTGGAGGCTTTGGAGAGGGTAGAGAAAAGATTTACCAGGATGTGGACTGTATGGAGGGCATTAGCTATGAGGAGAGGTTGGAGAAGCCTGATTTGTTCTCACTGGAACAACAGAGGTTGAGGGGCGACCTGATAGAAGTCTACAAGATTATGAGAGGCATGGACAGAGTGGACTGTCAGAAGTTTTTTCCCCAGGGTGGAAGAGTCAATTACTGGGGGGCACAGGTTTAAGGTGCGAGAGGCAAGGTTTAAAGGAGATGCACAAGGCAGATTTTTTTTTAAAACAGAGGGTGATGGGTGCCTGGAACTCGTTGCCGGGGGAGCAGTGGAAGTGGATACGGTAGTGATTTTTAAGGGGCATCTTGACAAACACATGAATAGGATGGGAATAGAGGGATATGGTCCCCAGAAGGGTAGGGAGTTTTAGTTAAGTCAGTGCAGCTTGGAGGGCCGAAGGGCCAGCTCTTGTGTTGTAACATTCTTTGCTCTTTGACCTTCCAGCATGCATTCAAAGTGTGTCAGCAGCAAGTTTACTCAATTGTAAATACAGCAGACCAAAATAAACATCACATTATTTCAGTGTCATATTTAATACAAAAACATTTTGTCAAACTTTAAAACCACTAAACATCGATTTCACCATAGAATAGATTTAAAATTAAAACTATATCAAATTTTCAATCATTTTAATTTCTATAAATACTGAACAAGTTTCTATAAATTTACCTTCTAATTTGATTGTTTGCCTGTTTTCAGATATGCCCCTTCATGAAGTCGTGTCATTTTGGAGAATCACTATTACTTCTTCACAAAGTACCTTTCTCCTTCATACTAGTTTTGCCTCTATACTCAGCATGAAATGAAGATGAATCCAAGCAAGGTGATCAAAAACCCTCAATTATTTTGAACAATCCTGTCTTAAAGTCCTTAACTTCAAACAAAAAATCTGTCAAGTACCATTTGAGACAGAGCTACCAGCATAGATTACCCAAAAATAGTTAAGTAACCAGCCACAATGCTTTCTTTGGCATGTTTTGATTTCAATAAGGAAGAAGTTAAAATGAATTCACTTTAAAGCAAAAAGGAGGAGCCATGTGCTTTACCCAGAATATGTTTACAAGTAGAGCATTTTCAGTAAATATGTAAAGTTAACTCCTCAATGAAATAACTGCCATTAGAAGGCCTTATATAAATTACATTACTGACACGGTAATCAAGAAAAAGATACTTCCAATCATCAGCAAGCCAAACAGCAAAATTTATGATAATTATGAAACGGCAAGAGCTCGGGGATTTAAAAAATACACAGAAGGTTGTTCAGACATGGAATGCCCCAACAGATACAGGGAGGGAGAATCCATAATGGCTTTTAAAAAGAGAGTGGCTAACTATTTGAAAAATAAAGTGTAATGGCGTCATAGCGGTTTACAGCATGGAAACAGGCCTTTCGGCCCAACTTGTCCATGCCACCTTCTTTTTTTAAAGCCCCTAAGCTAATTCCCATTGCCTGCATTTGGCCCATATCCCTCTATACCCATTTTACCCACGTACCAATCTGAATGCTTTTTAAAAAATAACATTTGTACCCACCTCTACTACTACTTCTGGCAGCTTGTTCCAGACACTCAACACCCTGTATGTGAAGGAATTGCTCCTCTGGACACTTTTGTATCTCTCCCCTCTCACCTTAAACCTATGCCCTCTAATTTTAGGCTCCCCTATCTTTAGGAAAAGACATTGACCATCTAGCTGATCTGTGCCCCTCATTATTTTATAGACCTCTATAAGACCACCCCTCAGCCTCTTATGCTCCAGAGAAAAAAGTCTTAGTCTAACCAGCCTCTCCTTATAACTCAAACCATCAAGTCCCGGTAGCATCCTAGTAAATCTTGTCTGTACTCTTACTTTAATAATATCCTTCCTATAATAGGGTGACCAGAACTGCACACATCCAAGTGTGGCCTGTCCAATGTCTTGTACAACTTCGACAAGACATCCCAACTCCATTTCAATTGGAAAATTAATTGTGACAGAGAAGTGACTGGGATTTAGGGCCAAGTGCATAACTGAAAGATCCAGCAGAAACAATAGTGGTGCTTTCTATACTGTAATAATTTTAAGTTATTCATCATCTTTTAGATCACAATACTTCAGTGAATAATTGCATGTTGTTTGCCTGTGCAAATAGCTTTAGCAATCTCCCATCTTTGTTGTTCTGCTGTTTAGCCTGTAAAGGCAAGTTGGCTTGACGCTCTATGCATTACACATACACACACACACACACACACACACACACACACACACAATGCTATTGAGCTATGTTGGAGCTAGTTTGGATATTGGTCAAAAAAAATGTGAAAGAAAGCACTGACTCAAGTGGTGGCTATTTTGACAAAGAGGAGAGCAACATATCATCTTATTCTTCAACATTTGCTCAAGTCAGAGGAGGAATGGTCATTAAGTACAGACGTAACAATTAAAATTGAGGAGATTATTGGGAACCGGGTGTCACAAAAGGTCTGAACACTATACCTCAAGATCTAACATTTTAATTCAGGTTGTCGCCCAGTTTTGCTAAGAATGTTACATAAAATACATTTGCATGGTTAAAACAAAAACTTAGAGCATCATGTTCAGAACGCAATGTGCGCAATTTCACTCAGTTACCTAAAAAGGTTGTGGGTGCAGAAAATTAGAAAATCTGCAAAATGTGTCATTTCAAAGAAAGAAATTAAAATCCCCATTCACTCTCCTTTCACACAGCCTTTAACTATTACTGTGCTCTATTAACAACAATTTCTCAAAACTATACTGTGAAGCCCCACCTTGACTCAACTCATTAAATGGGCGAATAAATTCATGGGCAAACCTAGGTACTGAACCAGGCTGAATTTAATGGAGAATGAGAAAACAAATTTCTTTTACACAAAGGTTCTTTGTAGATATTGACTGTGTTGGAACATCACTACTAGATATAATGTAGAGTAGAGATGTTACTACTTATATACTGCATTCTTCTAGAGGCCAAATAAAATCAAGATCAAACATAGTTATTCATTATATACACAATTATGGGCTAATCTAACAAATACAAAAGGTCAAATCCACAGGAGGGTTCACTGATAGAGAGGCTGTTGTTTGGGTAAGAAAGATGATCATATTGCAAGAGATGCAATTTATGAGAAGCTGCCTGGTGTGACTTGTTCCTTGCCGAGTGTCCTTCAAGAACCAAGGAGTGAAAAGCATACAACTTTCCCTTTCTACTTCAGAGACAGGCAAACAACCAGAACACATTAGGTTGACAAATGCTGAAGTAGTGCATCAATCCCTTTAGGTAGAGGTAAGACAATACTAGCATCATCTTTTCTGTGGAACACGAAGATGGGAATCCACCCATTGGGGTTTACATTTCGAGTAGTTTTACTTTTATTTTCCATGCAGCACTGGCAAAATGTAAACCTTTTTAGGACCCTTGTTGGCACCTTTGAGGCTTTTTTAAAATTTACCTCTTTCGTACAGCTTTTAATCACCCCTATTGATATCCCCATCTTTGACTTGGTGTTGCTATTTGCCTAATTGTTTTTCCATCAAGTGCCTTAGGACATTTTCCCTAAGTTAAATGTGTCGTTTAAAATTTGCTCTACCTGCATCCAATCCATCATTTACAAGAGTATGATTTTTTTCTTGAATATATGCAACTCCAGTTCTCATTTTCAGTCCAGTTTATTAATCTTTTAAAACTTAAAGTTTAATTTCCACTTGTCCCTTTGTGAAGCATTTGCAAAATGTTCTAAGCAGAGACAGAATAGATGAATGCTGTGCTTTATCACGAGTGTCTTCAATACAATCATCAAGCTTCAGATACAATTCAAGCAAAGAAAGGCACGCAAAGCAATTTAAACCTCTTCCAAAAAGTGAAAATGTTACTGACGTAATCATTTTTATGAAAAGCAAACCGGAAACTTTTCCATTCACAGAAAACAACTCAAGCCATACAGAGCCCTTAAACCCAAATGTATTTGCCACTGAGCTACCAGCTTGTCAACCGCAATTCACTTTGGCAGTCAGGTTGTTTCAAATTTTGACTGTTAGCTCAAGTCTACAATTTGGAAGCATCAGTGTGATGAAGGATTAAGCAAAAAAAAACCCAGCAATCAACCCTCAAATAGGGGTGGAAATTATTTATTATCTATTGTATTTGCATCTTGTCCTTTCAGAATCATGCAAATTACAGCACAGATGAGGCCATTTGCTCCATTGCACCTTTTCAGTAATCAGAGATTGATATTCCACTGTGGCAGTGCCAGGCACAGATCTCAGTATTGTGTGGGTTTAATTATAAGCACGGTCAGCAGACTATACTGGTACTTGAAGATTGGAGGAAGTTCAAGGAAATCAAAAAAATAATGGAAATGGATATTAAGGAAGGGCACCAATTGGAATTAGAACAAAAATATTCAACATTTTTTACATAAAAATAAGTATGGGTAGGATCTAATTGCAACACTTGAATCTAATGTGCAATCAAAGAAAAGGTTTCTGGATGTGAGAACAAGTTCAGCTAGATTGGAAGGACATTGATAATGTTTGCAGCAAAGCAAGCAAGTAGTGAGGGGTCCACAGGTTGCCTTGGTAAGGGATGGAAGTATAGATTCTGATACTCAAACTTATGGCATTTGCAGCCACAATATTAACCATATAATATAAAAATATATGAAACAAATGCAATCTTTTGATATAGATTTGAGGCTCTAAACCATCCATAATCATTCACTGCCAGAGCCAGAAGAACAGCTTCCAAAAGGTTTTGCAATTTAATGGTTCAGCAAAAGCCTGCTGTATATACTTTGAAAAGGCGGTGACAGCTGCTAATTTGTGTGTTTCTGACAGTGAGTTCCACGTTAGTTCAACAAAACCCATTTCTTCAAGAATAAACCGTCTTTATTTTATCACAATTGATATAGTAGAGTTGGGAATGGTCAAAAATCAACAAATTTCTACATATTAGTTTCTGCACTCTTACTTGTCTTGCTTGTGTTCTTATTACCTGCTATTTCCAAATAAAGCATCTGGATATTCCATAGACCTGTGGCTCATGGTTAATCCTGTAATCTTTTCAGTTACTGATTTAACAGACTATTGAGATGAAGGCTGAAAAAATTTGGATGGTGTTGCACTGTCCCAGCTTGGCAAAACTGCACGTTTCAATCCTCATTGGCAGCAATGCAATTCTGTAGTGTCTCATGTGCCTCAATTGTTTCATGAAACTGCCAACTATCAGCCAGACAGAAGCAAGTTCTTAAGTTAGCATTCCATGAGTCACTAGATTTCCCTCAAATTGAAAACAATCCAAAGGCCAGTTCTGCTTTCACAGCATTTCAGAGCTATCCTTCAAATCTAAATGCATCTTGTAGAAGCAGAGAGAGAACAGGAACAAAGCAGCTAACAAACCGTATGCTATTTTTCTTGTTTCATTCAGCAAAAGCCTGCTGTATATACTTTGAAAAGGTGTTGACAGCTGCTAATGGCTTCCAGTCATTTGAAACTCAAAACCAAGCTATATACCAATAAGCACAAAACATGGTCTGACTGATACGTGACTCCTTTCTAACAGCAACATACTTTCTTCCTTGCTCAATTCTGGATAGCTTACAAGTAGTGATCTAATGAGTGACATCTAGTGATCTAATGAGTAACATCCATACTCGTGATCACCACTGCAACTTTAACACAATCTGTCTTGTGTGGCTCTCCAAATGAAGCAGATCAATTTGCGCACGTCTGTGGCTGATTTGTCGTGTATGGTGAGTGGCAAGGATATGAGAGATGATTGGAGCCATAAAACTGGAGTTGATTGAAGTTCCAAGGATATTGGAAGAGTTGCAGGTGTTAGTTGGTGGGGACTAGAAATGAGAAAAATTGAATGGAGGTAGGAGAAAATTAGTTCTGTGGGCAAGAGGAAGCAGGAACGATTGGCCTGCTGGGACAGTACTGTTTGTGCATCTTCAGTGGCAGGCAAATGTAGGTTGCTCATTTTGGAAAAAGCGAGTGGAAAAATATAGAAGTTATATCTTGCTGTTTAGTAGTGCATTTATTTCTAGGAGGTAGGAGTTTTCATGGAGTTGCTGTTTGGCCTCAGCCAGATCAACAGCATTCTGCCCTTCACAGATTGCTTTTCTTGTCATTGAATAGATAATGTCAGTGCTGCTCGTTCCATGTAGTGGTTGTTAATAAATTAGAGGGAACGAGGCAAATGGGGAAATTGATACAACCATCATGCTTTCAATGAAAAGATCAGCAAAGGTTAGGAGGCCAGAGAGTGCAACTCAGATGGAAAAGTCATCCTGAAGGCAGGAGAAATTCTCTCATGTGCAGAGGAGCCTTTCTGGCCAATTAAAAGTGGGTGCAGAGGAAAAAATAGCAAAGGAAAGCAGAACCTGGGCCACTGGAGCATGTTTCATTTTTCCAGTTTTCACAATTCCCCCTGCTCTACCTACCTAATTTGATTCCACTATTCACAAACGTTTTGGCTGCCAACATTCCTCCTTTTGTCTTATACTTCAACTTCCATCAATGAACTCATCTCCTACTCTCCACCTAATCATCTTACAATGTATTCTTTCTTTTTCTATTTGAGTGGTCTCTCTTTCCTTTGCTCTGTTCCTTTTTAGGAGCTGTTCGTGTGTAATATTTTCTGATAAAATGTCATAGCTGAAATATAACTTGTCACTTTATCACCACAGATTTGTGCGCTTCACATTTGCAGTTTTTTATTAGATTTCCTGCATCTGTGGCATTGTTCATTTGCCTTAAATAGTTGCATTAACAGGCATAAAGTAGTGTCAAACCCCTACCTCGACAAAGCACTTCTTAACTCCCAGTTGAACCTCTCCATCACAGGCACGTAACATGGTTTCCATCTCCTCACGCACGACATAGCTCCCAGATTCATTAGCAAAGAGGTTAAAAATATCTGCAACAGGATTAAATACAGGTTAAAGTGCAATTCATAAAACACTGTACTATATTTTGAGGGACAGAATTTTTGTAAATTATGTCCCCATTTTTATTTCTCCCTCAAATTAATAACAACCTTACACCATCCACAGTCAGGAAAATAAGGCGGCCAGTCTACAGAATGGTCATAGACACTCACGTTACCAACTAGTAAATCCAGGTGGGTCAGCTTGAGGAATACAAGATGATCTAAATGTCTGTCAAGGACACCAACATGACCTTTTATAACTTTATCATTTTACTTAAACCACCGTGAGCAGTGTCATAACTTTGAACAGTCATGACAATTGTGATACATTTGAGATATTAGAACACTCAAACTGACAGATGAGCCTATGACCAGAATGTTGATTTTTTTTTAAATAATTGCAGCCAAATCAGGTTACACGTGATAACCTGCTGGATTTTCTGAATAAAGTAGTATTGTTATACAACTGGGGAAAAAATCTTCTTGAATTCTGCCATATTAATAGCCACATTTTAAGACAACCTTTAGCTGGAGAAAATGGCATTAAGACCCACACAAGTTAACTTTCGAGTATCCCACGGTTATATTAAGTTAGAAAAAAAGGATCCAGATGTGAAAATAAAGCTGCCATTTGTTTAAAGAATTAGGGAAGTTATATTTATCCAATACTATTTTTATTTATTTCAACTCCACGTACAAATGTAAAGCCAGAATTACAGGTGTTTACAGTGCAGAAGAAAATTAGTCAATCATGTCTGGAACATGACTGATGGAGTAATACAAGGTAAACTCCACAAGCTCCTCTTTCTTCTCAGCTTTGCAGTTTTCTTCCTTCAAATATTTTTCCATTTTTTCTTGAAAACAAACTCTAGCTCAACCACTTTTTTGGAGCAAAGCATTCTATACAAATAGCATTTCTCAAAGAATTTCTCTTCACTTCTCTTCTCACTCTTAGTGATCATTTAAAATTATTGACCCCTCTGATACTGTCTCCCAATGTCATGATGTGGGTATGCCGGCGTTGGACTGGCGTAAACACAGTAAAAAGTCTGACAACACCAGGTTTTAGTCCAACCTATTTATTTGATAATATTCTCGCAAGCTTTCGAGGGGTTACCCTCTTCGTCAGGTGAATGGAGAGTTCTGGCCTCAGACAGAGCATATAAAGCACAGACAGTTTAGAGATTACTGATTAAAATGCGAATCCTTACACCTAACCTGCTGTTCAAGACCTGAAGTGGCTGACAATGTGAGTGGTAGGAGCACTGATCACAGTTTAAAGAGATGTGTACTGTCTCCAGACAGTACAGTAAGTGAGGTTTTGCAAACCCAGGCAAGTCACGGGGGTTACAGATAGTGCGACATGAACCCAAGATCCCTGTTGAGACCGTCCTCATGTGTGCGGAACTTGGCTATCAGTCTCTGCTCAGCGACTCTGCGCTGTCGTGTGTCGTGAAGGCCGCCTTGGAGAATGCTTACCCGAAGGTCAGAGGCTGAATGCCCGTGACCACTGAAGTGTTCGCCAACAGGAAGGGAACAGTCTTGCCTGGTGACTGTCGAGCGATGTTCATTCATCCGTTGTCGTAGCGTCTGCATGGTCTCCCCAATGTACCATGCTTCGGGACATCCTTTCTTGCAACGTATCAGGTAGACAATGTTGGCCGAGTTGCAAGAGTATTTACCCTGTACCTGGTGGATGGTATTCTCACGTGTGATGATGGTATCCATGTCGATGATCCGGCATGTCTTGCAGAGGTTGCTGTGACAGGGTTGTGTGGTATTGTGGTCACTGTTCTCCTGAAGGCTGGGTAGTTTGCTGCGAACAATGGTCTGTTTGAGGTTGTGTGGTTGTCTGAAAGCAAGAAGTGGGGGTGTGGGGATGGCCCTGGCGAGATGTTCGTCTTCATCAATGATATGTTGAAGACTCCGGAGAAGATGTCGTAGCTTCTCCCAAGTCTCCCAAGTCAGTGGAATAGGTTTCCACTATTCATTCTATCAATACTCTTCAAAACTTATGTTTTTATTGTCTCCTCTTAGCTTTAATTGCTTTTGTGGATATAAGTCCAACAATTTAAATTACTCTAAAAATAAACTATAGTTTTCAAATGGCTATACTTTCCTTTCTTAGATGGGTTGCTCAAAACTGCAGAGTCTGTGCCCTAACCAATGTTTCATACAAAAGTCTTTAGTAATCCTTTACTCATTTATTCCATGTACACATTTAGACAATCAAATTATTTTGGCCATTTTATTTGTCTATCTGCTGTCACACTTGTAATGCACAATTAGGTGACGTTGCTAATCAGGTGCTTAAACATACCAAGCAGTTATGTCAAGAAACACCACTACCTGCAATCTTACAAATAACCTCTTGCCAGTGACATATCCTGATCTAATAAATAGCAACTTAGAAGAAAAAATCAGTTACAAGAGGCCAGAAGAGCAAAGTGTAGCCTCAGTTGGAGTTCAGTCTTGACATGTCAGTGGACAGGATTTTTCTTCTCTTAAAATGACTACTTTTATGGAGTGATTCTTGTATGTACAAAAGCCAAGTTATGGAAATGGTGGCAAACTGTAATAAAACTATACATCCTGGAAAAACCCAGCAAGTCAGGCAATATATATGGAGAGAGAAACAGTTATCATTTCAGGTTGGAGATTTTTCATGAGAAGTGGGAAAGTTAGAAACTTAATACTTTTTAAGGAAGTAAAAGAGAGAGGGGATCGGAAAGGACAGAAAGTCTGTGACATGTTGGAAGGCAGGAGAGATTGATTGGTGGTGTAAGACCAAGGGGAGTGCTAATGAAGCAAATAAAGAAACAACAGATTTGTACAGAGAAGTGAAAAATGAAAGTAAACCTAAAATCTGCTAAGAAAAAAAAACAAAATGGAGGCAGAGGTCTAAAATTTGAGTGTCCTGAAGATTACAAAGCCAAGTAGTTTTGTTCCCTGAGCTTGTGTTGAGCTTCATTAGTGCACTACAGAAGGCCAAGGACAGGGAAATAAGTATGAGAACAAGGCTAATTAAAATAACAAGCAACTCGTCACACTTGCAGACCAATGAGGGCGTTTTACAAAGTGATCACCCAATATGCGATTGGTTTTTCCAAAGTAATGCAGACTGCATTGTGAGCACCTAAGTATACTAAATTGAAAGGAAGTACACATAAATCAGTGTTTCACCTGGAGCAAGCATTTGGGGCAGTGGATGGTGAGGAGGGAAGTGGTGAAAGGGGAATGCCACATCTTCTACACTTGCAAAGAAAGATACCATGAGAAGCAGATGATTCAAAAGTGGATTTGGTGTTGTGCAGCAACTGGTTCTTTTAGAATGCTGAAAGGATGGTGCCATCATGCTGAAGTTGCAGAAATAGCAAATTGCAAAACACAGTTTTTATTTCCTTACAGGTATAAAAAATTACAAACTTCAACTCATGGGTACAAATGTCCCTCCTGATCTTTCTTCCCTCTTACTTCTCAAACTCCATTTCCTTCAAATAATAATTCTTGCTGAGTATTCCTGATATCCTATGGCATCTTGCTCTTTAACCCTGAAGGATTTGTCCTTAGCCAAGGCCTCAAATTTAATTCCCTTGTACCTTCTCACCAATTAATTGAGCTCAATCAATCATCACCTTGATCACTGCTTCCATCTCTCTGGCCAGTAGTCTTCCTCACAGTGGGCTCTTTCTCACATTTCCAGTATTCTCCCTCCACCTAGATGCTTCATTGTGGCTTCTTATCCCGCATGAGCATTTCATTGAGAACTACCAATGCGAGAAGCTGTCTCAATTTCTCTTCTGCCCTCACTTACTAACCTTTCTCCATCTGAACTGGTTACGCTCCATTCCCTTAGGGCCATCTTTAAAATTGCTGGCAAGAGTGGTGGTGTTGTCTGGCAGACAACCCTTCTACCTAACAGAGGCTTTCAGATCTTCCTCAGAACCAGGAACCCTCTACCAAGCATCATATAACTACGACCAGGTGTGCCATTGATGTGGTCTCCTTTGGTGATCTCAGGCCAAAGGACCATCAGATACAGAAGCAGAATTAAGTCATTCAGCCCATCGACTCTGCTCTGTCATTCAATCATGGCTGATAAGTTCCTCAACCCCATTTTTCCCACCTTTTCCCTCATGAAGTCTGGTCCCCTTACCAATCAAGGACCTGTTTTAAATACACTCAATGGCCTGGCTTCCACAGCCTTCTTTGCGCATGAATTCCATAGATTCAACACCCTCTGGCCGAAGAAATTCCTCCATCTCGGTTCTAAAGGATTTTCCCTTTACACTGAGCTGTGCCCTCAAATCCTAGTCTTTCCATCTAATGAAAAATCTTCTCCATGTCCATTCCATCCAGGCCTTTCAGCAGTCTGGTGTTACGTAATGAGGCAGGTAGAATCAGGGACCTTGCGGTGAAGGATCCTCTTGGGGAGAGTGATCATTGTATGGTGGAGTTTCTGGTGCAGATGGAGGAGGACAAAGTGAGTTCCCGGACACGTGTCCTTTGTTTGAACAGAGGGGAGTACGGTAGGATGAGAGAGGAATTGGTGAATGTGGACTGGGGGAGTGCGTTGGAAGGTAGGTCTGCTGAGGAGCAGTGGAGGATTTTTAAGGAGATCTTTCTTGGTGCTCAGCAGAAATTTATTCCGATGGTCAAAAAGGACCGTAGGAGGAGAGGTAATAAGCCGTGGATAACGAAGGAGGTGAAGGAAAGTGTTAAATTAAAAGCGGAGGCGTTTAGAGTAGCTAAGAGTAGTGGGCGAGAAGAGGATTGGGAGAGGTTTAAATGTCAAAGATTGACAAAGAAATTGATAAAGGGTAGGAGAAACTATGAAGCTGGGCTAGCGCTTAATATAAAAAAGGATAGCAAGAGTTTTTATAAGTATATAAAAAGAGGCTGGCTAGGGTGAACGTTGGACCCTTAGAGGATGAGAAGGGGAACTTAGTGGTAGGGGATGGGGAAATGGCTGAGGTCTTGAATAACTTTTTTGTTTCGGTTTTCACGGAGGAGGACGTGAATAATTTGACAGGTGTTAGAGATGGAAAGGTGGAAGGACTGGAGGGTCTCAATGACATTACTATTACTAGAGAGGCGGTGCTCGACAGACTGGAGGGGGCTGATTGTGGACAAGTCCCCAGGACTGGATGGAATGCATCCAAGGGTTCTGAAAGAAATGGCAGAGGTGATAGTGGATGCCTTGGTGGTTATTTTCCAGACGTCGCTGGATTCCGGGGAAGTGCCGGAAGATTGGAAAGCGGCTAATGTTACGCCGTTGTTTAAGAAGGGTGCCAGGCAAAAGGCGGGGAATTATAGGCCGGTTAGTTTAACGTCTGTTGTAGGTAAAATGTTAGAATCCGTCATCAAGGAGGAAATAGCGAGGCATCTTGAGGGGAATTGCTTGATAGAGCGGACGCAGCACGGTTTCGTTAAGGGGAAGTCGTGTCTGACAAATTTATCGGAGGTCTATGAGGGTGTGTCTAGGGCGCTGGATAGAGGAGAGCCGGTGGATGTGGTCTTTCTTGATTTTCAGAAGGCGTTTGACAAGGTACCTCACAAGAGGTTATTGCAGAAGGTCAGGGGACATGGAGTTGGGGGTAGGGTGTTAGCGTGGATAGAGGACTGGTTGTCTAATAGGAGGCAGAGAGTGGGGGTCAATGGGTGCTATTCGGATTGGCGGTTGGTGACTAGTGGAGTGCCCCAGGGGTCGGTGCTGGGGCCTCAGCTATTTACCATTTATATAGATGATCTGGAGGAGGGAACAGAGTGTATGGTGTCGAAATTTGCTGATGACACCAAGATTGGTGGAACGGCAAATTGCGTGGAGGGTGTGGAGAGTCTGCAGAAGGATCTAGATAGGCTGGGCGAATGGGCCAGGAACTGGCAAATGGAATTTAATGTTGGCAAGTGCGAGGTGGTCCACTTTGGTAGGAATAATGGTAGGAAGGATTATTACTTATGTGGAGAAAAACTGCAGCAGGCGACAGTGCAGAGGGACCTCGGGGTCCTTGTGCATGAGTCGCAAAAACCCAGCCTGCAGGTACAGGTGGTCAGGAAGGCAAATGGGATGCTGGCCTTCATAGTGAGGGGGATTGAATATAAAAGTAGGGAGGTCTTGCTGCGGCTGTATAGGGCATTGGTGAGACCACAGCTGGAGTACTGTGTGCAGTTTTGGGCGCCGTACTTATGCAAGGATATTTTGGCCTTGGAGGGAGTGCAGAGGAGGTTTACTAGGCTGATGCCAGAGTTGAGGGGGTTGAGCTATGAGGAGAGGCTGAATAAACTAGGGGGCACAGCCTCAAGATAAAGGGGGGGTGGTTTAGAACGGAGTTGAGGAGGAACTTCTTCACTCAAAGGGTGGTGAATCTCTGGAATTCTCTGCCCGTTGAGGTGGTGGAGGCTGCCTTGCTAAATATTTTTAAGACGTGGGTTGATGGGTTTTTGATAAGAGAGGGGATTAAGGGTTATGGGGAGAGGGCGGGAATGTGGAACTGAACCACGACAGATCAGCCATGATCTTATTGAATGGCGGGGCAGGCTCGAAGGGCCAGATGGTCTACTCCTGCTCCTATTTCTTATGTTCTTATGTCTGTAAATTTCAACGAGATCCTCTTCTTGTCCTTCCAAACTCCATCAAGTATAGACCCTGAGTCCTCAAACACTCCCCATACATTGAGATTTTCATTTTTGCAAAACCATCTCTGGATCCTCTCCAAGGCCAACACATCTTTCCTTAAAGGCATCTTCCTTCCACGGTCTCCAAGCACATGGTATGCCAACTCTGAACTGTGCACTTCTACCTCCTTCCCAAAATCTCCAAGCAAGAGTATCCTGGTAGAATTGTTTCAGGCTGTTCCTGCCCCATTCAACTGATTTCTTCTCATCGCAGCTGTTTTCTCCCCTCATCCAGCCTTTTTGCAGCTACAGCCATGACTCTTGCCATGCTGTCCATACTTTTAATGGTTTCTAGTTTCTTGTCTAAATTGAAGCTATTTGACAATGTAACCTTCCATATCATGGTTTGATATGACATCCTTTCTTCTCAACCAAGATTCATCGACCTCAACTCCCTTTTGCTTGCTTTTCCCTTGGCAGGTTTTGATTTTACTCTCACTTATGCTTTTTGTTGGCAGTGTTCCCTTTGACACGCTTTGTTTCTTTATGCCCCATTAACACACCCTTTCGTTTTGCAACTAGTCTTCTGTCATTTAGTGTTTTCTTTTTTAAAAAAATGACTCTCTTCTCTTTCACTTGCTTAAAACTTGTTTCATTTAGAATAAAAGGTCACCAGCTCAAAATGTTGACTCCATTTCTCTCTACAAAAATTATGCAATTTTTTCTGGAAGTATCCAGAGGCATTAGTAAAAGTTTAGGCTGATGATATAAATTCAAAAAGACGACAATGCAGGAACCCTAGTTCTGAAAATAAGTGTGAAGCATTTAAGATTGTGATAAATTTTTCCATTTATTTTCTAAAATGAAAGCCAGCTATCAGAATACCTTAGATATATTTTGGTACCATTCAGAACACGAGTTCAACAATTTCAGATCATGATCATTGCACCCATTTTTTCCAGATGGCATTTATTGGTAATGATTCTGCTACTAACATCTCCCCTTGATCCATTTTTATCTATCTGGTTATCATTCTTCTCTCTCTCTCTCTCTCTCTCTCCCCCCCGCCCCCCACCGCCTTACCTTGTATTATCATTTTTTGCAACTTAAGCGCTTCTGCTTTCCACACTTTGTTCATCTCTTTCCCACCCTCTATATTTGTTTAAAACCTGCTACTTTAACATTTGCCAGTTCTGATGAAAGATAGATCATAGGTTTGAAATGGTAACGTGTTTTTCTCTGTCGGATTGACCAACCTGTTGAGCGTTTGCAGCATATTGTGTTTTTATTCCAGGTCAATAATATTGGATGATTTTAAACTGGAATTAAAGATACCCATTCAGAAAGTAGTTCTCCTTTGAGCACAAGGCTAAAAGGGGATTTGATAGAGGTATTCAAAGTCATGAAGAGTTTAGGCAGAATTAATGAGAAGCTATATCCAATGACTGAAGGGTCTATCATCAGAGGACAAAGATTTAAAGCTATTGGTAAAAGAACCAGGAGATAGGAATAGGGCTTTTATTTCAATTTAACATGTGGTTAATATTCGGGATTCATGCCTGATAGGTGGTAGATACAGATTCAACAGTAATTGCCAACAGGAATTGGGTAACAACTTGGCTGCAATTCGTCCTCCTACAAGTAATCATTTCCTGTATTTTGAGATTCTATTTGGTTGAGTGAAGAATTCAGTTTAAAATGCACCCAAGGCTGTTTCTTGATATCAGACAAAGAAAAAGCCTTCAGATATTACTTTTAAGTTTAACATTCAACCAGCATGCCTTGGGAAACTAGGAATAGGCTGATAGAAGAAAAGATTCTTTGTCTATCTGTTAAAAGTAAATTTCTGAACTTGCCAAGAGATGAAAACAAATACTATTGAAAGAAACAACAGTTAATGCAGGCTAATGAGAAACTCCAGCACTTTATGAAGAATAGGCCTTGGATTCAGACAAGGTACATTGTTCTAAGACAACAGAAAAATATTTTTCTGGAAAGTTAGCTGCAAGGGGCTTAACATAATGGAAGATTACTAAGGAAAGAATGGACAGTTTTCTGGGCAAATTCAAATCATGGTTTAAACCAAGAACACAATAAAATTAGGTGCTGTGCTTTTAAAAAGAAACATCAGAGGATTGTGTGGCCTATTACCATAAATAAACTAACACTAGCCCCTGAAAAAGGGTACAAAAGAGTAAATAAGTCAGAGACCGTTACTGCAGAAGCAGAAACTAGCACTACAGTTGAGGGTAGGAGAAAACCCAATCAAAGCTTGGTAGAAGAAATGCAAATTGTGTATCAAAGCCTGGTCTGATGTAGGAAATTGATTGCAAATTCTATGAGAATGACCACATTGGGCAATTGTATGATTAGCTGATGATATATTTGAGTATTCTGATGCTAGAAATTGTTGAAACATTTATTTGCCAGCACAGCAACACTGTTGAAGTTTTCATTTGCTCCGAGCGTCATGGCTTTGCCTGGTAACAACGAGACCCAGAATTCACAAAGGGAATGATGGGATGTAATTTACCTAACAACTAGGGAGGATCTGCCTGGTGACAGTAATAGTACATGTTCAAAGAGACTGATGAGATGCGTCCTTCTCCTAGAAATGATATTAACAGACATCTGGGAAAGATTAGATGTAAATAGCCTTATCAGGAAGCAGTTTACTGAGATGAATGAGAGATCAGTGAAGGCACATAGATGCAAATTTCTGAGAGTCAGGAATGTAGAAGTGACAGACGGCCCAACATGCGGTGAACAGCATCAAAGAGCCAGAATTATAATTGTCAACTTCTGCAGAAGCAGATGGGCCGGTTTAACATCACACCGGAAAGCCAGGGTAACAGCTGATAGCAAGCCAGCTAATAGCAGAGTTCCTTTTCAAAGTATTTGTCATAACCCTAGGACTTGCATGGGAAATCCTTAATTGATCTCCCTATGAGACTCGTGGAATACGAGTTCCCGTGGTAAAAGGCAATTGCCTACCCAGGTGGAACTCAGCTCCCAAGCCCTTGATAAGGCGGACCCCTGAACGGATCCAGCATTCTTTCCTCCCAGATGGGACTTTGCATACGCACCACAAGGTTATGGTTTAACTGTTGATTTAAGAATAAAACATAACTCCTTTCCAGGTGGCTTCCCATAATAACACCAGCCTCAGCCTTCAACGACCCCCATACCTCAGAACCAGGTTCCCAGCAGATCGCATCAATCATGGGCGATGTAGAGTGAGGAAGTTGGAAAATCCATGCACCAGACAAGAGGGTTTTCCACAACATAAATCGACAACGTTGTGCGTGCAGCAAGGGAACCTGCTCCCGACAAAGTTACCAAAACAAACAGAGCACATATCACCCAGACTGAAGGGGAGGTCATCTCAAAATAGGGGTTGTCAGATAAGTCAGCCCGAGGAAGAGAAATTAATACAATTGCATTGCATCACTACACCAAAGGTGGCCCCAATCCAGATCCGACACCAAGCAAAGAGCCACCCATTAAACACAGAGATAGACACAGGCACAGTGGTATCCATCATCGAGTAACATGTCTTCAGGTAACTACGATTGGGCATCTTAACACTTAGCCTGTGAGATACAAAGGCAAGATTGGCAACATACACCAGTAAACTATTATGTATATTCAGGACCATTGTAACCCCTGACAGTTCATCTCTGGTAGTACAAGGACAAGGGCCTGGTGTCTTGGGAAGGGACTGGCGAAAAAAATTGCCTGAACTGGCAGCAAATCTTTAAGTTGGGTATTGGCACCTATACGAAGTAATAGGGAAGCACCCAGAGGTATTCCAGCAGACCTCAGAAGATAAAAGAGGCCGAGGCAGTGATCTACATGGACCCAGAGGCTCAACCTAAATATTTCAAAGCAAGACCAGTCCCTTTTGCTCTGTGTGCAAAAGAGGCCGAGCTGAAACAGTTCAAAGAACTGGGCATTATACGACCTGTGCAATTCTCTGAGCAGGCCACACAGGTACTCCCAAGTCTTAAAGCCAGACAACACAATCCATCTCTATGGAGACTATAAATTAACAGTAAATAGAGCTTGCTGCCTTGGAGGGAGTGCAGAGGAGGTTTACTAGGCTGATACCGGAGTTGAGGGGGTTGAACTATGAGGAGAGGCTGAATAAACTAGGCTTGTACTCGTTGGAGTTTAGAAGAATGAGGGGAGATCTCATTGAGACGTATAAGATGATGAATGGGATGGATAGGATAGAGGTGGAGAGACTCTTCCCACTGAAAAAAGACAGTAGGACTAGGGGGCACAGCCTCAAGATAAGGGGGGGGGGGGGGCGTTTTAGAACGGAGTTGAGGAGGAACTTCTTCACTCAAAGGGTGGTGAATCTCTGGAATTCTCTACCCATTGAAGTGGTGGAGGCTGCCTCGCTAAATATTTTCAAGAAGTGGGTTGATGGGTTTTTGATAAGAGAGGGGATTAAGGGTTATGGGGAGAGGGCCGGAAAGTGGAACTGAGCCACGACAGATCAGCCATGATCTTATTGAATGGTGGGGCAGGCTCGAAGGGCCAGATGGCCTACTCCTGCTCCTATTTCTTATGTTCTTATGTTATGAAGTGACAAGTAGAAGACCTATATGCAAAATTGGCCAGGGTCATAAAAGAATCATAGAAAAAAAACTACAACACAAGCAGGCCCTTTGGCCCACAAGTTGCACCGATCTTATCTCTACCTACTAGGCTTACCTATAACCCTCAATCCTATTAAGTCCCATGTACTCATCCAGAAGTCTCTTAAAAGACCCTAATAAATCTGCCTCCACCACCGACAGCAACCGATTCCATTCACCCAGCACCCACTAAGTGAAAAACTTACCCCTGACATCTCCTCTATATCTACTCCCCAGCATCTTAAACCTGTGTCCTCTTGTGGCAGCCATTTCAGCTCTGGGGAAAAGCCTCAGAGTCCACCTGATCAATACCTCTCATCTTATACACCTCCATCAGGGCCCCTCTCATCTTTTGTCTCTAACGAGAAAAGATCGAGCTCTCTCAACCTATCCTCATAAGGCATGTCACCCAGTCCAGGTAACGTCCTTGTAAATCTCCTCTGCACCCTTTCAATGGCTTCCACATCCTTCCTGTAGTGAGGCGACCAGAACTGAGCACAGTATTCCAAGTGGGGTCTGACCAGGGTCTTATACAGCTGCATCATTATCTCCCAACTCCTAAACTCAATTCCTCGATTGACGAAGGCCCGTACACCATATGCCTTCTTAACCTGCGAAGCCGATTTGAGAGTCCTACGAACCCGGACCCCAAGATCCTTCTGATCTTCCACACTACTGAGTCTTTCCCTTAATATTATATTCCTTCATCCCATTTGACCTACCAAAATGTACCACCACACATTTATCTGGGTTGAAGTCCATCTGCCACTTCTCCACCCAGTCTTGCATCCTATGTCACACTGAAATATCTTTACAAATTGGATATGAGCCATGCTTATCTCCAACTGGAATTGGAAACATCATCCAGAAAATACAAGACCATAAACACACACCAAGAATTGCACAAGTACTCTCATTGTTCCTTGGGAGCAAATCAGAGAGGGAGGAGAGACTGGTGAGAGGAGAGCTGGTGAGTAAGCTACTGTGTTTCTTTTTTTTTAAAACTAACGTCTCTAGCTTTTTTTAAAAATTTAAATCGGATACAGGAAGTGGTCATAGGGAGGGCTAGGAAGTAGTTTTTTTTTCCTCCCTCTGGACCCCCATAAATTGGAAAGGTGAAGTAACCCGATACTCTACACATGTAGAGCATCCCATCCTACCCCCTCCTCTAACCTAAAAAGTGAGAGATCTGGAGTGAGAGCAGGTAAATTTAAGTTTAAGTTTATTTTTGTTTCTTGGTAAGGGAAGTAATAGGGATGGCAGTGCAGGCAGTGCGATGTTCCTCCTGTGGGATGTTTGAGGTGAGGGACACTGGTAGTGTCCCAGCTGATTACATCTGCAGGAGGTGCATCCATTTGCTGCTCCTTGAGGACCATGTTAGGGACCTAGAGCTGGAACTGGAGGAACTAAGAATTATTTGGGAAGCAGAGGCAGCTATCGACAGAAGTTACAGGGAAATAGTTACTCCTGAAAGTGATGAATGGGTGACTGCTAGAAGGGGTAAGAAGCAGTCAGAGCAGCTATCTCCTGAGGCTGTTCCTCTCCAAAATAAGTACTCTGTTTTGGATGTTGGGGAGGAAGACTCAACTGGGGTAAGCTATGGAGTACAGGTCTCAGGGGTAGAGCCTGTCCCTGATACTCAGGTGGGAAGGGGGAAGAACAGGATTAGTGATTGGGGATTCCATAGTTAAGGGGATAGATAGGAGAGTTTGTGGGAAAGAGAGAGACTCACGGTTGGTATGTTGCCTCCCAGGTGCCAGGGTCCATGATATCTCTGAGCGAGTGGAACCAGCCCCAAGTTGTGGTTCATGTAGGCACCCATGACATAGGGAGGAAAAGGGATGGGGATATAAAACAGAAATTCAGAGAGTTAGGGTGGAAGCTCAGGGCTAAAACAAGCAGAGTGGTTATCTCTGGTTTGCTACTTGTGCCGCGGGATAGCATGGAGAAGCATAGAGAGAGAATGTTTGAACTCGTGGCTAAAGGGATGGTGCAGGAGGGAAGGGTTCAGATACTTGGACAATTGGGCTCATTCTGGGGTAGGTGGGATCTCTACAAAAGGGATGGTCTGCACCTGAACCAGACGGGAACTAATATCTTGGGGGGGAAAACTTGCCAATGCTATTCAGGGGGGTTTAAACTGATTCTGAGGGGGGATGGGAACCTGAACTGTAGCTCCAATGTACAGGAGGATGAGAACAGGGAGGTTATGGATAAGGTTTCTAGGTCACAGCAGTGTATTGGCAGGCGGGAAGGTGGTTTGAAGTGCATATACTTTAATGCTAGAAGCATACGCAATAAGGTAGACGAACTTGCAGCCTGGATTGGTGCCTGGGACTTCGATGTTGTGGCTATTACAGAGACATGGATAGAGCAGGGACAGGAATGGTTGTTGCAGGTTCCGGGGTTCAGATGTTTCAGTCAACAAACAAAGAACAAAGAGCTATGGCAGGATTAGGAGGGAGCTGCAGCAAACTGACTGGGAGGGACTGTTAGCTGGCAAGTCCACGGTTGGCAAGTGGGAGGCTTTTAGGGACAAAATGAAATGGTTGCAGGGGAGGTATGTTCCGGTTAAGCGAAAGGATGGGAAAGGTAGGATTAGAGAGCCGTGGATTACGGGGGATATTGAAGACTTGGTCAGGAAGAAGAGGGAGGCGTATGTTAGGTCAAAACAAATGGGTACGGAGTGTGCGCTGGAGGAATATAGAGAGTGTAGGAGGGAGCTAAAAAGGGGAATTAGAAGGGCGAAGAGAGGGCATGAGATGGCTTTGGCTGGTAGGATTAAGGAAAATCCTAAGGCATTTTATTCCTATATTAGAGGCAAGAGAGTAGTTAGAGGGAAAATTGGTCCTCTTAGGGACAAGAGTGGAGAGTTGTGTATTGAGTTGGAGGGAATGGGGGAGCTCCTGAATGAATACTTTGCGTCGGTATTCACGAAGGAGAGGGGTTCGGAATCGTGCGGTCTCTTGGAGGGAGCGGAGGTTCAGTTGCAGGATATAGTTATTACGAGAGAGGAAGTGCTAGGGCTTTTAGGTAGCGTAAGGACGGATAAAGCTCCGGGGCCTGATCGTATTTATCCCAGGCTGCTTAGGGAGGCGAAAGATGAAATTGCTGGGCCTCTGGCGCACATCTTTGTCTCTTCTTTGGACACAGGTGAGGTCCCAGAAGACTGGAGGGTAGCAAATGTGGTCCCGTTGTTCAAAAAAGGTAGTAGGGATAACCCTGGGAATTATAGGCCGGTGAGTTTGACGTCGGTGGTAGGGAAGTTAATGGAAAAAATACTTAGGGGTAGGATGTATGAGCATTTGGAGCGTTGCGATCTGATTAGGGATACGCAACATGGCTTTGTTAGAGGGAGGTCTTGCCTTACGAATCTGATGGAATTCTTTGAGGAGGTGACAAAAACGGTTGACGATGGGAGAGCCGTTGATGTCATCTATATGGATTTCAGTAAGGCGTTTGACAAAGTCCCTCACGGTAGGCTGGTAGAAAAGGTTAAGGCGCATGGGATACGAAGCCAGGTAGCTAGGTGGATTGAGAACTGGCTGGGAAATAGGAGACAGAGGGTAGTTGTGGAGGGTACCTTGTCGGGCTGGAGGCCAGTGACCAGTGGTGTGCCGCAGGGCTCAGTACTGGGACCTCTCCTCTTTGTAGTCTACATAAATGACTTGGAAGAGGGCGTAGGTGGTGTGATCAGCAGGTTTGCTGATGACACCAAGATGGCAGGGTTGGCGGGTACGGAACTGGATTGTCAGGTGATACAACAGGATATAGATAGGTTGGTGCAGTGGGCAGATAGGTGGCAGATGGCATTTAATCCTGACAAATGCGAGGTGATGCATTTTGGACGGAATAATGCAGAGAGGAGCTATGTGATAAAAGGTAGGCCGATTAGGAGTACAGACGTACAGAGGGACCTGGGAGTGCAGGTTCACAAATCCATGAAGGTTGCGTCACAAGTGGAGAACGTTGTTAGGAAGGCTTATGGGATGTTAGCCTTTATAGGAAGGGGCTTAGAGTATAAAAAGCTGCCGTCTAATGCTTCAGTTATACAGAACGTTGGTTAGACCGCATTTGGAGTACTGCGTCCAGTTCTGGTCACCTTACTACCGGAAGGACGTGGAGTCTCTGGAAAGGGTGCAGAGGAGGTTTACCAGGATGTTGCCTGGCATGGGGGGACTGGGTTATGAGGAGAGATTGAAGAGACTGGGGCTATTCTCCTTGGAAAGACGGAGATTGAGAGGGGACATGATAGAGGTATATAAGATACTGAAGGGAATAGATAGAGTTAATAGTGAGAGACTGCTCCCTAGACTGGGTACGAACACGAGAGGTCATCACTTAAGGGTGAGGGGGGGGGAGGTATAATTTGGAGGTAAGAAGAAGGTTCTTTACGCAGAGAGTTGTGGGGGTCTGGAATGCGCTACCGAGTAGGGTGGTGGAGGCAGGAACGTTGGACTCGTTTAAGATGCAGTTAGATGGCACATGAGTGAAACGAGAATGGAGGGATATGGTAGGGGCTATTAAATAGGGTTAAGCCTCGGGAGACACCGGAAGGGCAGGCTGTATGATTAATATTTTTTGTCTTTATTCCACAGGTGGAGGTCCACCTCGTGTCAAGCGAGGGGCATGCACACGGCGGGTCGTGCGTGGGCTGCTCTTGGAAGTCCAGGAGTGGCCTAGTACTTCATGTCGGTGTGTGTGCTTGATCCTGGACCGATGGACGGGCGCCGCAACAGCTCGGTGACTAGCACTGCTAGCTGTGCAGATACATGGATTTGGGCCTGTGTCTGTGGGAGTTTGCGCATTCTCCCTGTGGTTGCGTGGGTTTCCTCCGGGCGCTCCGGTTTCCTCCCACACCCCAAAGATGTGCTCTTAGGCTAATCGGTTTCTACCAAATTGACACTATTTCTTCCCTGAATCTGACTGAGTAGGGTCCCATTCGTAGATATGCAGGGTAGAATAGGTGTAGGGTGATGCGGCGGCGCGGGCTCGTTGGGCCGAAGGGCCTGTTTCCCGTGCTGGGTTGTTCTTTGTTCTTTGTAACAACCCAGCACGGGAAACAGGCCCTTCGGCCCAACGAGCCCGCGCCGCCGCATCACCCTACACCTATTCTACCCTGCATGTCTACGAATGGAACCCTACTCAGTCAGATTCAGGGAAGAAATAGTGTCAATTTGGTAAAAACCGATTAGCCTAAGAGCACATCTTTGGGGTGTGGGAGGAAACCGGAGCGCCCGGAGGAAACCCACGCAACCACAGGGAGAATGCGCAAACTCCCACAGACACAGGCCCAAATCCATGTATCTGCACAGCTAGCAGTGCTAGTCACCGAGCTGTTGCGGCGCCCATCTACCGGTCCAGGATCAAGCACACACACCGACATGAAGTACTAGGCCACTCCTGGAACTTCCAAGAGCAGCCCACGCACGACCCGCCGTGTGCATGCCCCTCGTTTGACACGAGGTGGACCTCCACCTGTGGAATAAAGACAAAAACATTAATCTTACAGCCTGCCTTTCCGGTGTCTCCCGAGGACACCGGAAAGAGGACACAGTCAGAGCAGAGAAGGTGGTACAAGAGGGGGAGGCATGGCATTGTTAGTCAAGGACAGTATTACAGTGGCAGAAAGGACATTTGATGTGGACCTGTCTATTGAGGTAGTATGGGCTGAGATTAGAAACAGGAAAGGAGAGATCACACTGTTGGGAGTATTATAGGCCTCCAAAAAGTTCCAGAGATGTAGGAGAAAGGATTGCAAAGATGATCCTGGATAGGTGCGAAAGTAACAGGGTAGTTGTTATGGGAGACTTTAACTTTGCAAATATCGATTGGAAAAGCTATAGTTCAAGCACGTTAGAGGGGTCAGTTTTTGTCCAAGGTGTGCAGGATGGTTTCATGACACAGTATGTAGATAGGCCAACAAGAGGTGAGACTACATTGGATTTGGTACTGGGTAATGAACCAGACCAGGTGTTAGACTTGAAGATAGGTGAGCACTTTGGTGATAGTGACCACAATTCGGTCACGTTTACCTTAGTGATGGAAAGGGATAGGCATATACCGAGGGGCAGAAGTTGTAGCTGGGGGAAAGGTAATTATGAGGCTATTAGGCGAGATTTAGGATACATAGGGTGGAGTAGGAAATTGCAGGGGCTGGGAACATCTGAAATGTGGAGCTTATTCAAGGAGCAGCTACTGCGAGTCCTTGATAAATATGTACCCGTCAGGCAGGGAGGAAGTGGTTGAGCGAGGGAACCGTGGTGTACGAAGGAAGTTGAATCTCTGGTGAAGAGGAAGGAGGCGGCTTATGTAAAGATGAGACGTGAAGGCTCAGTTAGGGCACTGGAAAGTTATGAAATAGACAGGAAGGAGTTAAAGAGAGAGTTAAGAAGAGCTAGAAGAGGACATGAGATGACTTTGGCGGATAGGATCAAAGAAAATCCTAAAGCTTTCTCCAGGTATGTTAAGAATAAAAGATTGGTTAGGGCAAGATTAGGGCCAGTCAGAGACAGCAGTGGGAAGTTGTGCGTGGAGCCTGAAGAGATAGGAGGCACTGTGAGTATTTTTCAACAGTATTCACACAGGAAAAAGTCAGTGTAGTCGAGGAGAATACTGCGATACCAGGTAGTAGACTAGATGGGATTGAGGTACATAAGGAGGTGGTGTTGGCAATTCTTGAGAGTGTGAAAATAGATAAGTCCCCTGGGCTGGATGGGATTTACCCTAGGATTCTCTGGGAGGCTAGGGAGGAGATTGCAGAGCCTTTGGTTTTGATCTTCATGTCGTCATTGGTTTCAGGTATAGTGCCGGAAGACTGGAGAATAGCAAATGTTGTCCCCTTGTTCAATAAAGGGAGTAGAGACCATCCTGGGAATTATAGACCAGTGAGCCTTACTTCTGTTGTGGGCCACGTTTTGGAAAGAATTAAGGGATAGGATTTATCATCTAGAGGGAAATAAATTGATTAGGGATAGTCAACACGGTTTTGTGAAGGGTAGGTCGTGCCTCACAACCTTGGAGTTTTTTGAAAAGGTGACCAAAGAGGTGGATAAGGGTAAGGCAGTTGACGTGGTGTATATGGATTTTAGCAAAGCGTTTGATAAGGTTCCCCATGGTAGGCTATTGCAGAAAATGCAGATGCATGGGATTGAGGGTGATTTAGCAGTTTGGATCAGGAATTGGCTAGCTGATAGAAGACAGAGGGTGGTAGTTGATGGGAAATATTCAACCTGGTGTGCAGTTACAAGTGGTGTACCTCAAGGATCTGTTTTGGGGCCACTACTGTTTGTCATTTTTATAAAATGACCTGGATGAGGGTGTAGAAGGATGGATTAGTAAATTTGCTGACGACACCAAAGTCGGATTAGTTGTAGACAGTGAGGATGGATATTACAGTTTGCAGAGGGACATAGATAAGCTGCAGAGCTGGGCCGAGAGGTGGCAGATGGAGTTTAATATGCAAAAGTGTGAGGTGATTCACTTTGGTAAGAATAACAGGGGTACAGAATATAGGGCTAATGGAAGGACTCTTAGTAGTGTGGACGAGCAGAGGGATCTCAGGGTACATGTGCATAGCTCCCTGAAAGTTGGCACCCAGGTTGATAAGGTTGTTAAGAAGGCGTATGGTGTGTTAGCTTTTATTGGTAGAGGGATTGAATTTTGGAGCCGTGAGGTCATGTTACAACTGTACAAAACTCTGGTGCGGCCACACTTGGAGTATTGTGCATAGTTCTGGACACCGCATTATAAGGGGGATGTGGAGGCATTGGAAAGGGTGCAGAGGAGGTTTACCAGGATGTTGCCTGGTATGGTGGGAAGGTCTTATGAGGAAAGGCTGAGGGACTTGAAGTTATTTTCATTGGAGAGAAGGTTACGAGGTGACCTGATTGAGGCATACGAGATGATCAAAGGATTGGATAGGGTGGACAGTGAGAGCATTTTACCTCGGATGGTGGCGGCTAACACAAGGGGACATAGCTTTAAATTAAGGGGTGGTAATTATAGGACGGATGTCAGAGGTAGGTTCTTTACTCGGAAGGTAGTAAGGGCGTGGAATGCCCTGCCTGCAGCAGTTGTGGACTCGCCAACTTTAAGGGCGTTCAAATGGTCAGTGGATAGGCATATGGATAACATTGGAATAGTTTAGGTTAGAGGGTCATTGGATTGGTTCCACTGGTCGGCACAACATCGAAGGCCGAAGGGCCTGTACTGCTCTGTAATGTTCTATTTGTCTTTTGGGGTATCTTCAGCTTGTACTATTTTTTAAAGAATAATGCAAAATATACTGTAAGGATTACCCACAGTGGCAGGTTACGTGAATGACATTCTAATTACAGGAGCAGTTATGGAACATCACAAAAGCTTGAGAGGAAGTCTTGCAGCAGTTTTTGCAAGCTGGGGTCAGACAAAAAGAGAATAAGGCACATCCACACAGCACCCCATTACCAGTCTTCAAGTTGCTTGGCTGAGCAAACAATCCAGTTTAAAAACAGCACGAGAAAACAATCTAAAGACTCCTTAGATATAAAGTTGGCATAGCTCGTTTTTAACTTCAGGACAACAACGCATGTGATGAGTTGATTCCCAGCAGAACTCTGATGGGAAGGCACCTTTGGACCAGGCTTAACTTCATATTCCCAAAGTGGAGTGGGAAACTCGAGGAAAAGTAAGAAGCCAAAAAAAAAAAGGAGCCATGATGGGCATGAGCCTGAAAGGATTTTTAAACTGGGTGACACCATCCAAGTGTGAAGTTTGGAGACGGCACCCCATAGACCCCAGGTGTTGCCCTTTCAAGAACAGGACCAGTGTCATATGAAGAACTGGAGCCAAGATAATAAAGAAACACGTTGACCACCTCTGCCATCAGGAGCTTTTCAACAGAAGTAACTACCGCACTGAACATACCATCATTGGCACTGTGCACACCAATGGACAGACAAGAAACTCTCCTATGGTAGACTTGAGAAGCCTATGAAGACTCCACCTCTGAAATGAGGTGGAGGCGGTGGACTCACATTCAGAGGTCATTGCCGAAGATGGGCCACTTCGAGTGACACTTCGATGTTCAGCAAGAAAGATGGTCGCCTACTCAGTGTCCCCGACCAGACAGTAATGCGGCCATGGGCTAAAAGATGAAGACAATTTTTCAGTTACATAAAAATAGAATAGATAGATAAATGGTGATCATTCAAGGATTGAGAAAGGCTGGTTGCAGCTTTTGAAGATGAAGTATGGCAGAGATTTTTGACAAATATTTACCAAAGATTTTATTCTACAAATAATATTCTTGGGAATGTAGAGCAGAGACAGACATGGAACAATCAATTGAACTTTGTAGAAAAGTGGCTATGAAAAAAACAAGATCAATGAGTCATTGAGTCCTGATGACATGCACCACAGGACGTGACAATTCAGAGAGAAGCAAAGCAAAGCCACCAGATATAGTTTTTCAATCTTACAAATCCAAATTGTCCCACAAGACTGGGGAGCAAATAATGTAATTCTCTTGTTTGTGAAGGGAGAGAAGAGTAAATTGGATAATTAGTGACAAAACTAGGAAACATGAAAGGTCCTATGTGGAGTGGCACCACAGGAAATACATAATGGTCAAGAATTGACAATAACACAGATTCACTAGAATGATACAAGAGCTTGAGATAAATTATGAGGACAAGTTGCAGTACCCTGGCTTGCTTTCTCAAGGTTGAATGTTAATCTAATTGAGACGTTTAAAGTGATTTGACAGGGCGGATACAAGGAAAGTATTACTTTTTGTGCAAGAGTCCAGAATAAGGTGCACGTTCTTTAAAATTGAAGTTAGATCATTTAGGAGTGAAATCAAGAATATATTTGCACACAACAGCCACTGGAAATTTGGAAAACCTTCCCTGAAAAAGCTGTGAATGCTGAGTCAATTGACATTTTTAAGACCAAGTATATATCATTGATAGTTAAATTGAGTTGGGGTAGAAATCAGGGATGATCTGATTTAATGGTAACACAGACCCAAGGGACTGAACAGCCTAGCCGTGTTCCTACATTACTGAAGGCAATCCGTCTAGTATAGTATTAGTTTGGGAAAACACTGCCAATCCATAATCTGAGGTAAAGTTACAAAGCATTGACAAATGTGAGTCTTATTCAGGAACTTTTTGCTGAATTTATTAAAGGAAGACTTGTTTCATCAATTAGTGAATTTTTATTTGAAGCAGAGACCAGAATTCTTCAACCCTGCCCCACAGCTGGGATTCTCCAGTCCTGTTGCTACGAGCAGAGATTTAGCAGAGCATCAAGATTTCCGGTCTTGCTGGCAGCAATAGTGGGCTGTGCGAGACTGGAGAACTCCGGCCAGTGTGTATGGATTTGAGCGTAATTTTGATGAAGTGATGAGACTTCCTCAAAAAACAGATATATCATGTAAGAGGAAATTGCTGTTTAAAAAAAACTATTCACATTCATGGAACAAAGTTGGGCTTATGGATGCTTCTCAGAGTATACAGCGATTCTAAATGTGGTGCAATACATGGGTCCACATCTGTTCTTAGTTTTATCTCGCTGATTTAGACTTCGATAGAGGGAGCACAATCTTAAAATATGATATAAGAGGGAGTTTTGGCTAACAATGAGCAAGTCATTTTAAAAAGCATCAGGAATGCACACAAATTAACAGACAGGGCAGCCAAATGGCAAATACAACTTTATATGAAATAAATGTTTATATAAATTGGGAAAAAACCTAACAAAGCAATCTATCTGCATTTCCTGCAATGCACCAGTGACTACACTTTAAAAGCAACAAACTGACTATAAAATATTCTGTCACATCCTGACATTGCGAAAGACACTAAGACAAATAATTTCCACCTTCAAGGTAAAGGCACTGAAAATTTCAAAAGAGGAGAAAGAGAGAGCTTGAAACGTATAATCTTTTGGCAATGCGAGGAAAGATAGAGTCGGGAATTGTAAAACAGAATTTTAAGTTTAGATGGGAAGATAATTGGAGCAGAAACTTGCATTTCTACAACTAAATTAGAATGAAACCATTGAAATAGAGACTGCTGGTAAGAGATTTAGCAAAGGTTTTTGAAACAATTTGATGGGAGTGGATAGGGAAGTACATTCCTTTGCCTGGATTAATCAGTGATGAAGGATTGTCAAATTAAAATCACTAAGGGAGCAAAGGAACAGTTAGTATTTCTTTATGGCTGTTGCAGTATAAATTGCCTCAGAGCAAACAGCTAAGGTGAAGATTAATGCAACCTACTGGGAAATTGGACAAATACTTGAAGTACAAGAACAAACAAGGTAATGGTGAGTCCACTGCTGAATTAGTATTAGAATGCTCTAGTGAAAACAGAGCACAGACATGAGCCACATTGCCTCCTGTACTGTGAACTTGTATGGCTAATACTTCCAATGGATCAGCAGTGTCAAGATGATAACATGGTATACTTCATAATGTAATTTACTGATGTCTTTTGGAAATTAACTATTTAAGGTTTTGATTTACAGTGAAATAACTTGGATATCTTCCTGTTCCGTCTACAGAAAGGACTGATACTTCACAAACATATACTAAGTTTCGCTGAATGGAAAAGTGGACAAAATTAAACCCTATGCTTTCCCAAGATTAAAAACGACTCTGATACAATGTTTCACAAGCTAGAGAAATTAGGTCTATTGTCAATACATATGGGTTGTCAAACTTTCAGAGAGAAATGAGGGTGAAAGAAACCCTCCCAATAGGTTAAAAGAATTGGTGCAAACATATTTGGGGACGAATTCAAACCAACACTTTCAAAGCACTTTCCATCAGACCATCATGGAATTCCACCCCCATTGTGTGCTAACATCGGTGACAGGTAAATTAGCAATATGGATTCAGTAAATTGGAACAGAGTTTTTAATCAAGTAGTATTTAGATACATTATTAAGTTATTGGGAAAAAAAGTGGTCAAACTGTTTCTTAGTGCTGTAAAACTTTAAACTATCAGCTTTCCAAAATACTGACAAGCTCTTGGGTCTTTAAACATTCCCTCTTAAAGGTGATGTCATTTTACACTTTGGGTGTCATTGTGCCAAATTCAATTGTCTATTTCGATTAGACCTGGCCTTCAATGAGACATGTTCTTGCGTTCCACAGCAGGTCCAAACTCCGAAGCTCCAGAAATATTCAGTAATGCACAATGCAATCCCTCCCCAGTTTATTACAAAGAGTACAACTAGCAAATTGGGAGCAAGCTGTGCAATTATCAAAGATGGGCAATATTGAAAGCTGAATTTTGAAAGATGGTTGTTTATTGTTGTAAAAGATTTCTAGGCTACTCATTTGAATCCAAAGCCACCATGAATGTTACTTTTTAGTACCAAACTCCAACATGGTTTACAAACATTCTACACTTTTACATTAGTCAAGGAAAAATTCTGAGACAGTAATCTTTACCACAACTTTAATCTGTAAGTCAAAATTTTCATTAAACATAACCAAAATGATTCTGGAGTACTTACACTTAGCTTTCTCTTCATCCCTTCCCCTCGTCAGGAGGACCAGCCCCACTATCAGGTTATTAAAATGAAGACCTTTTGACGTTCCACCAAATGAATGATAAATAACCTACAGAAATAAAAATAAAAATCAAAGTACTGATAAATCATACTATAGTTATTTCTTAATCTTAGATTTTCATCCAAATAGTACATGGAGAGATTTTGTAAACATTGTGAAATTCAAACAGACAATTTAGTTTCGAAATATTAATTCTTGGTTTGCCTATAAAAGTATCATAGCCATAATAATTATATGCAGGTTGAAGTTGTCTATCCAACCTCTGCTTAATACCTGATAAGGGCAGCAAGGTGGCACAGTGGTTAGCACTGCTGCCTCAGCGCCAGGGACCCAGGTTTGATTTGGTCACTGTGTTAAGTTTGCCATTTTCCCTCCATGTCTGCGTGGGTTCCCCCCTGGTGGTCCAGTTTCCTCCCACAGTCCAAAGTTGTGCAGGTTAGGTTGATTGGCCATGCTAAAAATTGACCCTAGTGTCATTGGGATTAGCAGTTTAAATGTGTGTAGTTACGGGAATAGGCCTTGGGTGAAATTGTGGTCGGTACAGACTTGATGAGTTAAATGGCCTTCTTCAGTACTAGGGATACTATGATTCTAAGATAGTTATTTGCCTGGGTAACAATACAGAGTAACTAATATGCTGTTAACGCACAATTATGGTCAGTATCAGTACAAACTAGTTAGTTCTTGTGATGGTAAAGTTTTGACTACAGATGCAAGTATACACAAATATCAAACAGAGTGATAAAGTTGACTCAGATAGACTGTTATTCCATAAAGCCCTCACTAAACTTGTCAAGAGTTCCATGAAATTTCAAATGGATATAGACCATGAAAAATATAAGAGGCCTGAGTGGGGTAAAAAAATCATTCAACTATTCCTGATGAATGAGCAAATAGAACAAATAAAACACAGGGACATATCTCGAAAACAGAAAATGATTACATCTCCATCAGTGTCAGATTAATAGTAGAATTTTCCAACAAAATTCAATCTCAGATGAAAAGTAACAACTAATTAACACTAGATAAATTTAAACTTGCCAATGACTCTTCAGCCAAATATCACCCAGCTCTATTTACCTTCAACTGAGGTTGCGAGCGAATGATCTTTTTCAGTCCATATTAGATGTCAAAAATACCACAGATAAGAAAACAGTTGCGTGCATTGGCCACAAAAGAGGACAGTAAGAAGTCTCAACACCAGGTTCAAGTCCAACAGGTTTATTTTGTAGCACAAACCACTAGCTTTCGGAGCGCTGCCCCTTCATCAGGCAAGTGGAAGTTCTGTTCGCAAACAGGGCATATAAAGACACACACTCAATTTACAAAATAGTGGTTGGAATGCGAGTCTTTATAGGTAATCAAGTCTTAAAGGTAGAGACAATGTGAGTGGACAGAGGATTAAGCATAGGTTCAAGAGATGTGTATTGTCTCCAGCCAGGACAGTTAGTGTGATTTTCCAAGCCCAGGCAAGTCGTGGGAGTTACAGATAGTGTGACATGAACCAAAGATCC
The DNA here is from genome assembly GCF_965287045.1 of Carcharhinus amblyrhynchos. Classification (NCBI taxonomy): domain Eukaryota; kingdom Metazoa; phylum Chordata; class Chondrichthyes; order Carcharhiniformes; family Carcharhinidae; genus Carcharhinus; species Carcharhinus amblyrhynchos. The sequence continues at coordinate 25,498,102 of NC_137346.1, read as the reverse complement.
CGGTTGAGGCCTTCCTCATGTGCGCGCAATGTGGCTATCAGTCTCTGCTCAACGACTCTGCATTGTCTTGAAAGCCACCTTGGAGAATGCATACCTGAAAATCAGAGGCCGAATGCCCTTAATGAAGCCGAACATCTCGCTACAGCCATCCCCACACCCCACTTCTTGCCTTCAAACAACTGCACAACTCAAATAGACCACTGTCGGCAGCAAATTACCCAGCTTCAGGAGAACAGTGACCACAACACCACACAACCCTACCACAGTAACCTCTGCAAGACATGCCAGATCATCGACAGATGCCATCATCTCACGTGAGAACGCCATCCACCAGGTACATGGTGCAAACAATTGCAACTTGGCCAATGTTGTCTACCTGATATACTGCAGGAAAGGGTGTCCTGAGGCATGGTACACTGGGGAGACCATGCAGACACTACGACAACGAATGAATGAACACCATTTGATAATCACCAGGCAAGAGTGTTCTCTTCCTGTTGGGAAACACTTCAGCGGTTATAGGCATTTGGCCTCTTATCTTCGGGTAAGCATTCTCCAAGGCGGCCTTCATGACAATGCAGAGTCGCTGTGCAGAGACTGATAGCCAAGTTCCGCGCACAAGAGAAAGGCCTCAACTGGGGTCTTGGGTTCATGTCACACTATCTGTAACCACCATGACTTGCCTGGGTTTGCAAAATCTCACGAACTGTCCTTGGCTGGAGACAATACATATCTCTTTAACTTGTGCTTAACCCTCTCTCCACTCACATTGTCTGAGCCTTTCAGACTTGATTACCTGTAAAGACTCAATTTACAAAATAATGGTTGGCACGTGTGTTTGTAAACAGAACGCCCACTTACCTGATGGAGCAGCATTCTGAAAGCTAGTGGCTTGTGCTATGAAATAAACCTGTTGGACTTTAACATGGTGTTGAGATTTCTTCCTGTGTTTACCCCAGTCCAATGCCAACATCTCCACATCACAGAAAAGGACAGGCCCCAACAACATTCTGCCTGTAATGCTAAAATCCTTTGCTCAAGGGTCAGCCACGGTATTGGAAAAACGTCCAAGTATAACCTGCACGCAGAGGAGTCGTCGATTACTGCCCCAACAGCTTTTTCCATATTTATAGTGATGATGAGAATAAGTCATGAACAATACTCTTGTTGCACTCGCTTTCTAATGCTCAGGATGGGGTCCACCTAGGCCATTTGAGTCTAGGTCACATTACAGTCTTCGGTCAAACATGGACATAAAAGGCAGAATTCCTGAACTGAGACTGATAACCCCTGATAACAAGGAATTATGCCAAAGATCTGAGGGTATGGGAAGGAAAACCCATACTTGAGTCATGATGACAAAAGGTTGATAATGGTTCATAGAGGCAATTCAGCTCAGCCCAGATATTGCTGTACAGTTCCTCAGAGCAGCATCCTGGACACAATCTTTAGCCTTGGCATCAATAACCTTCCGTCCATCGCAAAATCAGATCGCTCAATTCTGTTCCTCAGAAGTTCATATACAGCTAGAACATGTAAATATCCAAGTTGGGCTGATAAGTGATAATCACTTTTGAAAAAAAATGTTCATGGGATGTAGGTGCCTCTAGTAAAAGCAGCATTTAATGTCCGTTCCTAATCGCCCAAGAAGATGCTGTCGAACTTCCTTCATGGATCACTGTGTCTTAGGGGGTCTTAGGGTCTGATAGGAAAGAAGTTGCAGGAATTGATCCAGTAACAGTGAAGGAACGGTAGCATATCCAAGATCAGGATGGAGATGATGGTGTCTGCATGAGCCTTCTGGATTTTCCAGGTGACCTAGGTTGACAGTTTAGGAGGTGCTTTTGAAGGAGCTTCAGTGAGTTGATGCAGTATACTCATAGATGGTACACACCACAGCCGCTATGCCCATGTTGTGAAGGGAGTTAATGTTTCAGGTGGTTGATAGGGCGCTAATCAAGAACATTGCTTAGTACTGGGTGGTTGCGTTTCTTGAATGTTACTGGAGCTGCACAAATCCAGGCGACTGGGAAGTATTCCATCACACTTTTGATATATAAATGGTGAAAATGCTTGGGTTAGGTGGTGAGTTACTCTGCAGAACTCATCTATTCTTGCTCTTATTGCATTAACACGCATGAAGCTCATTAAGAACAAAGTTATGTGGCTTGTCCAAATAAGTTTCTGGTCAATGATAATCCCTAGAATGTTGGAGCGAATGGTTAAATCATTGAATGTCTTGGCATGATTTCGTTCTTGTTGAAGATTCACACTTCAGTGCCAATGGACGACTATTTCAAAGAGATAGCCTAAACACTTTCAATAGCCTTACCATGATTGGATTCCTTGCCAACATCATCTAGGGGGTCAGCACAAGCCAGAATCTCAATTAGACCCACACACAACTACTACAGAAAGTCACAGACAAGGTATTCTGCAGGAAGTAAGCATCTCCTGATTTCTCTCAGCCCCCCTATCACATACAAGGAACATATCAAGGTTGTGATAGAATATTCTCCACTTGGTTTGGTGCTATTGCATTAACCTTCTGAAGCTTAATACATACAAGGACAAAGTTGTCTGCTTGATTGGCACATCAACAGCTTAAACATTCATTCCCTTCACCACAGGTATACTGTGGCTACAGTATGCATCATTTACATGATAACTGCACCAAGTCACCAAGGTTTCTTCAATATTACCTCTCAATGTTTTGATCTATGCAAGACGACTGGGGCAGCAGGTGCCTGGGAACACCATCACTGCCAAATTCCAAGACATCTTCACTTCCACACATTTTGGAATGAACAGTTGCAATGTTAAATCAGGATTTACACTGAGCAAGAGTACCTTCCCCATGAAGACTGCAGAGAGTCAATGTGGCCTACCACAGCATTTCAAGGGAAGCAGGAGCAGACAATAAATGTCAGCTACATAGGTGATGCCCATATCCTAGAAGTAATTTTTAAAAATCTTAAATTATGCTGTAAAGCAGTGCTTACTAATAAGATGTGAATGTGAATAATGGTAAAATTTCAACAGCAAATACTGTAAAGTCAAAGCTTTCCCATTTAAACTCTAGATCCTTTTAAAAGCCTAAAACTGCAGGAACAGACAAACATTGCATGACATACTTCCAATTACTAAATTGTTTGCATGATAATTACCACAAAGAAGTTCAGGAAAGCATGCGGAAAAATATGTCAAGTAGCACTGGTGCCCTATTATTTCAATGAATAATAATCGTTCTAAAATATTCCACAAGTAAAACTACATTTATTTTCTTAGTTCTTCCAGAATCCATTGCAAATCTGAGAGATCTGCGAAACATAGGGATTAGTGCTGCTGTTTCAAAGCACTAGGGATCTCAGTTCAATTCCAGCCTTGGGTGACTGTGTTTGGAGTTTGCATGTTTGCCCCATGTCTGTATGGGTTTCCTCCAGGTGCTCCAGTTTCCTCCTACAGTTCAAACATGTGTAGATTAGGTGAGTTGGCCATGCTAAATTTCTCCTTAGTGCCAGAAGAATTAGCAGGGAAAATATATAGGGCTACGAGTACAGGGCCTGAGTGGGATTGCCATCAGTGCAGGCTCGATGGGCTGAATGCTCTCCCTCTACACTATAGTGATTCTGTATTGAAGGATTACAGAAAAGTGCAA